>NC_067406.1:127618057-128218057 GCF_009764475.1 Pristis pectinata
AGAGATTAAACAAATTGCTCTCTTGAGTTTAGAGGTATGCGAGGGGATCACATTGAAACATACAAAATTCTTAAGGGGCTTGATATGGTAGATGTGGATTTGATGTTTCTGCTAACTGGGGTGTCTAGAGCTTAGGGTCTCAAAATAAGTGGCAAGCCATTCAGGGAAGAGCTGAGAAGAATTTCTTCATTCAGACGGCGGTAAATCTTTGGAATGCTCTACCCAATGGAGGCTCAGTCATTGATGGTGTTCAAGACAGAGCTCAATTGAAGTTAGATTCAAAGGAAATCAAGGAAAATAGAGTCAGTGAAGGAAAGTAGCATTCTGGTAAAAAAGTAGTATTCTGGTAAAAGCTGAGCCATGATTTTATTAAAGGAGGCACAAGCATTTGAATGACACATTCCTGCTTTTATTTCTTATATTTAATTATGGTTTCAGTTTCTTACTTAAATGCAAGTACACTGGGGCCAAAACCACTGCCCTCTTCTCGATGCTGCTATCAGGCAGGAGGTGCAGGAGCCTGAAGACCCACACCTCAAGGTTCAACAACAGCTTCTTCCCCACTACCATCAGGTTCTTGAACCAACCTGAAAATCCCTAATACTACTCCAAACTATATTTCTTTTTTCTCTCCCTCAATTTGCATTTGTGTCATTATGTTTATTTTTGTTTATTTTGTCATGTAAGTTATGTAATTTATGTTAGTTTAAGTTTATGTTAACTTATGTTTGTCATGTTTGCAATGCACTGTGCTGCTGTTACAAAAAGCTAATTTTCATGGCATTCGTAGCCTGGGTATGCATCCCTATGACAATAAACATGAAGCATCATGAGCATCAAGTTGTGACCCTGGGTGTCCTTTCTGACTGTCAGTCCTGCTATGACCATTCATAATGTAAACCAATACCACTGTGGCATGACCGGTTGATGGACACATGAAGAAGAACACTTGTGCAGGTCCCCACCCTGAGCTATGGGTGGCTGTTAACCTTTGATTCGAAAATAAATGAGTCAACCTGTTTTCTGTGATGACAAACCTGTCAGCTCTTTGCAGATTTGCACTGTTTCCTTTGTTAACCGGCAACAACTCATCCAGAGGAATGCATG
The DNA here is from genome assembly GCF_009764475.1 of Pristis pectinata. NCBI lineage: Eukaryota > Metazoa > Chordata > Chondrichthyes > Rhinopristiformes > Pristidae > Pristis > Pristis pectinata. The sequence continues at coordinate 127,619,165 of NC_067406.1, forward strand.
CAGTGGCTGTCAACTTGCTGCTTCATCGCTGTAAATGGTCAGCTCAAGTATCACCGATTATGAATATCCCTCCCTCTGAAGTAAACTCCTGATTCTATCAGCGTGTGAGTGTTCCAAAAGTTGTCTTATGTAATCATTTTCCATAGAGATTAATAATGCACATGGGTAAAATTGACCTTTGCTTTATTTTTCAGATGAAAATTATTCAAGTTAATTTCATCACACACTGCTTATGGCCAAAGCACATGAGAAATGCACTGGTCGCCATATTAGTCAGAATGACCATTAATCCTCCCAGGTGCCTGAATGAAATAAAAGGTCCACTTCCTGATCAAATGGAAGGCCAAGTATCTGTTCCATGCCCATTGTTGAAGAGAATAACAGCAGATTGTGACATGCACAATTTATACTCCCATCAGTGTTTCTTTGAAGGGGCTGTTGACAGCTGCTACAACAAAGGTGAATAAAAGAGAACAGAATTTGTAGGTCATTACCAACAACCAGTGGCCTCCCTTTCGATCTCAACTACCACCGGCTTACCAAGGGCGCTGACTACCAACTTTTAAAATTGTCAGCTCTTGCACACTGAATCTTGAGGTAGCAGGAGAAGACTATCCAGCCCTTCAAGCCTCCTCCACCTGACATTGATATTGGGGCTGATCTTCTACCTCAGCATTACTTTCCTGAATTATTCACATATCCCTTAAGTTTCTTAATATTCAGGATCTATTGGCATGTGTTTGAATTAACTCAATGGTTGAGCTTCCATTGCTGTCTAGGATAGAGAATTAACGTATATTCTTTCTTAGGTAAGGAGAACAAAACCGTACACAATACTCAGGTACGGTCTCACCAGGGCTCTATACAAATGCAATAAGTCTTCCTTACTCCTGTATTTAATCCTCTCCAAATGAAGGTCAATTGAATCAAATGAAGGTTTCGTGGGTTTCACTTCAGCAGACATCGCGACTTCGGGACAGATAAGTCTTTCTTTTTTCTGTATAGGGTTTTTATTATAAGGTTTAGTGTTATAAGGTTCTTTTTTATAAGTTTTTATATAAGTTTTAATCGGAATAGTGGGGACTGGACTGCGCAGGCGCGTGACGTCAGCAGGTAAGACGCGGGCAGTTTAAAAAGCAAACCGCCATATCCAGCGGACAGAGTCGGAGCGGGCAGCTGAGTGAGAGGGAGCAGGGTGTTTTGGGCTTTGGCTCAAGGGGCTTCTGCATAAAGAGGCGAGGAAAGGTAGGTGACGAGTTAAGGAAGGGGTGTGAGTGCGGGTTCCTGTACTCAGTGTCAGATGTGGGAGTTCCTGGAGTCTCCCTGCCTCCGGGAAGGCTACATCGGCACCAGGTGTGTCGAGCTGCAGCTCCTGAGGGACCGTGTTAGGGAACTGGAGATGCAGCTCAATGACCTTCATCTGGTCAGAGAGAATGAGGAGGTGATAGAAAGGAGTTATAGGCAGGTGGTCACACCGGAACCACGGGAGTTAGGCAAGTGGGTCACAGTCAAGAGGGGGAAGGGGAAGAGTCAGGTACCAGAGAGTACCCCTGTGACTGTACCCCTCGACAATAAGTACTCCTGCTTGAGTACTGATGGGGGAGACAGCCTACCTGGGGGAAGCAACAGTGGCAGTGTCTCTGGCACAGAGTCCGGCCCTGTGGCTCAGGAGGGTAGGGAAGGAGAGAGGAGGGCACTAGTGATGGGGGACTCTATAGTTAGGTGGGCAGACAAGCGATTCTGTGGACGCAGGAAAGAAACTTGGAAGGTAGTTTGCCTCCCAGGTACCAGGGTCCGGGCTGTTTCAGATCGCGTCCAAGATATCCTGAAGGGGGAGGGAGAACAGCCAGAGGTGGTGGTACATATTGGTACCAACGACATAGGTAGGGAAAGGAATGAGGTCCTGAAAAAAGACTATAGAGAATTAGGAAGGAAGTTGAGAAGCAGGACCTCAAAGGTAGTAACTTCCAGATTACTGCCTGTGCTAAGTGATAGTGGGTATAGGAACAGAATGAGGAGGAGGTTAAATGCATGGCTGAGAGATTGGAGCAAGGAGCAGGGATTCAGATTTCTGGATCATTGGGGCCTCTTTTGGGGCAGGTATGACCTGTTCAAAGAGGACGGGTTGCACTTGAATCCCAGGGGGACCAATATCCTGGCGGGGAGGTTTGTGAAAGCTACTGGGGAGAGTTTAAACTAGAATTGTTGGGGGGGTGGGATCCGAACTGGAGAGACTGGGGAAGAGCTGTTTGGCTCTCAAATAGAGAAAGCTAGTAATAGGTACGATAGGCAGGTGATAGAGAAGGGACGTGCTCAGACAGGTTTGAGATGTGTCTATTTTAACGCAAGGAGTATTGTGAACAAGGCAGATGAGCTTAGAGCTTGGATCGATACTTGTGGCTATGATGTAGTGGCCATTACGGAGACTTGGATGGCTCAGGTACTGGAATGGTTGCTTTGAGTGCCGGGTTTTAGATGTTTCAGAAAGGACAGGGAGGGAGGCGAAAGAGGTGGGGGAGTGGCACTGTTGATCAGAGATAGTGTCACAGCTGCGGAAAAGGTGGACATCGTGGGGGGACTGTCTACGGAGTCTCTGTGGGTGGAGGTTTGGAACAGGAAGGGGTCAATAACTTTACTGGGTGTTTTTTATAGGCCGCCCAATAGTAACAGGGATATTGAAGAGCAGATAGGGAAGCAGATTCTAGAAAGGTGTGAGAATAACAGTTGTTGTGATGGGGGATTTTAATTTCCCAAACATCGGTTGGCATCTCCAGACAGTGAGGGGTTTAGATGGGGAGGAGTTTGTTAAATGTGTTCAGGAAGGATTCTTGACACAATATGTAGATAGGCCTACAAGAGGAGAGGCTGTGCTTGATTTGGTATTGGGAAATGAACCTGGTCAGGTGTCAGATCTCTCAGTGGGTGAACATTTTGGTGATAGTTATCATAATTCTATCTCCTTTACATTAGCACTGGAGAGAGATAGGAACAGACAGACTAGAAAGGCGTCTACTTGGAGTAAAGGGAATTATGAGGCTCTCAGGCAGGAAATTGGAAGATTAAATTGGGAACAGATGTTCTCAGGGAAAAGTACAGAAGAAATGTGGCAAATATTCAGGGAATATTTGTGTGGAGTTCTGCATAGGCATGTTCCAATGAGACAGGGGAGTCACGAGAGGATACAGGAACCATGGTGTACAAAGGCTATAATAAATCTAGTCAAAAGGAAAAGAAAAGCTTACAAAAGGTACAGAGAGCTAGGTAATGTTAGAGATCTGGAAGAATATAAGGCTAACAGGAAGGAGCTTAAGAAGGAGATTAGGAGAGCCAGAAGGGGGCATGAGAAGGCCTTGGTGGACAGGATTAAGGAAAACCCCAAGGCATTCTACAAGTATGTGAAGAGCAAGAGGATAAGATGCAAAAGAATAGGGCCTATCAAGTGCAGCAGTGGGAAAGTGTGTATGGATCCGGAAGAAATGGCGGAGGTACTTAATGAATACTTTACGTCAGTATCCACTACGGAAAAAGATCTGGGGGATTGTAGTGAGGACTTGCAGAGGGCTGAAAAGCTTGAGCATGTAGACATTGGGAAACAGGAGGTGCTGAAATTTTGGAAAGCATCAAGTTGGATAAGTCGCCGGGACAGGATAAGATGTACCCCAGGCTGCTGCAGGAGGCGAGGGAAGAGATTGCGGAGCCTCTGACGATGATCTTTGCATCGTCAATGGAGACAGGAGAGGTTCCGGAAGATTGGAGGGTTGCGGATGTTGTTCCCTTATTCAAGAAAGGGAGTAGGGATAGCCCAGGGAATTATAGACCAGTGAGTCTTACCTCAGTGGTTGGTAAGCTAATGGAGAAGATCCTGAGAGGCAGGATTTATGAACATTTGGAGAGGTATAATATGATTAGGAATAGTCAGCATGGCTTTGTCAAGGGCAGGTCCTGCCTTACGAGCTTGATTGAATTTTTTGAGGATGTGACTAAACTCATCGATGAAGGGAGAGTAGTAGATGTAGTGTATATGGATTTCAGCAAAGCGTTTGATAAGGTACCCCATGCAAGGCTTATTGAGAAAGTAAGGAGGCATGGGATCCAAGGGGACATTGCAGTGTGGATCCAGAACTGGCTAGCCCACAGAAGACAAAGAGTTGTTGTTGTAGGGTCGTATTCTGCGTGGAGGTTGGTGACCAATGGTGTACCTCAGGGATCTGTACTGGGACACTTGCTCTTTGTGATTTTTATAAACGACCTGGACGAGGAAGTGGAGGGGTGGGTTAGTAAGTTTGCGGATGACACAAAGGTTGGGAGTGATGTGGATAATTTGGAGGGCTGTCAGAGGTTACAGAGGGACATAGATAGGATGCAAAGTTGGGCTGAGAAGTGGCAGATGCAGTTCAACCCAGATAAGTGTGAAGTGGTTCATTTTGGTAGGTCAAATATGAAAGCAGAATATAGTCTTAATGGTAGGACTCTTGGCAGTGTGGAGGACCAGAGCGATCTTGGGGTCCGAGTCCATAGGATGCTCAAAACAGCTGCGCAGGTTGACTCTGTGGTTAAAAAGGCATATGGTGTATTGTCCTTCATCAATCAGGGAATTGAATTTAGGAGCTGAGAGGTACTGTTGCAGCTATATAGGTCCCTGGTCAGACCCCACTTGGAGTCCTGTGCTCAGTTCTGGTCACCTCACTCCAGGAAGGATGTGGAAGCCATAGAAAGGGTACAGAGGAGATTTACAAGGATGCTGCCTGGAATGTGGAGCACGCCTTATGAAAGCAGGTTGAGGGAACTCGGCCTTTTCTCCTTGGAGCAACGGAGGATGAAGGGGGACCTGATAGAGGTGTATAAGATGATGAGAGGTATTGATCGGGTAAATAGTCACAGGCTTTTCCCCAGGGCTGAAATGGTGGCCACAAGAGGACATAGGTTTAAGGTGCTGGGGAGTAGGTATAGAGGAGATGTAAGGGGTAAGTTTTTTACTCAGAGAGTGGTGAGTGCATGGAATGGGCTGCTGGCAATGGTGGTGGAGGCGGATACGATAGGGTCTTTTAAGAGACTGTTGGATAGGTACATGGAGCTGAGAAAAATAGAGGGCTATGGGTAAGCCTAGTAATTTCAAGGGTAGGGACATGTTCAGCACAGCTTTGTGGGCTGAAGGGCCTGAATTGTGCTGTAGTTTTTCTATGTTTCTGTGTAACATACCATTTGCCTTCCTAATAGTTGGACCTGCATATTGGCTTTCAGTGACTTGGTACAAACATGCCAAGATCCCTTTGAACTTCAACGTGAACTAATCTCTTACCATTTAAAAATATATACAGCAACCTTACACTCAAAGTCAGCAAAACCCAGGACCTGCAGTGGAAAGGGTAAGCAGCTTCAAGCTCCTGGGTGTCAACATCTCGGAGGATCTACCCTCGGCCCAGTATGTACAGTAGATGCAACCATGAAGAAGGCGAGCCAGCGTCTCTACTTTCTTAGAAGTTTAAGGAGATTCACCATGTCATTGAAGACTCTGACAAGCTTCTACAGATGTACAGTGGAAAGCATTCTGACTGGTTGCATCACCGCCTGGTATGGGAACTCCAGCGCACAGGGACACGAGGCTACAGAGAGTGGTAGACTCAGCCAGTTCCATCGTGGGTACAGCTCTCCCCACCACTGAGGACATCTACAAGAGGCAATGTCTCAGGAAGGTGACATCCATCATCAAGGACCTCCACCATGCAGGCCATGCCCTCTTTTCATTTCTGCGGTAGGCAGGAGGTACAGAAGCCTGAAGACCTACACCTCAAGATTCAACAACAGTTTCTTCCTTACTGCCATCAGTTCTTGAACCGACCTGAAAAATCCTAATTCTATTTCAGACTATATTTCCCTCAACTTGCTGTAATGTCATTATGTTTATTTTTGTTTATTTTGTCATGTAAGTTATGTATAATTTATTTTAATTTAAGTTTATGTAACTTATGTTTGTCATGTTTTTAATGTACTGTGCTGCTGCAAAATATGTTAATTTTCATGGCACTTATAGCCTAGGTATGTATGCCCACGACAACAAACTTGAACTCTATGAAATATTTCATTTTACTGTTTTGGATACCAAAATTAATGATTTCACATTTTCCACCTTATATTCTATCCAACATGTTCTTGCTCTTGCTTGTCCATATCCCTCAAAGCCTCTTTATATCCTCTCCTAGACTCACAATTGCACCCCAGTTTAATATCATAAGCACCTGGTAGAGCACCTTAGCACCAGACCAGAAAGCCAGTCATTTGCTAATGATACCAGGCAGGCATGTTAGTGTAGCGGTTAGCATAACGCTCTTACAGCACCAGTGACCCAGGTTCAATTCCGGCTGCTGTCTGTAAGGAGTTTGTATGCTCCCCCCATGATTGCATGGGTTTCCTCCAGGTGCTCCGGTTTCCTCCCACGTTCCAAAGACGTAAGGATTAGGAAGTTGTGGGCGTGCTATGTTGGCGCCGGAAGCGTGGCGACACTTGCGGGCTGCCCCTAGAACACTCCACACAAAAGATGCATTTCACTGTGTGTTTCAATGTACATGTGACTAATAAAAATATCTCATCTCATCTCATCAATTTCGTGAATAAGCAAGATAATGGGATCCTTACTTGACACTTCTTCCAGACTCACACTGTTTTAATAATATGGTTGTGCAAAACCATCAGCAGAATTCACATTAAACATTTTGTTTTAAACTGGCATAAAGGGTTCAACATCTCCAACATAACATGCAATATCAGTTCTTGTTTTTCTCAATGTATCATGGAGGTGACTCTATTATTTTAGCAGAACCAAACACCTTCTGTGGGTAACATCATCTTGCATGCTGCTCCCAAATCTTGCCCAGAAGACAAGCTGTCAGACTTGCAGCAAGATTTCAATGCTCAATGCCAGAGGGAAAAGAGATGAAATGGGAAATTTGTAACCCTAAAGTGCAAAGCATTTACTATAATAAAGAAATCTACTGACCTTTCACCCAGTCTTCCATTAGATTTTATGAGAAGGTGATAAGTCAGAACTCCAGGGGATGGTATGAACTGAGCTGTCAATTGAGTTGGTTTCTCAAGAGATGTGCATAACATCTGTCAAACTTCCACAGACTACAACACTGTATGGTCAGGAGCAGCTTACTCACCATTTATGTATTTATTGGCTGCAAAATGCACAATGTTTTTCATATTTTCAAATATTGTTCTACAGAATTCACAGAAACACCCTGTGTATAATTAGTATCAATCCAAGTAATAAGGCTGAAGAATTGTTAAATACATGCACGTTGGTGTGACTCTTTCATCCCCTAGCCAGATGCATGCCCAATGGTGTACAGTAATGGCACACTGGAAAGAAGGTGCCTAAGAAAATTCATTCTTGGGCCATATCAGAATACCTCGAGCTGTGGGCACCAATCTGGCAGCTGTGAATTAGCTCACTTGTTGAAGCTTTAACAATTTTGCCCAATGGCAAAGCCCATTGGTAAAGACACGTAAATAGGCAAGGCAGAGAAGAATAGGGTCCTAATGTGGGAAGATGGTATTAGTGTGGATGGGAAGAAGGGTTAGCATGGACATGGTAGGCCAAAGGTCCTGTTTCTGAGCTGTATAATTCTATGACTAAATCCAGGCAAGCATGGGTCAATAACAGTTTAAAGTTATTTTGTGGAACCGGCTGAGGCCTTCTCATTCCTTGGACTTGCAAACACTTTGAAGTTTTTGAGGCCTTTCTTTTAGTGACCTTCACAGAGACCAAATGTTGGGCCACAGAAATGCTGGTCAGAGCTTGCTCCAACTGGGTCAAATCCACTAGCAACCTAAGTCAAAGAGAATGAACATCATTTCAATATTAAAAGGCAGCTACCGGGACCAACAAAAGGAAAGATGCTGACTCATTTGGAAAGGATCCCAACATTCAGATCAGGAAAAGGCATGTATTAAATTGATATGGTTGAGTCTATTTCAGATCAATAAAAGGAGTAAAATGAGGTTAAATTTATGATCAGCTCTTTTCCTGACTGGTCCAGATATTACATTCAGGAGGACTCCAAGCCATAACACTCTGATAATCTGCGAACTTTTCAGGAACCTCAATGGTTCACCATCTGGCTCAATGGGTGCCTATTCTGTGCTCCCTCTCCCACACCAGGTCACCTGTTTCCATACTTCATTCCCCACACTGGGGCCCAGGTTCCCATACTCCATTTCACTCACAAGATCACAAGGCAAGGGAGCAGAAGTAGGCCATTTGGCCCATCAAGTCTGCTCCAAGGAAAAGGGAAAAAAGAAATGAGAAATTGGGGGGGGGGGGGGGGGGGCAGGTGAAAAAAAACTATTCTAACCCCAATTTCTGGTCTTATCCCCATATCTCTTGATACCCCAACTATCTAGATATCTATCTATCTCTTCCTTAAACGCCTCCAATGATCTGGCCTCCACTACTGTACCTGGCAAGGAATTCCACAAATTCACCACCCTCTGGCTAAAGAAATTTCTCATCTCTGTTTTAAACCTGTACCTTCTAATTCTAAGATTGTGCCCTCTGGTCCTGGACTCACCCACCAAGGGAAACAGCCTAGCCACATCTACTCTGTCCAGTCCTTTCACCAATCAACACTCATTGGAGCCCTGCTTCCAGCTTTCCCTTGAAGCTCACCCTGTTCTGCTTCCCATGCTTCCTGGAAATTTAATGGCACCTTGTTTCTCACAGTCCCTTTAAACTTGGTGGGTTTGTTGGAAAATTTAAACAAGGAGAGAATTAAAAATGTGTTGGAGTTTTCATAGGAATAACATCCAATGGTTCAAAAATCTGCTTGTCTGCCACCACATGCAGGAATAATGGAATGTTACCGAATATGGTATTTTTCAATGAATAGCTGACACATGTTGAAGTATGCACTGAAGTTGTTAGATGATCACAAAGAAACCTTATTTTCATGTTCCACCTGTGGTTGCATGTGGAATTCCTTTCTTCAATCAACTATATTTAAGTTACTTTTAAACTCTTGTTTTTAGCCAATAATCAGATTCATGAATGTTTTAGAAATGATTCTGTGCTTCTGCAGAACAGCCCAGAGTTTCCATAACATTTTTACCATGAGCAAAAATTGATATTTAAGGTGAGAGGGGAAAGATTTAAAAGGGACCTGAGTGGAAACTTTTTCACACAGAGGGTGGCAGGTATATGGAATGAACTGTCAGAGGAAGCTGCAGAGGCAGGAACAATTACAATGTTTAAAAGACATTTATACAGGTACATGGATGGAAAAGTTTTAGAGAGAAATGGGTCAAACGCAAATAAATGGGACTAGCTCGGATAGACATCTTGGTTGGCATGGATGAGTGGGGCTAAAGGGAGTGTTTCTATGCTGTATAACTCTATATAATATATAAATACAGTTTGAATGTCTTAACAGGACTTAATAGTCTCACAAATGAGACATATATTCTGTATTTTGTTTCACATTTACAGCTCAAGGTGGTCTCCATTGCTGAATATTAAATTTGCCACTAGTAAAAGCTTTCATTAATTTGTATCTTTCTCCTTCTCATCTGATCTTAACTGCAGTCTGCTGACAAGCACCTTCTAGTTTGCTCTTTGTGAAATAATTAGCAGCATTTTTAAATATTTTATATGAATTCAATACTTTGGCATATCTATGGTGTTGCACAGTATCTTTTGAGCAATTATTGATGTTTCACTGAAGGATACTGTTACACTTATTGCAGACATCTGTAACTGTGTGAAAGATTAAAAATTGTTCAAGGAGGCTACAGACTCCTCAATGACTTTCTGTATTAACCTACTAGCTGATGGAGAGAAAGTGTAAACTGCACTAATAAATTAAATAAGTTATCTATAAAATAGGTCTCCTCAGGTGACTGAATGCTATAATGGTTGAAAAAAAGGCAAACAAACTAACTATATTGTACTTGCTCAGTTGAACAGTAGTAGAACATTTGTTCTATATTACATCTAACAAGCTTGTAAACCTGTTCTTTATAAATGGGTTTCCAGGTTCATTACACATGGCCCAGAGGGGAATGTTCTCCTGGCATGTTTTATTTAGTTTTGTTACTTTTGAATGAGAATATATCTCAGCCCTCCAGACAATACTATATTGAGCAATCATTTTTTCACATTTTAATATTTCATCATTTCTACATCATGAGTTGGTGCTACGATGAGGCTCGACTCAGCTAACACTTCTATCATAATGCCAGGTACAGATAACAAGACACAGGCATTGCATGTTTCTGAACAAAATGAGGAAAGGTTTACCCTGAATGTTCTCATTCAGGCACTGCCCCTTTAATAAAAAATCACAAGCAAAAATAAGCAGTAAGTCTTGCTGGCAGGTCCTAATAGCTGGTAAATAAATTTCAACCCTTAAGGACTCTCTTTAAAGTTCCACTTGAGGCAAACAAACAAGTGCTGCCCACCTGTGACAGATTGCTTTCCATATCACTGCACGGTGTACTCCAATTGTCATTGAACAGAGCTCTGTCACTATCAAGAGTTTGTGGAGGAGGATGGAACTGAGTGAAAATGCAAAGACCATTTCCCTTAAGGGTGGCATCCACTGCATGAGATAACATAGCACATCATTAACAATTAAACTGGTCACCAGCATCCTTCAAATGAGTTGTTTCGTTAGAAGTTTAGTATAATTTGGACCATTACAATTTGCACTATTCAAATGGTAAATCAATGATTAAACTGATGAAGAGGGGATTGAGTGGGTTACATTAACGCTAGTAATGGTTTTGCATCATGGAACATATATATGATGAAGTAGAATTGAAGTGAAGTTCAACAATGTAAGAAAGACATTTAATCACATGCACTGCAATGTATATGCAATATATATATTTATGTATCTGTTGAACTTACTGCATCTAAAACTGCTATCTATCTTTTCTGGACTTCATTAAAACTTACTCTGATCCAATCATTCACTATTTTCAAAAAACTGAAGTGAAATATTTTTACAGACGAACAACAATTATTAAAACATATTACCCAACATATTTAAAAGGATCATAATAAATAATGCAGGGATATTGTATCCATCTACATTGATAAATTAATTGGCATGTAGTAAGCTGGCTCTAGACCCACAGAGTGAGGAACTTTGAGTCTGGAGATTTAGCTGCATGGCACCAACTTTTCTGGAACTGTCTCCAACATAGGCATGTACAGGTAGATGCACTGGAAATTCAACAGGAATGTCGAATGAGTACATGAATTTATTTAAGTTATGCCCCTGAGCATTTTCAGTTTTTGAGCACCCCAATTTTCATTCAGCACCCAGTGAACTCCACGAGCATGGCACCACCCCGCAGGAAGCTCCCATTACTCCCCGATCCATATCCTGGTCAGTCTGTTATCGGATTCTGAAAGCCCTGACAGAGAGAACACTGCAACCTTGCTGCCACAAGTTCCACCGAAGCCTTCCCCACAAAAAGAGCTTTCTTGATGATGCTGCAAATGACAATTATTGGTGAGACCACACCTGGAATATTGCGTGCAGTTCTGGTTGCTATACCATTGGAAGGATGTGATTAAGCTAGAAAGGGTATACAAAAGATTCACAAGGATGTTGCCAGGACTGGGGTGCTTCAGTTATAAGGAGAGACTAGACAGACTGTCACTATTTTCCCTGGAGTGAAGAAAGTTGAGGAGTGACCTTATAGAGGTTTATAAAAGCATGAGGAGCATAGATAAGATGGATTGTCATACTTTTTTTCCCCAGGATAGGGCTGTCTAAAATTAGAAGGCACCGGTTTAAGGTGAGAGAAGAAAGATTTAAAAGGGGACCTGAGAGGCAAGTTTTTCACACAGAGGGTGGTGGGTATATGAAATAAACTGCCAGAGAAACTGGTAGAGGCAGGTACAATTACAATGTTTAAAAGACATTTGGACAGGTACATAGATAGGAAAGATTTAGAGGGGCATGAACCAAATACAGGCAAATGGGACTAGCTCAGATAGACATCTTAGTTGGCATGGACGAGTTGGGCCGAAGGTCCTGCTTCCATGCTGCTTAACTATATGACTCTAAAAGTGACATCTGTCCAATCCTACAAATGCTCTGAACCTGATCAATATCCAGTTTGCTGAAAAAAAGGCATAGCCTCATGCATAACCCACCCTTCATCATTCTCTGTAAATCATCCAGTGTCACTTCCTCACCAACCCTCATTTGCCTCTGGTTAAAGCATTTGAACTGGTGCGTGGGAATAAGAATGCAAGCGGCTACATTTGGTAGCGCAGAAGCATAGGAGAGGGACATGGGACAGAATCAAGCCCTCACTACCTCATCCTCAACATATGGTTCCTCCTCATTATCATCATCATAGTTGAGGATGATCAAAAATAGATTAACAAGAAATTATCCGATTAACTTGACTAATGACTGAAAATTATTTCTTTTATTGAGAAGTTATCTTTGGTTGAGTGCCAAGGAAAAGTCCAAATAAATTGATCGCTGAACATTTGAAAATGTATCACACACGAGATTTAACTATTGTTCTAAGATAACAGTATATGGAGGGAACTTCTAAATTTATCATAAAGTAATGGCTTAAAAAAAAGCTTTCTGTGCACATTGATCTGAATAATTATCTCATCATTTTATGCTTGAAAGGAGAAAATAAACAGTAAATTGCAATTTCTTCAGAGCCTAAAGGGGCTTTTTGACTGAGACCATTTTTTTTTTCCAAATGTTTTTGTCACAGGCATAGGTAATTAATTTGACATTTTCTTACAGTTTAATTATAATTGCTTTCATTGGGGGTGTAGGTACATCTTGTGACATATGATGGGCTTCCAAGGATTGCACTGGGAAAATCATCTTTCCCACGAAAACAAAATATCATCAAAGAACAGTAGTAAAAAGATACTCAATTAAGGCACCTTTGATACAAGTGCTGAAAGAGATTAAGGTCAGTCCCTTTTACCTCATGTCTGTATTACAAGCTGTTGATTTTCATTTAAGATCTGACTGTGTAGCAAGCTGTCATTTAATCTATTGCTGACAGGCAAGTGCTGACGTTTGCAGCAGCTGTTATGCATCAATGAAAGCTGACAAGGCAGGAGTTAAACATCAGCTGTGTGCGTGCATGAAAGAGAGAGGGAGAAAAGATAGAGAGTGTGGGAAAAGAGGAGAAAGAGAGACAGAAAAGAGAGAGAGAGAGGAGGACACAATGCCAGCAGACAGTTGAAATATAATTCCCTCTTAGTAATGATACTAAAATGGCTATTCCACCACAAGGTGCCAGTTAAGGACAGTATTAAAAGCTGTTGGAACAGATATCTATACTATCCTAGCCAATCTTGAGCTAATTACATATCTGTCTGGAAATAAATTATTTATGCATTGAAATTTCTCAGGCATGAAGGACAGTTTTATAAAACATTACAATGCTTAGGAAAGAATTCATCCAAGTTACCTCACACACAAATTTTCAACAACTAACCTTTAAAAGTCAGTAATTTTTCTCAATCTGATGGTATATATCCACCACTGGAAAGCAAACAGCATCACCTTATTTCATTCAGTAGACTTTCCAGTTCACTCACCCAGCTGCTGAGAGGTTGGACAAATAGCTTGAGCTCAATGCACTGCTCCCATTTCCTTTCACAGCTATTGTGGATGGCATAACAGCAACCTAGTGAAGATAACCCCTGATGTTCACAAACTTGGTATGCTTCAGACTAAGAAATGAGCAAATTTATAACACGGCAGGTGTTTTTATGTTCTCCAACATTGAAATTGATTTTCAGCTGATTGCAGAATCGTGGTATTTTAAAGACATAAATGAAGAACAGCAAACATGATAAACAATGGTGGAATGTTCAAATCAATTGAAGGGTTTGTTTTAGGAAAAGCCTTTGACAAAACATTATCCCAAATGGAAAAGCCTGAATCTAAGTGGTATTGGGTGAGTTTAAATTCATGCAATAAGTAATAATGTATAATAATAAATAAAATTAATATAAACAATGATGTATAAATAATAAATTAGTAAGAGGTGGGGTATTACACTCCACTTTTAAAATTCAGATCCACCTCAAAATGAAATAGAGTTCTGGCTGCTGATTGCAATCTCAGCCCCAACTATACTCAGCATTCAATGCAAGAAACCAAGAAGACACCAATTGAGGAAAGCTCCAGATTGAAATAACAAACAGAAAAGGGTAGAAATACTGACAAGACACAAGAGACTGCAGATGTTGGAAATATATATTGGTCAGGCAGCATTTGCGAAGACAGAAACAAGTTAATGCTTCGGGTCAATAAGCTTACAGAAACAGCTGGAGATGTAACCAATTTTAAGCATGATCCAAGGAAAGGGGGTGGAGAGGAAGGACTGGCAAGGTAAGTCTATGTGAAGATAAAAGACAGGAGAGCTTACATTTCATTGACTGCGCAAGACACAAGAAGTTTGCAACAGTACTTATGGACTGAATGGAGGAGTTTGACAAAGTGGTTACCATATCTGCGTTTAGAAGTTTCCCCAATTTAGACATGATTTCATCATGAACAGCAAATATTAAATACTAAATTGAAAGAAGTTTGTGATTTGCTTCTTCACATGGAAAATATGTTGGAGTGGAAGAAATGAGATGCTTTATGAAGGGGAAGGGTTATTAGGAGTGACTGATGAATACACCAGAGAATCATGGAGGGAATGATCATTTCAGGGCAGTGAATGGGGAGTGAAAGGAAAGTCATGCTTGGTGGTGACAGAGCCCCAGGGGGTGCTGGAATTGTCGGCACCGAATGTGAGAGCTCTACAGTGGAAGAAACCTTACCATGGCTCTAGGATGGAGTGGGAAGGGTTAAGAGCAGAAGTGCAAGAAATGGAACAAAAGTGGTTGAACATCTTGTCACATGTGGTGCAGGAGGTCAATGCATTTTGAGAAAGAAAGTCACATCAGATGGTACAGAAGGAGGCACTGACAGATTCAATGGACAGAACCAAGAAAATGAATAAGAATTCTTACAGGAAGCATGGTGGGAGAAGTAGAGTCAAGTTAATTGAGGGTGACAGTGGGTTTATAATGTATGTTGATTAACAGCATAGCCCCAGGAAATGGAGAAAGAGCAGTGGAGGGAGGAGGAGTGGTGATCGTCTTCAACTCCCAAACAATGAAGTTTGTAATTCAGGAAAGTGTAGCTAACCACAGTCTGTACAATAAACTGTGGTTTTGTCTTGCTGTGTTTCAAAAAGGGAGTCAGTCTTATCACAGTTCTGCAGTATTATAAGAGGAACAACACAATACCATATTGGGTTCACACACTTTAAGATGGAGAGGTCTTAATGTAAGAAAAATGTACAGGGTAATGGCCATCTCTTTGGACAACAGGCTTCTAATTAACTCTAATTAATTAGAGATAATATTTTCAGCGATCGCAAATGAAAAAAATTACAATAAAATCTTGTTGGGTGCCCCAGAAATACTCTTCAAAAAAAAAATTCCACAAGGATCAGCTGTCATTTGCAAGCAGTTTAGATTAATGAATAGGACACACGGGTTTTTGCTGATCAGCAATTACGTCAAATTCAATCAGAAACTCATCGGCTTCCAAGTTAGTTGACTCAGAACGAAATGAGGCACTTTGAAGACAGGCTTGGGTTTTATACATATTCCATATACGAGCAAAAGAGTGAGATTTGTAGAGTGTATTACCACCAAACTTCACAATGATCTGCAGTTTTAGTTGGGCAAGGAAAAGAATGAATATGTCACCTATACAGATCGTTCCCAGGTTATGGCAGGGTTCTGTTCCTGTGAACTGTTCGTAACCTGAACAGTTCACAAGTCAGAAATGCGGCCGCAAGCCACGTTCCCCATGGCAGAAGACGCCTGCAGCCCCACAGCAGCCAGGCTAATCCATACCACCATTCTCCCAAATGCTTGTTCATAGGTATGGGCTGTACACAGTCAGGCATTCATAAGCTGGGGAGGACCTGTAAACAGTGATTGATTAGACAGTTTCAATGTTATTGTGGTTAAGAGAATCTAGAATTAATGCTGCCTACTATCTTAAATTTTGTCCAATTTGTCAAACATGTGAGATTAGCTTGATAGGAAGCCATGCAAAATGTGCTGATCAATGTTTTAAAATGACACAGGAAAACTGTAGTTGTTGGTTGTATTTCTGCCACTTATTAAATTCCTGATGTGGAAGCTGAAATCTTCAGTTTAGCTAGTCCAAGCAAATTCTGATAAAGACTTCCCTGATGTGAATGAATGACTATTTTTCTCTTGTTTTCTGATGCTGAACAGCCTGCGTTATTTTCTCAACACATTAAACAGATTCACAAGGTCAAAGTCAAAATGCAATACAGCAGAGATACAGGCCCTTCGGCCCAATGAGTCCATGCCAACCACTGAGCCCACCCAGCTAGTTCCAATTTCCTGCATTCAGCCCATATCCCTCTAAGCCCCACTCCTGCATGTACCTATCCAAGTGCTTCTGAAATGATACCATTGTACCTGCCTCAACCACTTCCTCTGGCAGCTCATTCCATATACTCACCACCCTTTGCAAGAAAATGTTGCCCCTCAAGTCCTTTTAAAATATATCCCCTTTCACCCTAAATCAATGCCTCCAGTTTTGGACTCCCCCACCCTAGGGAAAAGACTGCTACCATCCACCTTCTCCATACCCCTCATGAATTTATACACTTCTATAAGATCACCCTTCATTCTCCTACGCTTCAAGGAATAAAGACCTGGCCTAGCCAGCCTCTCCCTATAACTCAGGCCTTCTAGTCCTGGCAACATCCTCATAAATCTTTTCTGCACTCTTTCCAGTTTAACCACGCCTTTCCTATAACAGGGTGACCAAAACTGTACACAGTACTCCAAGTGCGGCCTCACCAACGACTTATACAACTGCAACATGTCACAGCTCCTATACTCAGTGCCCTGACTGATGAAGGCCAGCGTGCTAAATGCCTTTTTCACCACCCTGTCTACCTGTGACGCTGCTTTCAACGAACTATGCACTTGTACTCCCAGGTCCCTCTGTTTCATTACATTCCCTAGTGCCCTACCATTCATAGTATAAGTCCAAAGCTGGTATGACTTTCCAAAGTGCTTCACCTCACACTTATCTGTATTGAAATCCATTTGCCTTTCCTTGGTCCACTTCTCTAACTGATCAAGATCCCCCTGTAATCTACAATAACCTTCTTCACTATCAACAACACCTCCTAATTTCGTGTCATCCACAAACTTACTGATCAAGCCTTGTGCATTTGCATTCATATCATTTAAATAAATAATGAATAATAAGGGTCCCAACACCGACCCCTGCAGCACACCACTGGTCACCAGCCTCCATTCCAAGAAACAACCTTTAACCACCACCCTCTGCTTCCTACCTCCGAGCCAATTTTGAATCCACCCAACTAGCTCTCCCTGGATTCCATGGGACCTAACCTTCCAGACCAGCCTACCATGCGGGACCTTGTCAAAGACCTTGCTAAAGTCCAAATAGACAACATCCACTGACCTACCCTCATCTACCTTTTTGGTTAGCTCTTCAAGAATCTCTAAAGGGTTTGTCAAGCACGACTTTCTGCACACAAAGCCACGCTGATTCCTCCTAATCAGACTCTGTCTATCCAAATGCTGGTAGATCCTGTCCTTCAAAACTCTCTCCAGTAACTTCTCCACTACTGACGTCAGGCTGATCGGCATGTAGCTCCCTGGCTCGTCCTTGCTACCTTTCTTAACCAACGGAACAACATTAGCCACCTTCCAGTCTTTGGGAACTTCACCAGTGGCTAACAAGTCAGCTAAGGTGTCATCTTTGGCTCAATGGTCTTAAGCTCATTTCTGAGTTAGAATATTACAGGCTAGAAACTTTACCATAGAACCATAGAACAATACAGCACAATACAGGCCCTTCAGCCCACCATGTTGTGCCGCCCTTCAAACCACACCTAAGACTATCTAACCCCTTTCTCCCACATATCCCTCTATCTTAAATTCCTCCATATACTTATCTAACAATCTCTTGAACTTGTGCAATGTATCAGCCTCCACCACCACACCAGGCAGTGCATTCCATGTACCAACCACTCTCTGGGTGAAAAACCTCCCGCTGACATCTCCCTTGAACTCCCACCCATTACCTTAAAGCCATGCCCTCTTATTTGAGCATTGGTGGCCTGGAAAGAGGTGCTGGCTGTCCACTCTATCTATTCCTCTCAATATCTTGGTATACCTCTATCATGTCTCCCTCATCCTCATTCTCTCCAATGAGAGCAGCCGTAGCTCCTTTAGTCTCTCCTCATAATCCATACTCTCTAATCCAGGCAGCATCCTGGTAAATCTCCTCTGCACCCTTTCCAATGCCTCCACATCCTTCTATAATGAGCGACCAGAAGTGGACACAGTACTCTAAGTGTGATCTAACCAGAGTTTTTGTAAGCTGCATCATTACTTCACGGCTCTTAAACTCGATCCACGACTTATGAAAGCTAACATCCCATAAGCTTTCTTAACTACCCTATCCACCTGTGAGGCGACTTTCAGTGATCTGTGGATATGAACCCACAGATCCCTCTGCTCCTCCACACTGCCCAGAATCCTGCCATTTACCTTGTACTCTGCCTTGGAGTTTGTCCTTCCAAAGTGTACTACCTCACACTTCTCTGGATTGAACTCCATCTGTTACTTGTCAGCCCAGCTCTGCATCCTATCAATATCCCTCTGCAAGCTTCGACAACCCTCCACATTATCCTCAACACTACCAATTTTTGTGTCATCTGCAAACTTGCTAACCCAGCCTTCCACTCCCTCATCTAAGTCGTTAATAAATATCACAAAAAGTAGAGGTCCCAGAACCGATCCCTGTGGGACGCCACTAGTCACAGCCCTCCAATCTGAATGCACTCCCTCCACCACAACTCTCTGCTTTCTACAGGCAAGCCAATTCTGAATCCACACGGCCAAGCTTCCCTGGATCCCTTGGCCTCTGACCTTCTGAAGAAGCCTACCATGTGGAACATTGTCAAATGCCTTACTAAAATCCATGTAGACCACATCTACTGCATTACCCTCATCAATTTTCCTGGTCACTTCCTCAAAGAACCCTATCAGGCTTGTGAGGCAAGACCTTCCCTTCACAAAGCCATGCTGGCTGTCCCCAATCAGTCCATGATTCTCTAAATGCTCATAGATCCTATCTCTTAGAATCCTTTCTAACAGCTTACCCACCACAGACATAAGGCTCACCGGCCTGTAATTCCCTGGACTATCCCAACTACCTTTTTTGAATAAGGGGACAACATTCGCCACCCTCTAATCCTCTGGTACCATCCCCGTGGACAACGAGGACTCAAAGATCCTAACCAATGGTTCAGCAATCTCCTCCCTCGCCTCACGAAGCAGCCTGGGAAATATTCCATCAGGCCCCGGGGACTTATCTGTCCTAATATTTTCTAACAACTCCAACGCATCCTCTCTCTTAATATCTACATACTCTAGGACATTATCCTCACCAACACTGTCCTCAGCATCATTAAGACCCCTCTCCTTGGTGAATACTGAAGAGAAGTATTCATTGAGAACCTCACCCATTTCCACAGCCTCCAGGCACATCCTCCCACCTTTGTCTTTAATCAGACCCACCTTTACTCTAGCCATCCTTCTGCTCTTTACGTACGAGAAAAAAGCCTTGGGATTCTCCTTAACCCTACTCGCTAAAACCTTTTCATGTCCCCTTCTCGCTTTCCTCAGCCCTTTCTTAAGTTCCTTCCTTGCTACTCTATATTCCTCACAAGCTCTGTCTGATCCTTGCTGCTTACACCTTATGTATGCTGCCTTCTTCTTCCTAACTAGTTGTTCCACCTCTCTCGTCACCCACCGTTCCTTCACCCTACCATTCCTTCTCTGCCTCACCGGGACAAATTTATCCCTAACATCCTGCAAAAGATCCCTGAACATCGACCACATCTCCATAGTACATTTCCCTTCAAAAATGTCATCCCAATTTCCACTCTCAAGTCCTCACCTTATAGCCTCATAATTCACCTTTCCCCAATTAAATATCTTCCCATTCTCTTTGCTCCTATCCCTGTCCATGACAATGCTAAAGGTTATGGAACAATGGTCACTGTCCCCCAAATGCTCACCCACTGATAGATCTGTCACCTGTCCCCATTCATTACCTAAAACTAGATCTAATATGGCATTCCCTCTCGTCGGCCTGTCAACATACTGTGTCAGGAATCCATCCTGGACACGCTTAACAAACTGCACCCCATCTAAACCCTTGGCACTAAGTAGGTGCCAATCAATATTTGGAAAGTTGAAGTCTCCCATTATAATAACCCTGTTATTTTTGCATCTTTCCAAAAACTGCCTCCCAATCTGCTCCTCAGTATCCCTACTGCTACTGGGAGGCCTATAGAATATTCCCAGGAGGGTAACTGCCCCTTTCTTGTTCCTAACTTCCACCCATATTGACTCTAGAGAGGATCCTTCTACATTATCTACCCTTTCTGCAGCTGTAACAGTGTCCCTGACCAGTACCGCCACCCCTCCTCCTCTTCTCCCCCCTTCCCTATCCCTTTTAAAACACTGAAAAACAGGAACATTCAATATCCATTCCTGCCTTGATGTCAGCCATGTCTCTGTAATACCCACAATATCTTAGTCCCATGTACTTATCCAAGCTCTCAGTTCATCTCCCTTATTCCTGATGCTTCTCACATTTAAGTAAATGCACTTTAGCCCATCCACCTTACTACTTTTATAGCCTGTACTCTGCTTCTCCTTCCTCAAAGCCTCTCTACCAGTTAGATCTGACTTTTCCCCATCCCCTTCTTCCTTTGACCTATTCCTCTGGTTCCCTTCCCCCTCGCAATCTAGTTTAAAACACATTTCAATGTCAATATAGATAAGTGTGAGGTGAAGCATTTTGAAAAGTCAAAAGACTTATACTATGAATGGTAGGACACTAGGGAATGTAATGAAACAGAGGGACCTGGGAGTGCAAGTACATAGTTCGTTGAAAGCAGCATCACAGGTAGAGAGTGATCTAGTTTACAACACATAAAAATGCCAGGTGATTCTCTACCCCAGTGAGATGTAGAGGCTAGATCACTGGAGAAATTTAAATGGCAGGTAGATAATTTTTTGAAAGATCAGGGAATTGAACTGGCACAGAATAGGAGATGAGGCCTGCTCCTATTTTCTAGTATTCTTGTGTTTAGGTGTCCTGTCAAGCACCTCCTGTGACAGAGTCTCATTTAAGGCTTGGACCCAGAGCCTTCTAATGCAAAGTGCTGCCTACTGGCTGCTTCAACCACCTTAAAGACTACAGAATTGGAATGGAAGCAGTCATCCTCAATCCTAAGGGACTGACTAAGAAGAAATGCTTCAGGTCCGTGACCTTTCATCAGAATGCAAGTTATTCCTGAAATACTAATTCACTATGTACACTGCTTGACTTGCTGAGCATTTCTAACACTTTCTGTTTCTACTGCATGTTTGTCAAAATAGTTTAGCTATTGCTTCTGTTAAGTCAACACAGAGGTTAAGACACATGTGTTTGTTTTACTGAACCTGACAGTATTTGGTGTTTATTATTTGATAGATCAGTGGCACAGCTGGTAGAGCTGCTGCCTCACAACACCAGAGACCCAGGTTCAGTGCTGACCTCTGGTGCTGTCTACATCTAGTTTGCATGTTCTTCCTGTGACCGCATGGGTTTCCTCTTTCTGGTTTCCTCCTACATCCCAAAGGCATATGGGCTGGTAGGTTAGTTGGCCACCATAAATTTGCTCGAGTGTGTAGGTGAGTGGTAGAATCTGGAGGAGTTGATGGGAATGTGGGGAAACTGAACACAAATGGGATTAAGGTAGGAGTAGTGTAAATGGGTGGTCTATGGTCAGCACCCACTCAATGGGCTGAAGGGCTTGTTTCCATGCTGTATCTCTCTTTGACTCCATGGCCTATGATTTATCAGAATGGGATCAAAGGAATGAATGGCCTTTTCCTGTCCTCATGCCATATTTACAAGTAGCACTGGAAAAAAAAGTAAGTTCAGAGCTATTCTTTCCTACAGAGTCAGCTGAGTTCAATGGCAGCACCTAAATCAGAAGGCTGTGCATCCATGCCTCATGTTACAGCTCAGTCTCTTAGGATGTTGGTTAGATGCAGCAGTGAGAGAGTGTCACATAGTACCAATGGGTTCCTTCTCTGAAGGTGAAACCATGTCTATCTTTTGTGTTAAAGACCCGGCATTTGTAGAAGAGCAGGAAGTTCTCCAAATCAACAATCCCCAGTTAACTGAATGAGCAACAAAACTGTTTAACCAATCATATATCATATTGTGCTGGTCGTGCAGCACAGGGGTGCAATGGTTAGTACTGCTGCCTCAAAGCTCCAGTGACCCGGATTCAATCCTGACCTCTGGCACTGTCTGCGTGGAGTTTGCATATTATCCCTGTGACTGCATGTGTTTCCCTGGGGTGCTCCAGTTTTCTCCCACATTTGAAAGACGTGCCGGTTTGTTAATTGGCCACTGCAAATTGCCCCAAATTGTAGGCGGGCAGTCGGAGAATCAGGGAGGAACATGTGGGAGGGAAATGAGTCAGGGATTGATGGGATTACTCTGAGAGCTGGCATAGACCTGATGGGCTGAATGACCTTTGCATCATTAAAACATATGAAAAATATGAGAAACTGTTGTGCCTGAACCATCAAAGAAGGAGTGCATTTGCTGACAAAACTCCTGTCATTCCAAAAATCCAAGATGTTTTCAGATATTTCCTGACTTGATGCTTCACAAATACAAGTTTTTTTCCTCCTAGACACAACAGTTAAATAAATAAGCCTCTTAAATCTCTAGTGTGTGCAGGTTTGGTAGCTTTACTATTAGAGATTGAAATCTCAATAATTCAAACATGAAATTCCTGCCTTAACTTCCCCGTAATAAAATTGCTATCCTATTTCACATTATCACCAAACAAAGCAGAAATAACACACACTCCCTATAAGCCATATGCTTTCTGAATGAAGCATGAATAGAAGAATAGAAAATGCACAAGAAAATATGCTTAAATTATATCCTCAGACATGCAGGGAAAGAATAAAATTAAATAATGAGTGCTGAGAATTAGAAAGACAAGGAAAATGAGTTTCAGTTCAAATAAATATGTTCAAATTCTGGTTTCTACTGTTCAAGCTGGATTTCTCCAAACCCCTATAAATCAGATGGCGGCAAGTTCAATTCCTGCTCTAGAAACTTGGGAACAAAAATCCAAGCTGACACTTCAATGTGGTACCGAGGGACTGCTGCACTGATGAAGGTTCTTTGACTAAGACATTAAATCACTGCCCTATCTGCTCTTTCATTTGTCACTGTTTCAAAGAAAAATAGAGAAATTATCTCATAAGGACACCACACAACTGGTCCAAACCAGACAAACTGGAGCAACAATCTGCTGGAGGAACTCAGTTGGTTGAATAATATCGACGCGGGGGGAAAGGAACTGTCGACGTTAATTGTTGATGAAACTGAATGCACTCCCTCATTGACAGACACAGCACATCCCAGCAGACCATCCAGTGAAATAGTGCAAAAGCCTCAAAATGGGAGTCTAATTCCAGAGGGTCTGTTGAGGTGACAAGAGGTCAAGAGGATATAGTGAATATTCAGGTGCATGTTGTGTAAACCTAGAGTTAGGACCCATCCTGATGATGGAGTGGTGTGAAACTCCATCCTGAAGAATGTGTCACTCTACTTCTCCCTCTGCTGTCAGATCTTGTGATGCTGGACTTAAGCTCCACTTACATTATAAGAAAATATTCCTTGCAGTGATATTAAGGTGGAAGTTAAAATCTAGTCCAGGACAGAATTGTGATTGTTCACAATCAACAAAGGGACAAGAACAGGAGAAAACAGGGGGAAGACTAATAAGAAAGTAAATTAATGCACAAAATGGATAGAAATAAAATAGCACAAACATTAAAGAATATAATGAAGGAAAAAATGTGCCTGTTTAAACTTTACAATATTCCCATCCCCAAAATGAGTATGTTTATTGCAAAATATACACACTGACCTGCTCCTAAGCAGAGCTACCCTTTTAAAAACACAAACAATCTTCAAAATTCGTTTGCTGGATTCTGCCATAATATTCTGAATTTTCATTTTTATAATTCAAACCCAGAAAATCTGCAATGTACAAAGAACATTTTTAAGCCAATTTTGAAACTTTAAGCTAGTCAGTTTGTGTCAAAATCTGACGTGTGTTTAAATTAAGATAAATTGAGTTGTCAAGATCAGCAAAACTTCCGAGTCCTATTGTTTGATACTAATATTTAAACTGTCACACTGCTACATTATAAACTGTGATGGAAAAATAATTCTTCACATTCCTGTCTTTACAGATCTTACAAAGAATATTGTTGTCCCCGATCTGATATGTATTGCATACATCTCATTACAGGTGGCAGACAGTATGATTACAGCACAAGAGAAAAGGGATGGTGAAATGGATTAGTAACAAAGAATGTTATTTCAGTCACCTGCCGTGTATTGATTTTTTAAAATTATTATTTCAGACATCTCAAAGTAGAGCATGAATTAAGTTTTCGTTCCTCGTAGTTGCCTACATATTTTGTAATTGCTGAGACTTTGGGAGCAGTAAATTCAATAGCCCCCGAAAACTGATCTGGGGATCGCGATGCACTGTTAAACACACCTCTGTTCACCAGATCCTGGGAATGCCTGTCTTTATGCAGCCTGCTCATTATAATGATTTTACATCTAACCAGCACTAATCAGGCTGCTCATCAGCTGGATGTTTCAGCAGGGGACTAATATGAGTAGTTAGTATCTGTTAAAGCTAGCCTGTGCTGCTTAGATGTGGCCTGCTCTTCTTAAAGGTGAGGAAAAGCTGTTGACACATTTGTTTTTTAATTTTATTTACAGCGTGGTAACAGGCCCTTCCGGCCCAACAAGTCCGCGCCGCCCATTTTAAACCCATATTAACCTACACGTACATCTTTAGAATGTGGGAGGAAACCGGAGCACCCGGAGGAAACCCACGCAGACACGGGAGAATGTACAAACTCCTTACAGACAGCGACGGGTGTCAAACCCCGATCGCTGGCACTGTAATAGCATCACGTTAACCACTATGCTACCGTGCATCTTGCTGATCTGGCCAAAAGTGAATAATGGCACAACATTGGAAAAAGTGGGCTCCATGGTGTCTGGACACTGCACTGGAGTCTGGACTCTTTCAGGCTCATAATTTTATAAACTTCTATCAGCTGCTGCTCGCAGGCATTCCATAGTTCTATGTGTAGTAGTTAGATATGTTAAGCAGAAAATTTTCCAAACAATATTTCATTCAGATGGGGAAAAGTTCTTGGAGTACTTGCTTTCCAAAGAAGTATTCTGACAAATTGCTCAGTCGCTCCATTGGATCCTGGCTGATTGGGAATACCAAGATATCTTTGATACAATTCTATCCCCATAGTCTCAGAAGGCAGTGGGAGCAGATTAACCAGGGAAGTTAATGTCAGGAGTTAGACCCTAAGTACCTGAATTCTCTACTGCAAAGATTTCAATCACCTCGCAGGAGGACAGTGATTGCATCTTCAAATTCCATAAACCAGCAACAGCACTGCATATTATTCCCCATCCCTCACCTCACCCTGCCGCACTTCTATTCTTACCACTACCCTATGCTTGTGTCTTTATCCTTGCATATACCAAGAACTGCAACCTGAGCAACAGTCGATTCCACATTTACAGTCACCAGCTCAGATCCCACACAATTTACATAGTGAGCCAGCACAAATGTCCTGGTTCTAAGGCAGGGGGAGGGAGAGAGAGCAAGTGCCTGCTCTGTGAAAACATGGTCACTCCAAGCTCTTAAACAGAAGACTGAAATGGAAATTTTGATGGTACAACCTTCAGAAACAGAAGATGTGGCTAAACTGAAATGCCTGATGCATTGTGCAAATGAAGGTTTTGCACAGACTTATAGCCCATTATGTCATACGTGGAAGTGACTGGCACTTACATCAGCACACACATGGACCCAATCAGAGTGCAGTGTCTGATGGGCTACGTTTCAACTTCCACTGCAACATAAGCTAAAGTAACCTTAGGTGCTGCAGGCAAATCTCACACTTCAGTCATTCAGGGCTCCTCCACAGCGATCTAAGCAGCTGGAGTGTTGTTTAAGCACATTATACACATCATTCAGTTTGCTATAAGCATATAGCCAATGTGTAGGTGGCCATGCATTCGAGTCATCAACAGACAATCCTTACCAAACAGTACTTGCCTTTTGGTTATGCAACAGTGGCTAAAATAGTGAGCAAACCTTGTTTGCAATCATTTTTAACGTAGAACATCGAACAGTACAGCACAGGAACAGGCCCTTTGGCCCACAGTCTCTGTGCCAAACACAATGCCAATTTAAACTAAATCTCTTCTGCCTGTACATGATCCATATCCCACCAGTCTGTGTATTCATGTGTCCAGCTTAAAGCCTCTTAAATGCCACTATCATATCTGCTTCCCCCTCTACCCCTGGCTGCCTATTCCAGGCACATACCACCTTCTGTGTCAAAAAAACTTGCCTCATACATCTTCTTTAACCCTTTCCCCTCTCACTTTAAACACACATCCTCTAGCATTTGACCTTTCTACCCTGGGAAAAGGATTCTGACTGTCTACTCTATCTATGCCTCTCATAATATTATAAACTTGTATCAAGCTCATAATTTTATAAATTTCTATCAGCTGCTGCTGGTAGGCATCCCATAATACTATGTGTAATAGTTAGATATGTTAAACAGGAAATTTTCCAAACAGTATTTCATTCAGATAGGGAAAAGTTCTTGCAGTACTTGCATTCTTAGAAAGTATTCTGACAAATAGCTCAGACGCTCTGTTGGACCCTGGATGATTGGGGATACTAAGGTACCTTTCATAAAATTCCAACTCACAAATCATTAAACTGCCATATGCAAAACTATGATCTATTGTCAGACAGGCAAAAGTTATTCAAAAGCTCATTTCAAGTTTGTTCCATGGTGACAGAAGATCCCATGGGTTTAAATTCATTAGCCCCAGCTGCCTTCTTCACCACCTTATCAACCTATGCTGCCATCTTCAGGGATGCTTGAACGTGCACACCAAGCACCTTCTATTCCTTTATACTCACTGGCACCCTACCATTTATAGTGTAAATCTTACCCTTATTGGTCCTCTCAAAGTGCATCACCTCACACATCAGAATTAAATTCCATCTGCCTTTGCTCTGCCCACCTTACTAACTGAACAAAATCATCTTGTAGCCTAAGACTATCCTTGTCACTATCAAGAACAACATCAATTTTTGTGTCATCTGCAAGCTTACTAATGTATCTCCCATATTCACATCCAAGTCACCAGCTTATCCTGTCTTGAACAAAGGCATCACTTTTGCTGTTTTCCAGTCATCTGGCACCTCATCTGTGGACAGCGAAGACATAAAAATCTTTGTCAGAAGTCAAGCAATTTCCTCCCTTGTCTCCCATAGCAGAATGGGGCACATTTCATAAAGCCCTGGGGATTTATCCACATTTAAAACCACTAAGACATGCAATGCATTCTCCTTTTTATTGATATCTTGTTCTAGAAATTCATGTTACCCCTCCAAGAATTCTCCAACTACAATGTCCTTCTCTTTAATGAACACAGGTGCAAAGACACCACCCACATCCTCTGGCTTCATGCACTGTTTGCCCCATTGGTCTATAATCAGCCCTTCTCCTTCCCTGGCTACCCTCTTGATTCATATATTTTAAAAATGCTTTAGGTATTTACATAATCCTATCTGCCAGTGATATCTTGTGCACAATCTTCCTAATTACTTTTTTAAGGACTCCTCCCTCTGCACTTTCTATACTCCTGTTGGATCTCCCACATCTTCTGTTGCCCTTGAAGCAGTCTATTCTATAATGGGAGAAACAAACACAGATCAGGTGACCATTTTACAGAACACCCTTGTGAAGTTGATGAGGGTGAATCTGCATTTCCAAATGCCTGCCACTTTAATTCTCCATCCCACTCAGACCTTTCTATCTTTCACCTTATATAGCATTCCCATGAAGTCCAACGTAAGCTTGAGCTTAACATCTCACTCTCTGATTTGGTGCAATAGAGCCCACACTGACTTCAACAATTTCAGATAATCTGTCATTTCTGTCTTGATTCTCAGCTTTTCAGAATTCAGTTTTTTCCCCTCTCTCCCCTGCTGGCCTTTGAAATGTCATTTGTCTCCTCCTGTATACACCTCCTCCAAACACAGCTTTAGTTATTCACATGTGAATCACCCCCTTTCAGCCAGTACCACTTATGTCCTTCAAAATCTCTAGGTCTCCACCCTATCCTTTTGTTTTCTCTCTGTCCCTCCTTGCCTCAACCTCCACCCCATCCCCTCTGCCCACAAATTGCTTCAGTTCTAAATGTTTCTCATTTAGTGAAAGGTCATTGACCTGAAATGTTAACTCTTCTTCCCCCTGAACTGATGCTGCTTTGACTGTCAGCAGGGCAGGCACAGTAGTGTAGCGGTTAGTGTAATGCTTTACAGCGCCAGAGACCCGGGTTCAATTCCGGCCACTGCCTGTAAGGAGTTTATACGTTCTCCCTGTGTGTCTGTGTGGGTTTCCTCCCACATTCCAAAGACGTAAGGGTTAGGAAGTTGTGGGCATGCTATGTTGGCACCGGAAGCATGGCAACACTTGCAGGCTGCCCCCAGAATACTGCGCAAAAAAGATGCATTTCACTGTGTGTTTCGATGTACATGTGATCAATAAAGATATCTTAGCTTTCTGCCATATCTGACTCTCTTTCTCACATGCATTTTCCTCCCAGTTTTCCTTCCCCCTCAATAGTTTCATAATGTTAAGTGGGTGATATTGATATGAGAGTCCATTCTCCCTGAATGTGGCTTTGCTTTATTTTCAGTAGATTTTCTAATCTCTCATTTTTCTCTCATGTCATGGGTTCTGGGTTCCAACTCTGACAGCCAGAAAGTTTCTGGGCTACAGCTCAATGCAAACAGGTACTTAACCCACTGGTTACACATTTCACTAAATTTATTCCTAATCCTCTGTGTGTACAATATATTTTCACACAGTTAGTGATGTCCAATGTCATTCAATGCCCATTTCATCATCACTTTAGCAAAACTCCATTTGAGCACCTAGGACGGCACACTGGTGGAGCTGCTGCCTCACAGCTCCAGCAACTTGGATCCAATCCTGACCTCCAGTTGTCTATGCGGAGGTTGCGTGTTCTTCCTGTGAACATGCGAATTTCCCCCCACCTGCTCCTGTTTTCACCCTCGTCCCAAAGACATACAGGTTGAGAGGTTAATTGGCCACTGTACTTTGCCCCTAATGAGTAGGTGAGTGGTAAAACCTGAGGGAGTTGATGACAATAAGGGGAGAGTAGGTTACAGGGGTGATTAGTGAAGAACTGGATTGCTCTGTGACTGAAACAGCCTCCTTCTATGTTGTGAGGGAGTATGGAAATATGAGCAGCAATGCAAAAGCAGGCCTTCACTACATAGGCAAAACCTGTTTCTGCAGATCAGGACTCCAGTCTGACCCAGTCCATGGGCATGGAACATGGTGCATGGATCCATCTACAGGTAGGATACCTTTAAGATTTTTACTTAACCCTTGGTTCCAACCAGCCCAAATCCCCAGTCTCACTGCAGATGTTCTTCAGGTCCACAACCACCAGATCCAGGCCCAATCATGCCCCTAACTCTTTCCTAGCCAAGGAGGATTGAGTTCTCAAATATCAATGCCCTGATCCAATACTCAAAACCCCACCCCCGCCAAATCCCCTCCAGTTTGAAGGTTTGACCTTCCTTATCATTACCCATTCCCCCCTCCATAAGCCTTTCTCCTGCAGTGAACCCCTGCCCCCCGCAATTCTCATTTTGCAACTTATTTCCCACAGTGGCAGAGCCAAAAAAGGAAAGGCCTATATACACTCACATACTATTGCTGAGCAGGTGAGATGAGAGCAGTGGAGGTGGGGAAGTGTGGACTGGGTACTCGCAAAGCATGCCCAGGCCTCCTACCAGTTTAATAAACTTTTGATGCACAGAATGGTTTCTAGATACTCAGTTTTCCTACCGAACTTGTCTTTTCTGATCCTTGAACCAGAGGCTCAGGCTTGTATTAAGAGACAAAGGGAATCTGGAGCAGGGAGCTAAGATCGAGTGCTACTTTATTTACTGAAGCAGTTCTGCCTGTTTTATTAATCAACAATACATTATTGATGCATCAATTTTTCATTTGATAATATTTCTGTGAAGTGCCTCAGGACACCTTTTGTTACATTGATGTTTATATAAATGGAATTAGCTATTGTAGTAGTAATATTATTTCCAGCTATATTTATTATCAGTTATTATTATTTAGAATTTTATTATCAGCTGATGTTCATAAAGCTCATGCACTCTTCTTGTCCTGGGATCATGTACACTGGTATCACAGCTCATGTCTACATGCATTATCTAGTCCCCTTCTTCAAGCTGTGTGGGGTAAGGAGAGAGCTAGCAATTAGCAATCTCAAATGAACTTAATGCATTGAAAACTTCTATTTTGTCCTAAGCTTTCAAGATAAATCTTGGAAATCTTCAAGGAAACACTCATGTAATAGCCTGTAAACTTGCTTCTGTCTTCGACTACCCTCACAAATTGTAACATGATTAAAATAAATATTACACTGGAATGTAATAAAAATGTTAATTACAGGGAATGAAAAGTTATAGTTGCATGATTAATAACATTAATTTCAACACGACTAAAATCAATAATACAGGATAACTTATGTAGCATTTTTGAAACAATGATTAATTGGGAAGAAAATATAAGTTTCTATGAATGAAATTAATTTCCCCTTGAAACTGAGATTAGAAGATAATAATTCAATGGAATTTTACTTCACCAAAGCTTTCTGGTGCAGACTCCCAGTCATAAAACTGGGCAGTGTCTCTCCTGACAACCAACCTGACCAGATACACAAAGCCCAGTCTTTCACGAAAACCAGCCTCCCATCCATTGACTCTGTCTATGCTTCCTGCTGCCTTGGGAAAGCAGCTAACATAATCAAAGACTGTTCCCCCCCACCCCACCCCCAGTCATTCTCTCTTCTCACCCTTCCCATCGGGTAGAAGATACAAAAGCTTGAAAACACACACCACCAGGCTCAAGGACAGCTTCTATCCCGCTGTTATAAGACTTTTGAATGGACTTCTAGTACAATAACGATGAACTCTTGATCTCGTCATGGCCCTTGCACCTTATTCTTGACCCGCACTGCACTTTCTCTGTTACTGTAACTGTAGTACTATTATTCTGCCTTCTGTGCTTTTCCTTTTGTTACTACCTCAATATATTGATGCTGGAATGATCTGTATGGATGACATACAAAACCAAGTTTTTCACTGTATCTCAGTGCACGTGACAATCATAAACAAATTACCAATTACCCATAATATAAGAACAAGATGTACAAAGTGTGAACACCATGACTGCTTTAACAGGAAATCCAGAGAAGATAAAAGCTCTGCTCAGCCACCTGTCCTCTACCTGACAAGTGGGGAACTAGTTGTGTAAAGCCAAAAAGTTCCTTGGGAACCTCAGGCCCATCTGATGTCATATCCAAGCAGAAAACTGTGGTGTAAATATCCACGTAAAGAACATCCTTTTCCATTTATTCAGTGCCCCTCATTGGTAAATTTAGTATTTTTTGACCATCCCTAATCACCTCTGAATTGAGGGACTTGCTGAGACATTTCAGAGGATAGTTAGCAGTCAAGCTCAGATCAGATTGGTAAAGACTAGAAAATTTACTTCCTCAAAGGACATTAGCAAACTAACTGGTTTCTTACAACAAAATGGAAGCTTCATGATCAATATTACTGCAAATAGCTGTTTTAATTATTTAATTAACTATTTAAATTCTCCAGTTGCCATGAGTTCATATCTTTGATTCATCAATATAGAATGCTGGATTATTAGTCCAGTAACTTCAGCAGTACATTTCAAAATTTTCCTACTTTGGAAAAAGCTATGTGGTGCATTACTTCAGTGCTTTCAGTATATTAATTCATATTTTTTTTATTCTTAAGGTATGGGGCAGTACTGGCAATACTAGATTACTACTGTAGCCAAATATTATAGCAAGAGGTGTTCATCTATATCATGATTTGGATGAGAATGTACAAGGCATGGTTAGTAAATGTGCAGATTACACTAAAATTAGGCAGTGTTGTTGACAGTGAAGATGGTTATCAGGATTTACAGAGGGATGTTGATCAGCTGGGTAAGTGGCTAAGGAATGGGAAAAGGAGTTTAATTCGGATAAGTGTGAGGTGTTCATTTTGGGAAGATAAATGAGGGGAGGACTTTCACCATGAACAGTAGGGCCCTGGGAAGTGTTGTAGAACAGAAGGACCTAGGAGTATAAGTCCATGGTTCCCTGAAAAGTAGCATCGCAGGTAGACTGAAGAAGGCTTTTGATATGCTGGCCTTCATCAGTCAGGGCACTGAGTATAGAAGTTGGGATGATATGTTGCAGTTGCACGAACGTTGGTGAGGATACATTTAGAATATTGTGTTGATTTGGTTACCCTGTTGGAGGAAAGATGCCATTAAGTTGTAAAGAGTGCGGAGGAGATTTATGAGGATATTGCCAAGACTCAAGAGATTGAGTTAGGAGAGAGGTTGAGCATGTTAGGACTTTTTTCCACTGGAGCACAGGAGAATTAAGGGTGATCTTAAAGAGGTTATAAAATTATGAAGGGCATATACAGGGTGAATGCGCACAGTCTTTTTCTCAGGGTTGGGGAATCAAGAACTAATGAACCTATTGAAACCAAAGCCAGACAAATCTCCAGAATGTGATAGTTTAAGTTGAGAGGGGAGGGATTTAATAGAACCATAGAACAATACAGCACAATACAGGCCCTTCGGCCCACCATGTTGTGCCGATCTTCAAACCATACCTAAGACTATCTAACCCCTTCCTCCCACATATCCCTCTATCTTAAATTCCTCCATATGCTTATCTAACAATCTCTTGAACTTGACCAACGTATCAGCCTCCACCACCACACCAGGCAGTGCATTCCATGCACCAACCACTCTCTGGGTGAAAAACCTCCCGCTAACATCTCCCTTGAACTTCCCACCCATTACCTTAAAGCCATGACCTCTTGTATTGAGCATTGGTGCCTGGAAAGAGGTGCTGGCTGTCCACTCTATCTATTCCTCTTAATATTTTGTATTACCTCTATCATGTCTCCCCTCATCCCTCCTTCTCAAAATAAGTAAAGCCCTAGCTCCTTTAGTCTCTCCTCGTAATCCATACTCTCCAATCCAGGCAGCAACCTGGTAAATCTCCTCTGCATCCTTTCCAATGCCTCCACACCCTTCCTATAATGAGGCGACCAGAAGTGGACACAGTACTTTAAGTGTGATCTAACCAGAGTTTTGTAAACCTGCATCATTACTTCGCGGCTTTTAAACTCGATCCCATGATTTATGAAAGCTAACATCCCATAAGCTTTCTTAACTACCCTATCCACCTGTGAGGCGACTTTCAGTGATATGAACCCCCAGATCCCTCTGCTCCCCCACACTCCCCAGAATCCTGCCATTAACCTTGTACTCCCCCTTGGAGTTTGTCCTTCCAAAGTGTACCACCTCACACTCCTCCGGATTGAACTCCATCTGCCACTTCTCAGCCCAGCTCTGCATCCTATCAATATCCCTCTGTAAGCTTCGACAGCCCTCCACACTATCCACAACACCACCGATCTTTGTGTCATCTGCAAACTTGACAACCCAGCCTTCCACCCCCTCATCCAAGTCATTAATAAATATCACAAAAAGTAGAGGTCCCAGAACCGATCCCTGTGGGACACCACTACTCACAGCCCTCCAATCCGAATGCACTCCCTCCACCACAACCTTCTCCTTTCTACAGGTAAGCCAATTCTGAATCCACACAGCCAAGCCTCCCTGGATCACTTGCCCTCTGACCTTCTGAAAAAGCCTACCATGCGGAACCTTGTCAAACACCTTACTAAAATCCATGTAGACCGCATCTACTGCACTACCCTCATCAATCTTCCTGGTCACCTTCCTCAAAGAACCCTATCAGGCTTGTGAGGCAAGATCTTCCCTTCACAAAGCATGCTGGCTGTCCCTAATCAGTCCATGATTCTCTAAATGCTCATAGATCCTATCTCTTAGAATCCTTTCTAACAGCTTACCCACCACAGACGTAAAGCTCACTGGTCTATAATTCCCTGGACCTATCCTACTACCTTTTTTGAATATGGGGATGACATTTGCCACCCTCCAATCCTCCGGTACCATTCCCGTGGACAACATGGACTCAAGATCCTAGCCAACGGTTCAGCAATCTCCTCCCTCGCCTTCACGAACCAGCCTGGTAATATTCCGTCAGCCCTAGGGGACTTATCTGTCCTAATATTTTCTAACAGCTCCACACATCCTCTCTCTTGATATCTACATACTCTAGAACATTACCCTTACCAACACTGTCTTCAGCGTCATCAAGACCCTTCTCCTTGGTGAATACTGAAGAGAAGTATTCATTGAGAACCTCACCCACTTCCACAGCTTCCAGGCACATCTTCCCACCTTTGTCTTTAATCGGACCTACCTTTACTCTAGCCATCCTTCTGCTCTTTATGTACGAGAAAGAAGCCTTGGGATTCTCCTTAACCCTACTTGCCAAAGCCTTTTCATGTCCCCTTCTTGCTCTCCTCAGCCCCTTCTTAAGTTCCTTCCTTGCCACTCTATATTCCTCATGAGCTCTATCTTATCCTTGCTGCTTACATCTTATGTATGCTGCCTTCTCTTCTTTCCTAACTAGTTGTTCCACCTCTCTTGTCACCCATGGTTCCTTCACCCTGCCATTCTTTCTCTGCCTCACCGGGACGAATTTATCCCTAACATCCTGCAAGAGATCCCTGAACATCAACCACATCTCCATAGTACATTTCCCTTCAAAAATGTCATCCCAATTTACACTCTCAAGTTCTCACCTTAGAGCCTCATAATTCTCCTTTCCTCAATTAAATATCTTACTGTCCTCTTTGCTCCTATCCCTGTCCATGACAATGCTAAAGGTTATGGAGCAGTGGTCGCTGTCCCCCAAATGCTCACCCACTGATAGATCTGTCACCTGACCTGGTTCATTACCTAAAACTAGATCTAATATGGCATTCCCTCTAGTCGGCCTGTCAACATACTGTGACAGGAATCCGTCCTGGACACACTTAACAAACTCCGCCCCGTCTAAACCTTTGGCACTAAGCATGTGCCAATCAATATTTGGGAAGTTGAAGTCTCCCACAAAAATAACCCTGTTATTTTTGCATCTTTCCAAAACCTGCCTCTCAATCTGCTCCTCGTATCCCTGTTGCTAATGGGGGGCTACAGAATACTCCCAGTAGAGTAACTGCTCCTTTCTTGTTCCTAACTTCCACCCATATTGACTCTAGAGCGGATCCTTCTACATTCTCACCCTTTCTGCAGCTGTAATGTTGTCCCTGACCAGTATCGCCACCCCTCCTCCTCTTCTCCTCCCCTCCCTATCTCTTTTAAAACACTGAAAACCAGGAATATTCAATATCCTGAATTGATCTGCCCTGATATCAGCCATGTCTCTGTAATAGCCACAATATCGTAGTCCCCATGTATTTATCCAATAGGAACCAAAGGGGCAACTTTTTCACCCAGAGAGTGATCTGTATATGCAATGAACTGCCCTGCCAGAGGAAAGTGATTGAGGCAGGTACATTAACAACATTTAAAAGTACTTGGACAGGTACAAGGATAGGAAAGGTTTAGAGGGATACGGGCCAAACACAGGCAAATTGAACTAGCTTAGATGGGAATCTTAGTCGGCATGGACCATTTGGGCCAAAGGGCCTGCTTCTGTGCTGTATGACTCTATAACTCTTAGAGATCTCAACTCAGAATAAACTGAGCTTGCTGGAAATCCAACAAAGCAAAAAATTGCTGGAAACATTCAGTAGATCAGGTAGCATTTTTGGAAAAAGAAACAGAGTTAACAACTCTGATGAAGTCCTTTCGTTTAAATGAAAATCAAAAAACTGCAGATGCTGGATATCTGAACTAAAAACTGAAAATACTAGATACACTCAGCAGGTCAGGCAGCATCTGAATGGTCACACCATAGAAACTGGTCATTTGCCCGCTATTTACCAAAGCAACTCACTAGTTCCATGACCCTGGCCCTTCTGTGTAGCCGTGCAAAGGTTTCCTCACCAAACATTTATCCAATTCCTTCTAAAAAGGCATGCTAGAACATGCCTCCACCGCATCTACGGGTAGTGCATTCCAGATTGCATACACAGGCTACGTAAAAAAAAAGTTTTCCCTCGTATCACTATTAACTCTCTTCCCTTTTAGTTTATACCTGTGACCCTTTGTCCTCAACCCTTCCACCAACAGGAACAGCTTCAATATCCTCTCTGTCCAGACCCCTCATTATTAATATTCCTCTATCAGATTTCCCCGAAAATTTCTCTTTTCCAAAGAAAATAGTCCCAGCCCCTCTAGTCTATCCTTGTAACTATAATGTTCATCACGTGGTAAGTTGAAGTGAGTTGGAATACAAGTTGGTTGGAATCTAACTGAATGGTGGAAGAGCAGCTGAATGGTTTGCTTCTGTTCCAATGTTCTCTCTTTACCAAGTTACCGGCTACTAAATAGGAATAAGAGCCTGACTAATCTTTCATCTATCTAGCTCAAGACTCTGCTTATTGATCATAAGTAGCAACACCAGCTCAGGACTGTGGGTAGAGATGAGGTTTAGGAATTGGGTTGTCAACAACCTCAATTGCCTGCTGATCTTCATAAATCAAAGATTTGGCTGCTTGGTAGAGTTTGCAGAACTGGTAGAATAGCAGAGCTCACAATTTTCATTTACAGTTTGTGCCAGTGATGTGCCTCTACATACTTATTCCTTTATATTTTCATGAGTGATTCTCTGCACAACAGCTTCTGCCATGAAACCTCATCTAAAGATAATCAGCATCATGGAACCCAACCTCTATAAAGGCATAAAGGATTTTCTATAACATTTGGGGGCTGGGGGCTCATAGGTATTTAGATGTCAAACATGATCAAACCTCCAGGAATACAAATCTACTCTCACTCCATCTTACACCACCCACAAATTATAGCTCAAACTGATCAAAACTATATTACTGCAGCTGCTGGAAATCTGAAATAAAACAGCAAAATTGTGGATATAGTCAGCAAATCAGGCAGCATCCATGGAGAGAGAGGAGCAGGATTAATATTTCAGGTCAATGACCTTTCATCAGCCTGACCTGCTGAATACTTTATTTCTGGTATTTTATTCTACCTTCATCATAGAAACAAGACCCAGCTTGCTGTCACCAATTTGCAATTAAAATGTAATTTTCCTCTTTGGGGATAAAGACATTCAATGATGTGGAAATTGGCAGACCATTAAGAATCCACAAATACTGATTTTATATACAATATAAGCTACATAAACTGAAGCTAAACCTTTCTCTGGAATGAAGGTCGACCTACATCATTAAGCAGACTGATGATTTTCTGCTTAAGCTCACAAAAAATTG
This sequence comes from Pristis pectinata, assembly GCF_009764475.1. NCBI lineage: Eukaryota > Metazoa > Chordata > Chondrichthyes > Rhinopristiformes > Pristidae > Pristis > Pristis pectinata. The sequence continues at coordinate 127,656,926 of NC_067406.1, forward strand.
TTTACAAGTAAATCAGAAGTCAAAGTCTTGGATTCCAGTTATTTGGTATTTCACTGCATTGACAAGCAGTGCTTTACCACACAGGTGAACATCTTGAGGATTCTGCTGCTATCGGAAGCCAATACACAGAATGAAGATATATTTAACTTCCTTTCTCATTCATTGTGGTTACATCTCAGTTACAGACAACTGCACTCAATCAAGCTTGGAATTTGTTGACCTGTTGAACACGAACTTCCTAATCACATCAATAATGAGCTTTCTATGTCTAGTGCAATCAGATATTTAACAGTCTGCCGAAGACATATAATTTCAACAAGAAGCAACCCAAAGGACTAGAAAAGTAAAATATGTTTACACTCCTGGCATCTGCATCTGTGGATTTAATTACTTCAGCTGACACAATAGTTTGATTTTCTGTGAGTGAATTTGCTTTTCTTAAATCAACAGTGCATTCTCAATCTATTTGATGGCCTGGTAGTAAACACACAAGACAAAAAATATTAGAAGTGCATCATGTTTTCATATTTGGAAACAAAAATAAGATTTATATTTTAACTAACCTCTTATTCTCTTTCCTAAAGGTTTGGTAATTAGAAACAGCCTAAGTCAATACATTCCACAATAGAATTCCCTGATTACTACTCATCCTTGCTCCACTCAATAAAAAAAATCCTCTACAAGGGATTATGCCAGTAATAAATCGAACCCAACTACCATTAGCCATTGCACTTTGACCTACCAGATTCATTCGTCTGAATCCCGAGCTCTGTATTTCAACAGATGTCTCACAATGGAAACATTTATCAATTGTTATGTGCTGACTCGACGAAGTCTATTTCCATTAATGTCAATGACATTGTATCATAGACCCATTATCCTGTTCTTTAACCCTGGCAGTTGGACAGCAGCACTTCTTAAAGTAAATCAGCCAGATTTCAAAGATGCACCATTTTCTGCATGTATGCATCAGTGGTTTTATCACGCTTCACAGCTTTAAGTAAAAGCATAGACTGCAAATATTTTTACAACTGTAAAATAAAATGAATTTTACCTTAAAAATGCATGGAGTCCAAAAATAGTTCCATTAAAATTAAAATGTCAAATTTCTAAAAATGATTACTGTTTAATTGTAATGCAATGGTGATGTAAATGCATGCTGAAGGATTTGCACATTAATTTTTGATTTCAAGCAGCCCCTATTAAAGGTACAGGACAGAAAAAATAATGAAGGAAGCAGATGGTGTCATTACTGGATTATTGGTGATGATAATAACGATTTATGTTTTAATTTCAGTAACAAGGAGACCAAAAGGGCCTTATTAAAAAAATACCTTTTCCATGGTAATGTGTTTGGTAATTATTGTTCTTGCAGTGTCACTTTTGTCATTGCAATCTCATATGCAAGTAACTTAATGTATTTTGGTATGATTGAATCCTGCAGATGGCTGCTGCGGGGTTGCAGACATCTTCTGCTGCTGGGACTGCACTTCCAACTTGCGAATTGTCCAGGTTACAAATTGTTCACAGGAACAGAATCCCACCGTAACCTGGGGAGGACCTGTACAATTATGTATATGTTGGCTATATGGCTCATTCTGGACTAAACAAAAACAGTAATGAGGCATTGTTTCCCTTTGAATAGGTGACAAAATTTGGAAGAGTGACGAAAAGTGACCAATCCAATATTTGTCGTGAGCTTCTGAAGAAATTTGAAAACAACTGACTTAAACCACACCTCCAACCTCCATTTTACAGCAAGCTTTAAGTAAGGCACTCATGCTACTAATCTCATCTTGCTTCAAAATATCTCTCAGGTGAGAAAGCCTCCAGTTTATAAGTACTTCCTATGTGTTAATATCACTCATGTATCAACAAGATGCAACCCAAAGAAGGAATTGATTGCTAGCTGTCTTCACATTAAACAACAACCAAACTGAAGCTCCTAATTTGAATAATGTGAGCAATAGCATCTTTTTCACCCATGCTATTTTGGATCAGATTCTGGAAGATTTACATCAGTGAGCCAGCTCCAAGCTGGATCATCAAATCTGACTATTTAATTCCTGCAGCAGAAATCACAAACAAATATTTTGCATTAAATTCAAAACCCAAACTAAAAGTGTTAAAGTTACCATGGATATGATTGGTAAGCAACATATTGAAACCGAAGGTCCACTTCACAGTGTATTTCCCAGGAAGATCAATGTCCAGGTCACTCAGCTATTAAATCACTTCACACCAAATTTATTTTGTGAGCAGAGTTCTACTTGAACTGGTGTTAGGCCCTTGGTTCTTTACTATCTTCCTCAATGACCTGAATGATGGTGGCAGCAAGTCTATCCATTAATTCACAGCCCATAAGATTTCTTGAACGATAAATCAAGCTGAACAGATTGTATCTTGGCCCAGGAATGGTTTAATGTGCACCAATTATTATTACTTCTAGGAATGTCCCAGGTCACAGGTTATCAACTAATACTTTTGCTACATAAATAGGTTTATTTGAACTAATTCATATGTTGATCAAATTGTGAGAACACGTAGCAAATTAGATGTAACAGAATAAAGAAAATCTTTCAACAGAAATTAAATTAACCAATTTGGAACGACTGGACTTATTATGTACAGAATGAAACTACTCCTTTCAACAGGTCGAACTGTTACTGTTACATTGATCTCACAACATAACTGCCTTGGTATTAATATGTATTTTAGGCTAAGTTTTGCCCCAAAATGTAAACCTGAGGCTTCATTAATCCCACTCCTTATACCAACACATACGATTTCATGTTTTTCTTTTGTTTTTGAACTATCTAGGTTAATTGGTCTCTCTTAGGTGCAAAAGAACCCTTATCTAAACCAAAATCTGCATGTCAGTCCAACAAGACTAAACCATATTCAAAAGCCTTCAGTACATCACTTTATCAAAGGTTTTTTTGAAAAATTATAATATCATATTTCATTTTTGATGGCAAAGTCATCAGTTCCATTCAAATTTCCATCCATGCATACTGATATGAAAATCCCAATTTGCTGACAGATGTTCGCCAGTATTTTTAAAACACACAGTTGCTGAATTTCAGTGACAGAATGCAAAGTTGCTTTTATTCCCTCGCATTCACCAGAATCACCCAAACAACATTTCTTATATCCTTCATTTTTTCCCACGACATAAAAGGAGGCTATTCTGCCCATTGTGTCCATGCCAGCTCTCAGAGCAATCTTATCAACCCATTCTCCCACTAATTTCCCTGCAGTCTATTTTCTCTCATATGCTCATCAAATCGCCCCAGTTTCTCCTACCATTCTCCTAAAATAGGTGTAATTTACAGCAGCCAAATAACCTACCAAACAACACATCTTTGGGATTTGGGAAAAAACTGAAGCACCCTGCAAAAACCTACTCGCGGAGAGAATATCCAAACTCCACCCAGAAAACACCAGTTATCAGAATTGAACCCAGGTCATTTGGAGCTGTGAGGCAGTCACACTAGCTTCTGTGCCATTGTGCCAACCGTGGCAGTTTTCATGTAACATAGGGAACTCCCCTCCACTGCTTTCAGTGGAGGACAATGGCTGTGAGGGATTAAGGTTAGTGTGATACATGTAGGTTGTTTTGAGTTTATTTTCATGTTTTAGATATTTTCAACTGTTTTTCTTTTACATTTTTTCTTAAATATTTCAATCATTTTAATAGTACAAATAATGTTAATAGTTATGAAATATTTTTGTATGTAGTAACAATAATAGCATTTGACTTAGCAAGGCTTACTCTCAATGCAAGGGAAGTAGCACTGCAGCTATCTCTAAGTAAGTGTGAGGAGTGCTGATTGAGGAATGGAAATTAAAGGAGTCCAATGAAGAATGAACTTACTCAGTTGAACTGATACAGTCACTTACTTAGGAAATACATCAAAATTGATATTAAATCAACCATCAAACTCAATAACTTCACAACCGACATCCTAACTATGGTTACATAGTTAATGGAAAAATATTGAAAAGAAAACTGCAAAAAGCTGCTAAGGTTAATAACAATTTTAAAAATAATTCCATATCATAAAAGGCATTGTTGACGAAATCCAATCAACAAATGTGGACTGGGAAATTTAATGTTTAATGTACAGTCTTACCTCTACCAGAGAAAAATGTGGTTTGCTATAATGTTTGACGTTCCTCTGCATTTCCAGCAGGGTAACACATTTATTTTCATGATTAATTTTATAGAGTCCAACATACTTTCCACAGCTGTCACAACTATGAGAAATGTATCAAAAGGCAAAGTAGTGGCACTCTCTTCAAGGGAATGGGATATGTTCTCTACGACAGCAAATGTAACAGAAATGCTATTGCAACAGCACTATTTATAAGAAGCTTTACCCTCCACACCTCTCACTTAATTTGAACATCTTTTTCCCAAGGGTGTGAAAAGATCAGTGAGCAGAAAAATGAGGTGGGGAAGGAGAAGACATGCACAAACGAGAACTCCATACAGTAGTACTGCAAGAAGCAATTGAATGGAACAGAAAGATGGGAAGAAAAGGTATGTCTAAAAAAAAGGGTGATCCCCCTACCCCACCCCCAACCCACTGGGAATGTTTTAAATGCACTGTTTGTATTTTATATGATAAATATTTACATGATCAATCATCACTATTCTGTCGGATTCTGTGACAAACATCTGTTAGCAGCCTATCTCTTCAATGCTCATTACTTTCCCTTCAGGAACAAGCAAGGCTGAGATCTGATTGTATTATTCATAGCAATAGTTGGACAAAGGATAATCTACTAATAAATAGGTGCAGTAACAATGCTCCTGGTGCCTCAACAAGGGCCCCCATGGTAGGCTCCAGAAGATTATGATGCATGGAATCCACGGTAACTTGGCCATTTGGATTCAGAATTGGCTTGCCCATAGAAGACAGATGGTAGTGGTCGATAGGTCTTACTCTGGTTGGAGGTCTGTGACTAGTGGTGTTCCACAGGGATCCATATTGGGACCACTGCTGTTCATGATATTTATAAAGGACTTGGATGAAAACGTGGATGAGTGGGTTAGTAAGTTTGCAATGACACAAAGAATAGTGGCATTGTGGATAGCGTACAAGATTGGCAAAGGATACAGCAGGATATAGATCAGTTGCAGAAACACAGGCTATATGGTGGGACAATTGAGGAACAGTGGAAGACTTTCAAAGAGATTTTTCACAGTGCTCAACAAAAGTATATTGCAGTTAAAAGCAAGGACAGTAAGGGTGGGAGAGCCAGCCTTGGATAACTAAGGAAATAAAAGAAGGCATCAAGCTAAAAACTCATGCGTACAAAGTCACCAAGAGTAGTGGGAAACTGGAAGATTGGGAAAACTTTAAAAAGCAATAAAGAACCACTAAGCAAGCAATGAGGAAAGGAAAGATAGATTATGAAGGTAAACTACCACAAAATATAAAAACAGATAGTAAAGGATTTTATAATTATATAAAGTGGAAAGGGTGGCTAAAGTGAACATAAGTCCCTTGGAAGATGAGAAGGGGGAATTAATATTGGGTAATGTGGAAATGGCCGAGGCCTTGAATGACTATTTTGTGTCGGTCTTCACGGTGAAGGACATGTCTAACATGCCAAAGAGAGATGTTATGGATGCAATGGAAGGTGAGGACCTTGATACAATCACTGTCACTAGAGACGTAGTGATGAGCAAACGACTGGGCCTAAAGTTAGACAAGTGCCCTGGTCCTGATGGGGTGCGTCCCAGGGTACTGAAAGAAATGGTGGAAGTTATAGTGGAGGCATTCATGATAATTTATCAAAATTGTCTGGGCTCTGGGCAGGTCTGGGCAAATTGGAAGACAGTGAATATCATGCTACTGTTTAAAAAAGGATGTAGGCAAAAGTCAGGTAACTATAGTCCAGTTAGCTGTAGAAACGAAATCGCTTGAAGCTATCATTAAGGAAGAAATAGCGAGACATCTGGATAGAAGTGGTTCCATCAGCCAGACACAGCATGGATTCAGGAAGGGCAGGTAATGTTTGACAAACTTACTGGAGTTCTTTGTGAATATAATGAGCGCAATGAATAGAGGGGAACAGGTGGATGTTGTACACTTAGATTTCCAGAAGGCATTTGATAAGGTGCCGCATAAAAGACTTATCCATAAGGTAAGGAAGCATGGAGTTGGGTGGTAATGTATTTGCATGGATAGAGGATTAGTTAACCAATAGAAGGCAGAGAACTAGGATAAATGGGTGTTTCTCTGGTTGGCAATCAGTGGTGAGCGGGGTGCTATAGGGGTTGGTACTGGGCCCGCAATTTTTCAAGATATACATTAACGATTTGGAAGAGGGGACCGAGTGTAGCATATCTAAGTTTGCTGATGACACTAAATTGAGTGGAAAAGCAAATTATGCAGAGGATGCAGAGAGTCTGCAGAGAGATATAGATAGGTTAAGTGAGTGGGCAAGGGTCTGGCAGATGGTGTACAATGTTGGTAAATGCGAGGTCATCGACTTTGGAAGGAAAAATAAAAGATCAAATTATTATTTAAATTGTTAAAGATTGCAGCATGCTGTTGTGCAGAGGGACTTGGGAGTGCTTGTTCATGAACCTCAAAAGGTTGGTTTGTAGGTGCAACAGGTTAACAGAAGGCAAATGGAATGTTGGCCTTCATTGCTAGAGGGATTGAATTTAAGAGCAGGGAGGTTATGCTGTGACTGTACAGGGTACTGGTGAGGCTGCACCTGGAGTACTGCGTGCAGTTCTGGTCTCCTTACTTGAGGAAAGATATACTGGCTTTGGAGGCGGTGCAGAGGAGGTTCACCAGGTTGATTCCAGAGATGAGGGGGTTAGCCTATGAGGAGAGATTGAGTCGCCTGGGACTATACCACTGGAATTCAGAAGAATGAGAAGGGATCTTATAGAACATATAAAATTATGAAAGGGATAGATAAGATAGAGCAAGAAGTTCATTTTCCACTGGTAGGTGAGACGAGAACTAGCCTCAAGATCCGGGGGAATAGATTTAGGATGGGGATGAGGAGAAACTGGTTTTCCCAGAGAGTAGTGAATTTGTGGAATTCTCTGCCCAGGGAAGCAGTAGAGGCTACCTCATTAAATATATTTAAGACACAGTTAGACAGATGTTTGCATAGTAGGGGAATTAAGGGTTATGGGGAAAAGGCAGGTAGGTGGATCTGAGTCCACGGCCAGATCAGCCATGATCTTATTAAATGATGGAGCAGGCTAGACGGACCAGATCGCCTACTCCTCCTCCTATTTCTTCTGTTCTTAAATGGGTGGAGAAATGGCAGATGGAGTTTAATCCAGGCAAGTGTGAGGTATTGCACTCTGGGTGGTCTAATGTACAGGGACAGGACACAGTTAATGGCAGGACCCCTAACGGCATTGATTTTCAGAGGGATCTTGGGGTTCAAGTCCATAGCTCCCTGAAAGAGGCCGCACATGTTCAAAGGAGATGTGCAGGGCAAGTTTTTTTAGACAGTGTGCCTGGAATGCACTGCCAGGGGTGGTGGTGGAGGCAGATATTATAGAGGTGTTTAAGAGGCTCTTAGATAGGCACATGAATATGCAGAGAATGGAGGATATGGACCATGTGCAGGCAGAAAGGTTCAGTGTAATTAGGCATTATTTGCTTAATTAGTTCGACACAACCTCATGGGCTGAAGGGCCTGTTCTTGTACTGTACTGTTCTATGTTCTTTGGCACACTGCTAGATCAACATCCAAGGACAAGAACCACACTGCACTTCTGTTTGAGTGCTGTTCATTTAAAGTATTACAGGCAGATAGATAGACAGAGGAAGTCAGTAGACTAAAAGAACAGAAAAATTGAGTGAAATGAGATGCCAACAAAACTGCATAACAATGTGCAGCCTGTGTTATACCCATCCAAATTCAAAGGAAAAGCAGGGAGGTGTAAAATAATTAATTGTTTGTCTAAAATAAAAACAGAAAATGCTGGGAACACTCAGCAGGTCAGGCTGCATCTGTGGGAAAAGAAACAGTTTCAGGTCTGAAAGTGCGAGCCCCACCGTACCATTTTACTGCTTAATCAAATTTCTGGTCCACAGTAGATACCTTCATAGATTAAGTAGTATCAGCTGCCAAGGTAAATGGTTCCCTTGCTCATTATGTTTCTGAGTTGTTTTACAATGCCAAATATCTACTTGAATAACAGCATAACACAGGGGAGATCTGCCTTGACATTCAAACTGGATGTTGTGCCCTTTAACTTGTGCTTTTCCAAAAGCTGGCAGAGTTAACGCTACCTCAGGAGAGGTTTAATTCAAAACATTGTGCTCCTTTATTCCACAGAAAGGCGAATTCACAGAGCAATTGTTATAATCAGATTCACTTAGCTCAAGTGGTATAACTAATCTTCTTATAATGATACAAAATAAAGGACTGACACCATGCTTTTCCCACATCAGTGAATTTTCCTATTTGACTTTGACAGATCTTCCAAAATACCCCAAGCATTTTCACCACCTTCATCTTTGTGTGTACACTCACAGCTTCTTGGCTGCTCTCACAACCTTCCTCTCTCTGAAGAAGATTTTTCTGCTTTCCACTATCTTGCTTCTTAATTCAACTTTCACAGACAAGCAAAGATCAAACGACTTCACAGCTGAGGGAGACGTAAGAGAGGAGACACAAGAGGTTCTGCAGATGCTGGAATCTGGAGCAACACACAAAACAATGGAGGAACTCAGCAGGTCAGGCAGCATCTATTGGAGGGAAATGGACAGTCAACGTTTCAGGTCGAGACCTTTCATCGGGACTGGAAGATAGGCACGTGAATATGCAGAGAAAGGAGGGATATGGACCATGTGTAGGCAGAAGGGATTAGTGAAATTAGGCATCATTAGCTAAAATAGTTCGGCACAACATCATGCTGTACTGTTCTATGTTCTATGCTGCACTGCTAGATCAACATCCAAGCACAAGAACCACACTGCACTTATGTTTGAGTGCAGTTCATTTGAAATAACTGAAATTATTCATTTGAGATGATCTCCTCCCACAGATGTGGCTTGACCTACTAAGCGTAGCTAGTATAAAAGGTGGAAGAAAGGGGTGGGGCAAGACCAGGCCTGCGATAGGTGGATCCTATCACAGGTAAGTGGGGGGGCGTGGCAGGCAGATGGTGAGGAGAGTGAGAATAGTGCCAGAAGCTGGAAGGTGAAAGGTGGAAGTAACAAAGGGCTGAAGATGATGGAATCTGATAGGAGAGAAAGGAGAGATAGGAGAGCACAGAATAGTGGGAGGGAGGTGGGGAGGGCAGAGGGGAGTAGTGAGGTAGGGCAACCAGTGGGAGGAGTGCTTGGGTGATGGGCAGATAGAGAGGGTGGAGGCGAGGAAACAGACATGGTGATGGGGGCCAGGTGGATCAGGAGGAGAGAGAAAAGAGCTAGAGGGAAGACATAAGAGTTTTTACATTAGGCAGACATGATAATAAGTGCCTTTGCTCAGCCTCTGGTGAAAACATTTCCTCTTTAACACATTAACCAACTTTCCTCAGGTGACATTATAAGAAAATAACAAAAATGCACATTGGTCAGGATTTCTACAGTGGGGCCCACTCCCCGCACTTCCTGTCCATGTCTCCCATTTCCCAAAATGTGCCTACTTCGGATCTAGAAGGCAGTTCTCGCTGGTGCAGAGTACAAGAGTCAGGAAGCAAGGCCCAGAGCAGCACTAGGGTCTCAAACAATGTAGTGCAGTGGTCCACCACATCATTGCAGGAAAGGCCAGATCGGCATTGCAAACTGTCTCCGAGGATCATACACAAGAAACCCGCTTTATTTATCAAATGCATAACCAGATTCTGATATTTCCAGCCATTGTGTAAAGACAGAAATGCCATAGTTCTTGCTGCCCCACACACCATTTCCTCACTGCCACTCTGGGGCCCCCTCAATGTCAGTCGGCTGCTCCAATCAGTGCTTGCTCCCTGCTTCACTCACAATCCTCACACTGGTCCACATGCCTCATCTCTGCTTCTCCTTTCCATCCTGCCAGACTTGTGCCACCTGTATGGTACCTTAAGGTTACCAAGTGGTTACCAATACTGGGGTACAGTTACCAAGTACTGTACCCCAGTATTATACAGCAACAGACCTGTGCCCACCATTTCTGTATCCCCCCAAGTGTTTCACAGTGACAGACCTATTCCTACCAGTATTTTACCTCAGTGTTACACAGTGACAGACTTGTGCCCACCAGCGCTGTACCTCAGTTACACAGTGACAGACTTGTGCCCACCAGCACTGTACCTCAGTGTTACACAGTGACAGACTTGTGCCCACCAGCACTGTACCTCAGTGTTACAGTGGCAGACTTGTGCCCACCAGTAGTGTACCCAATGATATACCATTACTGACCCAGCTGCACTGTACCCTGGTGTGACATAGAGTCATAGATTCATATAGCACGGAAACAGGCCCTTCGGTCCAACTGGTCCACACTGACCAAGATGCCCATCCAAGCTTGTCCCATTTGGCCCATAACCTTCAAAATCTTTCCTATCCTTGTACCTGTCCAACTGTCTTTTAAAAGTTGTTATTGTACCTGCCTCAACCACTTCCTCTGGCAGTTCATTTCACATATGTACCACCCTCTGTGTAAAAAAAAAGTTGTCCCTCAAGTTCCTACTAAATCTTTCCCCTCTCAGCTTAAACCTATGCTCTCTAGTTCTTCATCCCTGAGAAATGAATGCATTCACTCTATCTATGCCCCTCAAGATTTTATACACCTCTATAAGATCAGCCCTCAATCTCCTATGCTCTAAGGATAAAAGTCCTAGTCTGTCCAACCTCTTCCTGTAACTCAGTCCCTCAAGTCCTGGCAACATCCTTGTAAGTATTTTCTGCACACTTGCATACTGACAGACACCAGTATTGCAATACATTGTTACACAGTGACAGACCTGTGCCCAGCAGTACTTCACCCCAGTGTCATACAGTGACAGACACACCAGTACCATACCCCAATTCTATACAATGATAGATCTGCACCCACCAGGACTATATTGCCCACTAATACAATTGACCTGGCTCTAATGCTACATATAGACCTGGCTCTGGTCTCAAACGCACCAGATCAAGTCAGGCTCAATATGGTGCTTGGGTCACTGGGACATGGTGTGGCAGCAGGTGGGTCAGAGGACCCAGCCCAATGTTGGAAGGGGGTCAACATCATTGGGTTGTTTAAAGGGAGCCAATGTAAGTCAGCAAGGAGAGAAGTAATGGGTGAATGGGATCTATTCCAAGTTGAGACATGAGCAGGAGAGTTTTAGATAACCTTACATTTACAGTGAGTAGATTGAGGGAGAGGCTGCAAGGAATTGGTTGGACTAGTCAATCCAACATGCATGAGATGAGGTCAAAATGCCATCATGCAACGTTGCAGAGGCAGAAATACATGGCGTAAGTGATGATGCAGATATGTAGTTCCAAAGTCCATTTCTGTTTTCAACAGACACAGGCTACAAGAAGGCTGGTTTATGTTCAGTCAGCTGCCAGGATGAGGTGTGGAATTAGTGGCAAGAGAATGGAATTTATGATGGGAACTAAAAGTAATGGGTTTGGAATTCCCAAAATTTAGGTGATGGAAACTTTCAACGCAAGATGGCAAACAACCTAACAAATTAGAAACAGTAGGTTCAACATGCTGGTGGTGAGGTTGATCTGGGTGTCTCCAGCCTACCAGTTGTAACTCATGGGATGTTTTTGGGAACCAAAGAGAGATTCATAGGGAATAACAGCCATGCCAACAGAGGAAGTGAAGCCACTGCAGGTGATTCTCTGTCTGGCCTTTAAAAGGTTAAATTAATGAAGACAGATTGCATAAACTTGATTTATAATCTCCTGAGGAAAGAATGAGAGGTGAGTTTAATTGATAAAAGGACCCAAAGTAATAGATAGGGAGAAATGGTTTCCCCTGAAGGAAATGAAGTACAAGGAGGCATGGTCTTCAAATTAAGTCTCCAACACTCAAGTGCAAAATTAAGAAGCAGCATTTTTTCACATTAAGAATGTTGGAAATTGGAATTCCCTCTACCAAAATTCTCTGGATGCTGTGCCAATTTTCAAGATTGAGATCGACAGAATATTTTATTAGACGGGGGACCACGTCAAATGAATCAAGGATAGGTAAACAGAACCAGTTCCTCAAGCAATACAGTTAAAACTGACCTCATTGGCCACCTCTGTCCCAGCCTACTTCATATAGTCTTGGGGATGCTTTTGCACTAGAATTTGAGTTAAATAATATATGATATGACAGCTGCCTCGGAATAGATGATCCAATGTTTTTAAAAGCACTGTCTACTGTTGTGCATGAAGCAATGAAGAATAATATGTAAATTAGACAGTGTGTTTAGATAATTGATATTTTACATTGTAATTTCATACTTACCAACAGTTCTGGAAATTTATATTTGCAAAGCAGAGTTAAATTTTGACCTCAGAATTATATCATGTACAATTAGCGGGTAAAAAATACCAGCTGCAGTGGAAATGTCTCCAAGCAATCATTTTGGAGGGCATTGTGGTTATTACTGTCCCTCAGGTCATCCCTCACTTTAGCTAGTAATAAGCACTTTATGTGCAGTGTTGAATATCAATTTATGGGGCCTTCTTCCATTGACATTGCCAGAATGTCATATCATTGTTTTAAGATCTAAGTGCTGATGGAGCTGTTCTACGTGTTGTACTCCAACAGCATTCCTTAGTGCCTGTCCTTACAAAACCCTTTATTCAAAATCAATGGGATAATTTTCTCACTTTGCAATTTGATTGGCAAACATCACCCATTGAGAGCACATGCCAGAAATTCCAAAATGCATTGCACATAATTATCTAACCTAAGGGGTTAGATTATGGCTTACCATGTCCCTCATGACCAACACATATTACGGGCAGGTGAGTTGGTGAAGTATCAGAAAATTATCGCTTTTATTGCCATATATAAGACACATCAAACTAGCAAGTTATTGCTAGTTTGAAAACTGTGCAGTAGCAATATTTTATTAGAACTGCATAAAATTATTGAGCCAAAATTGTGTGATAGACAAACTCTGTTTCAAAGAATTCATATTTGTCTTTAAGTCTAATACTAAGCTAAAATATTGTAAATTTGCACATGGAAATGTGTGGTATAGAAAACCATCAAAAAAGCAGCAAGATAGGGTAATGTAAAACTCACGGTCAACATCTACCTGAAAAAAGTGATTGGATTAATGAATACAATTCCCACTTGGAATTATTAAACCTTAAAACACAAGCATCAATGTAACTAGTTACATCTGAACTGCTAATATGTTGAAGTATTTGAGCTTCAGAAAACAGTGTCAGAGATAACAGAGCCCTATTAGGAAACTAGCCAAAAGTAGATCACAGCAAGGAAGTATGAAGGCAAAGAGCTAAAAGGCAGCAGCTTAAAACATAGCTATTTCTCAGAATGCAGATGGGAGAGGAGTTGAATGAGTCCTGATGAAGGGTCTCAGCCCAAAATGTCGACTGTTTATTTCCCTCCATAGATGCTGCCTGACCTGCTGAGTTCTTTCAGCACTTTTTGTGTGTTGCTCCAGATTTCCAGCATCTGCAGAAGTTCTTGTGTCTCTGCATGTGTTCTAAGTTTGTTAATAAGAATGAGAGATATTTTTCTGAAGAAACCTTGTAGCTATCTGAAGTTACACTGTTAATTCTGTCAAGCTGTTGCTTTGGAATTTTGCTATACATTATTACACACTGAGAAAAGGGTCCTTCATCCAGGCAGAAATTCAGCACAGATCCACAGATCCCACTGCTTCCACTGTGCTTAAATGAAAGAAAGAAAAAAAGATTTGGTTCTACTTTTATAATCCTCAGAAAGCACACTTACTTGAAAGGAGAAAATGAGAGACTGTAATCATTGAAGAAGAATGAAAGCAAGTGAGCAAGTGATAGAGGAAGTGTGGGGGTGGGACAGTATGGGGGTAGACAGAGGTGGAGAAAGAGAGCTAGGAAATGAGAGAGAGAGAGAGAGGGGGGAGACAGAGTGGGGAGAGAGAGAGAGAGAGAGAGAGAGATAGAGATAGAGAGAGAGAGAGAGAGATCCACATGAGTTAAAATAAATGCAGACGTTGAAAGTCTAAAACAAATAGAAAATGGTGGAAGGATTCAACAGACTGAGCAGCATCTGTTGACTGAAAGACAGAACTGATGTTTCAAGTTGATGGTCCATCATCAGAACTGGGTAAAGTTGGAGATTTAAAAAAATGCCAATGTTTTGGGTTGAGACCCTTCATCTGGACTGAAAGAGTAGAGGGGAGAGAGCCAGTATAAAGATGTGAGGGGGAGGGATGGTGGCAAGAGCAGACAAGCGATAGGGCAATCCAGGTGAGGAGGGCTTGACTGGCAGATGGAGTCAGGTGGGGAAGGAAAGGGTGGAGATAGCAACAGAGGCTGGGAGGTGATAGGTGGAGGCAACAAAGGGCTGCAGATGATGGAATCTGATGGGAAAGGAAGGTGGAGTGGAACCAAATAAAGGAGGAATGGTGGGCAAATGGGAACAGTCACATAACCTGCTCCCCTTCTATCTCTCTCTCTCTCTCTCTCTCTCTGATCTACCCAAGCCAACCCCCAGACCCCATCTCCCAGTTTCTTTCCCCTCCCCCACCTACTCCGCCTGCCCAACACCCACACACTCCTCCCACTGCAACCCCTCCCTCCACTGTTCCCACCTGCCCACCTTACCTCCCTTATTTGGTCTCATAATAATTTCAGCAACATGGACACACACAATGATATTATTCCTCAACCAACACAAGTTGGTCCACATAGCCCTCGGAACATCCGTTGTTAGACAATCCTGAGAAAACATGGTGGTGGTCTTGTGGTATCAGTCTGAGAGACCAGTAGTTGAGTAAAAAACTTTACCTAAATCCACGTGAAATCCCCCACACTAAAATAATCCTTACAACATCCCCACACTCTCTAGCCCCTCCCCTGAACACCTCATCGGTGCCCCTTGACCTTGCAGTCCTCCCGGCTTCTGGACCTCCTCCCCATCCCCAACATTAACAGACTGATTTCTGGAATATTGGGTCTGTCATATGAGTGGGTTTGGCTGGTCTTCATCAGAGTTCAGAAGAATGAGAGTTAACCTCATCGGAATATACTGAATTCTTACAGGGTTCAACAGTGTCAATGAAGGCAGAATGTTTCCCCTGGCTAAGGGGTCTAGAATCATGCGTCGCTGTCTGAAAATAAGGGTGGACAATATAAGACTGAAACAAAGAGAAATGAAGACCAGTGGCGAATCTTGGAATTCTCTACTCTGAAGAGGATCCTACTACTAAATCATTGTGTGTTCAGCACGTACAACAGAGAATGAATTTCTATCCTATTGCACTAACTTTTTAACAGGTGGATTATGAGCCTTGGATCAGAGGTAGTGTACCCACCACCAATTTTAATGTCTTTGGTTTAAGCCCCCTTACTGAGGTCCAAACGTAATCCACCAGTGGTACCATAATGTAATTTTGAGGGAGAGTCTCAGAAATAGCAGGCAGACGATTTCTGGAAGTAATCCATTTGAACTTTGACATCAAATGTACTCAGACAAGTGCTAAACATAAGAATTACAATGTTACAAAAAATTAACAAACATCAGCCTTGAAATGGTGTCATATATGCCATTTAAACATCTTTCCCCACTCCCCCATTATATTTACTTTGAGAAAATGAGTTTCTTCTGATTATCCAAAGTTTTTTCAAGGTCATTATTTTTAAGTTATGTTGAATTTTATAGTTTTCTGGAAAAAAATTGCATCTGTCAAATATTCAAACAAGGAAATAATATTTTGCATTTGGAATTAAAAAAAGGACATAATACGTTTCATGGAAGTCGCAAGTAAGCACCTACCTGCAAGTAAGTCTCAGTGCATGCACATCCAAACACAGAGGTCCCAAAATCCCAAAATAAAAATATTAAAAGATGGTTCCAGCCGGGGAATTAGAAGTACATTCTGCCCACTTGAAGTCCTGTGACAGAACATGAATTCAGATTCCCCAACACTTAAACAGAGGAACCCGCTTCAACCGAACAAAGGACCTGTAAACCCTTTCTTTTCAATGGAGATAGTACTGCTGCAAGAAAACAGTGACTTTTCACATTATTTTAAAGTCTTTAAAATATCTTTTTCTCAATGTACTTTCTTTAAACATTTTTAGTGATTTTTTTAAATGGCTTCTGAATGTCAGAGCATTTCAAAAGCTTAGCAGCGTTAACCAAAGGCAAATCTTCAGTTGTAACCCCACAGTCTGCCAAAGGTTCCCCCAGCAGTCTTGTGGGTGGGGCTTGTTCTGGCCCAAACACATGACCTGATGATGTCATGCAAGACCCTGCCAATCAAATCCAGGATGCTCTTTTTGGCCAGCAAGCTTGGCTTTAAGGACCTGAACTAGGAAAGTAGGAACGATGGAGAATCTGTCCAGCAAGTGCAGGCAGTGGGGGCCATTCAGTAAAATCTGTCCCAATATTTATCTCACTCACTTGTTAAAATATCCCCTTGTGCCTGGCTTCAAGGCTGAAGTATCTTGTGTGTTGGGTGATCTACTGGTGGCCTCTTGCTTCCATAACATTTCAAGCTGTTCTTTCAGCATGCCTTTTAAGCCAATCTCAATGGCAATGCTGTGCAAGATGCAGCAAGGTTTCACTAATCTTTGAACTGGGAACATTGCTCCACAATTTCACTAAACTAGATGTCTCCACAGAACATCTATCTTCCATCAACTCAGCAAAAGGAGGGTTGGTCAGACAGAAAAGACACGAAAATCAAGAGAGATTTGTTTTTACACAAAGAGTGGTTGTGGGTTAGATTGCACTGCCAGTAAAGATGGGGCAAACAGCGCCAATCAGCCCTGACATTATGGCACAGCGGTTAGCAGAGCTGCCTCCCAGCTCCAGGGACCCAGGTTCCATCCTGAGCCCAGATGCTGTCTGTCTGGAGCTTGCCCATCTTCCCCATGGACACATAGCTTTCCCCTAAGTTCCCTGGTTTCCTCGAATGTCCTAAAAACATGCTGGTTGGTAGGTTAATTGGCTACTATAAATTGCCTCTGGTACAGGTGAGTGGCAGGAGAATCAGGGGAAGGGAGGAGTTCTTGAGCATGTGAGAGAGAACAGGTTGTAGGGAAATAAGTGGGGGAATGGAGTTGATGGGATTGCTCTGAGAGCAAGCATGGATGAATGGGCCAAGTGGCTTGCTTCTATTTCATGAGAAATACGACGAAAGGAAAAATAACTTTCAGAGCTACAGGATGATGGTGGAAGGGGACTGACTAGGTTGCTCTTTAAGCTCCCTCTGTGCCATAAAGATTCTACAATTCTACAAGCTCAGGGAACTTAGTCAGCTGCCAACTGAAAACATCTTAATTCATTCGAAAGTTGAAGGACTACAGGGAGAGTTTTGTATTTACGAAGAGGATTAGTTTAGTGTATCTCAGGAGCCTTTTGTTGCCAATTCTTGTGTCTCATCTGTTCCTGCTTGTCTCCCTTTCAGTTTTGCCACTGGCTTTCTCATTTTCTCACGTCACTGCTCACAACACCTGGGGAACACATGCACTCCTTTCCTGCTGCTGGTAGCCAGCTTCAGGAAGACTAGTTTTGATATTACTAATCGGGAACCTGAAAGGTGCAATAATGGACTTGTTGTCAAACTGCTTTGGGTCCCTTTTTCCCAATCTTCTCTTTCCTGCCTGCAATCTCTCCTCATCAGTTACCTCTCATTCATATTGAAAACGCCATTCTCTAAATCTATACTTTTAATGCTTTGGTACAGTTAAATAAATACAGAAAATGCTGGAAATATGCGTCTTCAATCTGAAACATTAACTCTGTTTCTCTCTCTACAGATGCTGCTTGACCTGAATGTTTCCAGCATTTTCTGTTTTTGTTTATTTTTAGATTTCCAGCATCTGCATTTTGTTTGAGTTTAGTATCATTACTTTGTTTTCTTCAGGCACAACTAAGTGCAAACCATTTCATCATATGTTGCATTGACTACATTTGCTTATCACAGAATTTAACAGAGAAACCTGAAGCACTGCAGGAATATAACAAAGGCCTGACAGTGGCTGCTACATTCTTTCAACACATTAAACACTTACTCTATACACACACAGTAATTATTTGGATTTCAATGTAGTGTGGCCATGTTTAAAGATGAGATTACACCAAGATTTCATAAGGAGGATATACAGCTCAGTCAGTGCATTTTGTCTGCAGCTCTCCTAACTTCTTGGTTATTAAGTCTAGTTATCAATGTGTAGAACAACTTCTTGCATTGAAAATGCCTTTAATGAGTGCTAAGCTGCTGGTAGATGCAAGATCTGGTATTACCCAAAGGTTTTGTGGCCTAAAGGAAAGGGTGGTTTGCCAGTTTCATTGGGAAAGAATTTGAAGAGCTGAGACAATATCCAATTTTTCCTTAAGACCTTTGAAATTCTATTGAAGGAACTGAAGAAGATTCCTTATGATCCCTTCAATAAGTTTATTCTGGTCAGCTCCAATGCAGATTAATTTCCATTTGTTGGTTAATATATCCTACTCCAATAGGACCATTGGTTGTATGATTTACAAGGAACATATTCTGAACTTTACTAATATTGCCAGATATTCACTAATGCACGTTATATATAAATTTTAAATTCTAGCTCTGTACAAATTTGCCATTTTACAATTTGCCTAACAGTGTCTAGTGAGAAATAAGCTCACAAAAATCAGAAAAAATAGGTTGTGTCATAAAATCATAGAAAATAATTTGGCCCATCATCACCATTCCAGTTGTAAAAGAGCTACCCAGCCCAATCCCTCTTCAAGCATCAAGTTTATTGTTCTGTAGTTCATGGTTCTTCAAGCACACACTCGTGCTGTGGTTAAATGTGTTGATGGTTTCAGCCCTTATCACCCTTTCAAAGAGTGGGTGAATTTTTTTTCCTCATTTCCTCTATTATTCTTCTATCTCTGCCCAACACATCACGGGCACATCCCTCCCCATCATTGGTAGTATCTACAGGAGGCCCTTCCTTAAGAAGGCAACATCAAAGATCCCCACCATCCGGGCCATGCCATCTTTCTGCAGCTACCATCAGGCAGGAGGTACAGAAGCCTGAAGTCCCACACCACCTGGTTCAAGAATGGCTACTTCCCTTCAACCATCTGGTTCTTGAAACATCTGGCAAAACCCTAAACACCGCAGTTTAGCAACACTCTGACCAGAATAATTACTTTGCACTAAAATGGACTTTGTTTTGTTCTAATTGTGTTCTTTCTTAGAGTCATAGAGTAATACAGCACAGAAACAGGCCATTCGGCCCATCTAGTCCATGCCAACCTGATCTTCTGCCTAGTCCCACCTACCTGCATCCAGACCATGTCTCTCCAAACCCCTCCCATCCTTGTACCTATCCAAACTTCTCTTAAATGTTACAACTGAATCCACATCTACCACTTCCGCTGGCAGCTCGTTCCACACACACAGCAGCCTCTGAGTGAAGAAGTTTCCCTTCAGATTCCCCTTAAATAGTTTACCTTTCACCCTAAACCTATGCCCTCTAGTTCTAGTCTCACCCAACCTGAGGGGAAAAAGCCTGTATGCATTCACCCTATCTATACCCCTCATAATTTTGTATACCTCTGTAAGATCTCTCCTCATTCTCCTGCGCTCCAGGAAGTAAAGTTCTAACGTATTCGTCCTTTCCCTATAACTCAGGTCCTCAAGTCCTGACAACATCCTTGTAAATTTTCTCTGCACTCTTTCAAGCTTATTGATATCTTTCCTGTAGGTAAGTGACCAGAAATGCACACAATACTCTAAATTCAGCCTTACCAACATCTTGTACAACTTCAACATAACATCCCAACTCCTATACTCAATGCTCTAATTTATGAAGGCCAATGTGTCAAAAGCTCTCTTTATGACCCTATCCATCTGTGATGCCACTTTGAAGGAATTATAGGTCTGTATTTCCAGGTCCCTTGGTTCTACCATATACCTCAGAGCCCAACCATTCACTGTGTAAGTCTTACACTCCCAAAGTGCAACACCTCACACTTGTCCGCATTAAATTCCATCTGCCATTTTTCAGCCGATTTTCCAAGCTGCTCAAGATCACGCTGCAAGCTTTGATAGCCTTCCTCACTGTCCACTATGCCCCCAATCTCGATGTCATCCACAAATTTGCTGATCCAGTTTACCACATTATCATCGAAATCATTAATCTAGATGATAAACAACAACAGACCCAGCACTGATCCCTGTGGCACACCACTAGTCACAGGCCTCCAGTCAGAGAGACAACCATCTACTACCACTGTCTGGCTTCTCCCACTAACCCAATGTTGAATCCAATTGGCTGCTTCATTCTGAATCCAAGCGACTTAACCTTCTGGACCAGCCTCCCATGCTGGGGGCTAGTCCATTCTTGTAAAAATTGTGTATAATTTATGTTTTTCTTGCGAATGCTGCTTATATGATGCTATGTGCCTGTGATGCTGCCGCAAGTAAGTTTTTTGTTGTACTTGTGCTTATGACAATATACTTGACTTTGACTTATCAATTAATTTCAATCTATACTCCCTGGATTCTGATTGCTTCGCTAAGGGAAATAGGCCCTTCCTATTTACTCTGTCAAAGGCCCTCATAATTTTATTACACCTCAATTAAATGTCCCCTCAGGTCCCCTTCCAAAGAAAACAATTACAGCCTATCCAGATGCTGGAAATACACAGCAGATCAGGCAACATCTTAGGAGAGAGAAACACATCGATGATCTTCTGTCAGAGCTAGGAAAATTTAGAAACTAGGCATATTTTAGGTTGTATGAAGGAGGAGTGGTGGGGAGAACAAAGGGAATGTCTGCGATAGGGTGGAGACCACAACAAAATGAATACCACAGATTGGTGTTGGTTGAGAAATGATGGCGAAAGCTCATTAACGTCTGGAAGAGAAGCCTCTACAGAACTTGCTCATAGCTAAAACTTTCCAGTGCTGGCAACACCATCATAAATCTCCTCTGCACCCTCTGCAGTGCAAACACATCTTTCCTATATTGTGATGACCAGAATTACACACAATATTCAAGCTATGGCCTAACAAGTGTTGTGTACAATTCTAGTATAACTTCCCTACTTTTATATTTTATGCCTATTTATGATGATTTCTCCAGAGTGCCACTGTGTTTATCAAGTATTTTTTGTTTTTGATTCCATGCCTGTGAGCAATGTCCTTGAACTATCAATGAAAAGATATGCCAAGTTCACAGAATATAACTCCAGCAACAGTTGATATACAGCAGAGTGAAGTAACTCTAGTACGGGCCCAAGTTTTCCAACCAATTTTACCAATTCCACCAATGGTCTCAAGGTTTTGAAAGATTCTATGCAATAAAGAGGATACTTACAAGTTAATGGAAAATCCTACCTTTACAATCAGCTGTTTAGTTCTTTCAGCCAGACATAATATGATCATTGAGCTTTCAGAGATGAAGTTGTTAGCAGTGCCACTTCAAAGATCTGACATAATGTGACTTGGGCAAGCCCAGTGATATAGAAATCTTGCTGATGATCCATTGTAGTTAAATGGCTGGTTATAACTGCAACAAGAGAAATATAATAAACAAACACTTGTAGTACTTGGCAACTAGCTTCATGAATATTTCACAGCAATAAGAACGAAATCAGAAACAGCCAACCTTGCCAATCAGCTAAATCAATAAACCTGTGCTTTGATTGCAACTGATGTTTCCCTAAAGCATGTTAGACACACTCAACTCCCACAGTAAAAGTGGTGCAGCACTGTTGCACAGTCTATTTTCCAGTGGGATACGGAAAAATAAAGGAAAATTACCACTGTTAACATAGTAAAATAAACCAAGGATCTTCACAGGAATGTTATGACATAAGATTCACACAAAATGCACCACACAATGAGATATTAGGACAAATGATCAAAAGCTTGTACAAAAAGGTGGATTTTAAGCATCCTCAAGGAACAATTGAAAGGCAGGAAATTTTCCAGAGGGAATTCTAAAATTTAGGACCAAAGTGGTTAAAGGCACAGCAACTGACAGAGTGATTAAAATTTGGGAAACGAGAAGGTATTATCATTGCTTCTTGAGTCAAAATTGCTGACAATGGATGCATCACACCAAATTACAGATGTGCAAGCTCTTCATTAATTAATTGCTTCATTCATTCATGGTCTCAACTCATGATCCCTCTTTCATATCAGACTATTAGACTGGTCCAAAAGGTAGTGGCCTGTCAACTAGTGACAATGAAATGCCCTGCTCTTGAAAAGAAAAATGTTACTTCCAAATAATTGAAGCTATTTATTGATTGCTTTCTTGGAATATTTTCTATTTAAGTGAACATGATCTTTTCTTGAGATTTATAAAAATTTTAAATAAATACAGAAATCCTGAGCGTTTGTTCTCCTTTGGATGCTGATCAAGGCTCTGTGCATTACCTCTGTTTTCTATACATACACAAATGCAATGTCATCTGTGTATTGCAGCTCAACTACTGATGTTGGATTGACCTTGGTTCTGTGATGTTGGTTAAACAGTTTCCCATTGGTCCTGTGGATCAGCTCCACTCCAGCAGTAAGCTTGTTGAAAGTGAGGTGCAGTCCTCAACCATGATTCTGCCTTGACATGAGTACCCTTAACTCCATCACTCAGTAAACTGTTCCCTCCAGCTGCACCACCACCCCGATAGAAAAGAAGATGAAAAGCCAACTGAAAAAACATCCAAGGTCTCAGGAGCAGATGGTATCCCTGCTGAAGTCTGAGAGATTAGCACAGAGGAACTACAGTCACAAATTCACAACCTCATCATCCACACCTGAGAAGAATCGGATATGCCAGGGACACTCAGGATGCTATCATTGAGACCATCTTCAAGTAGAGAGATATATCTGATTTCAGTAACTATAGAGGGATCTCCCTGCTATCTACCAAAGAAAAATTCAACCATCTCATCCCAGACATCAAAGAGCTGCTCCCCAAATCATAGCATGGCCTCTATCTATCTATAGACACAGTGGATATGATCATCAAGCTGAACCTCCATTGACCACTATGCCTCATACTGAACTCGCAAAAGCAGAATTTGAGATGGACTGTGGTGCATCCTTCTTAAATTTGGCTGCTACAAAAATTCATCTCCATTATATGTCTACTTGATGATGGATTGCAAGCTGTGATCTTAACCAACAGGTCCACAACAAACCCAATCTCAGTGCATACGGGTGTCAAGTAAGGCAGTGTCAACACCCCAAAACTTTTCTCAATCCTACTCACTGCATTTCTCATTTAATCAATTGAGGATTACAGAATTGTTGAGAAACCTGGCAATATATGAAAATCTTCTAACATTGTCATAAGGCAAATAAATTACAGAATCAAAAAGAGGAACAAGTTACTTCCTCATACAATTATCTTCTGTTTTGCAGTTCTCCAGTTTTGACCATGTCACAGTTGCTCCTGGGTAGAAAAATATTCACAACGGAAGGGTTAATCACATGATAATCCCAGTATTATCTTCCTTCAGCGCAGCAAATTTAAAACCTCAGGTGCATACTTTGCTTCCTTGTTTGAACTGAAATTCAATCCTCAAACTAATCTGATTTTATTTTTTATATCTATAGTATTGTCCAAAGTAATGTTCCTTGGGAAAAATAAATAATTACAGTATATTTAGTCTATGAAATTTTAGCCTGTATGAGGATGTGGGGAGAATTTAAAAAATGATTAAGTAGGTGTAAATTAGTGTACATGCATGGTTGATGGTCAGCACAGATTTGGTGGGCCGAAGGGCCTGTTTCCATGCAGTATTGCTCCATGGCTTTATGAAAGTACAAGGAAGCACACATACAGCTAGCAGCCAATCACCTGTGTGAGAACCTCACCCTCTCCCCAATCACCACCAGCAACTTCCCCTATTCCAACTGTAGGAACCTAAGAAATCATTTCTTGTGTTTGTTTTACACCTGATCCATTGCTCAGGCATCCCTGATAACCACCTGTATAAAAAGCATCTATTCCAACCCTCACTATCAAACTGAGCATTGAGAAGGATTGAACCTGCTCCAGTCAGGAGTGATCAGAAGCCACTGTGTGCAGTCGGCACCAACTTTTCTCAAACTTCCCATGGTATCTGGAATTGCACTGCAACCCCCTCTCCTGGTAGCCATTTTAAATCTCCCACCACCTAAATCCTTCACTGCACCCAACCCCTCCCCTCCACACCTAACTCCTCCCCAGTACCCTTCCCCTTACCTTCCTCTTTCCCCCAAATCCTTGTAATGCAGAAGCAAATCATTCTGCCCATCAGATCCATGCCAGCTTCCGGGGAGAAATCCCATTCCCCCTTCTCCTTATTTCCCTGTACCTCTTCAGCTTATTCTCTCTCGCACATGCTTATCAATTCCCCTTTTTTACACTTACTTAGGCTGAGAGATAACTCACAGCAGCCAACTAACCTACCAGCACGTCTCTGGGATGTGGGAGGAAACTGGAGAACCCAGAGAAAACCCATACAGTCACGGAGAGTGTATACAAACTCCACACAGACAAGACCCTGAGGTCAGCATCAAACCCGGGTACTTGGAGTTATGAGGCATCAGCACTAACTGCAGTGCCACCGTACCACTTTTCCAGGCATCATGCTTGGACAGAAATCGAGCTTTATAAGATGCAAAAGATGGCTATGAATAAACAACAGGCATTTCTCCAAGTAATGGCAGCCATGAGGCCCATTTTCGATTCAACCTTGGGCCTCTTGATCGGGGCATCTGTGCACTTCAGGTTGGACCGATTAGAGACAAAGGTGGGAAGATGTGCCTGGAAGCTGTGGAAGTGGGTGAGGTTCTCAACGAATACTTCTCTTCAGTATTCACCAAAGGGAGGGGGCTTGATGATGCTGAGGACAGTGTTGATAAGGATAATGTTCTAGAACGTGTAGATATCAAGATAGAGGATGTGTTGGAGCTGTTAGAAAATATTAGGACAGATAAGTCACTGGGGCCTGACAGAATATTCTCCAGGCTGCTCCACGAGGCGAGGGAGGAGATTGCTGAACCATTGGCTAGGATCCTTGAGTCCTCGTTGTACACGCGAATGGTACCGAAGGATTGGAGGGTGGCGAATGTTGTCCCCTTATTCAAAAAAGATAGTAAGGATAGTCCAGGGAATTATAGACCAGTGAGCCTTACATCTGTAGTGGGCAAGCTGTTAGAAAGGATTCTTAGACATACGATCTATGAGCATTTAGAGAATCATGGACTGATTAGGGACAGCCAGCATGGCTTTGTGAAGGGAAGATCATGTCTCACAAGCCTTATAGGGTTCTTTGAGGAGGTGACCAGGAAGATTGATGAGGGTAGTGCAGTAGATGTGGTGTACATGGATTTTAGTAAGGCATTTGACAATGTTCCACATGGTAGGCTTCTTCAGAAGGTCAGGGGGCAAGGGATCCAGGGATGCTTGGCCGTGTGAATTCAGAATTGGCTTGCCTGTAGAAAGCAGAGGGTTGTAGTGGAGGGAGTGCATTCGGATTGGAGGGCTGTGACTAGTGGTGTCCCACAGGGATCGGTTCTGGGACCTCTACTTTTCGTGATATTTATTAATGACTTGGATGAGGGGGTAGAAGGGTGGGTTGGCAAGTTTTCAGACAACACAAAGGTCGGTGGTGTTGTGGATAATGTGGAGGACAATAGAAGATTGCAGAGGGATATTGATAGGATGTAGAGCTGGGCTGAGAAGTGGCAGATGGAGTTCAATCCAGAGAAGTGTGAGGTAGTACACTTTGGAAGGACAAACACCAAGGGGGAGTACAAGGTTAATAGCAGGATTCTGGGTAGTGTGGTGGAACAGAGGGATCTGGGGGTTCATATCCACAGATGACTGAAAGTTGCCTCACAGGTGGATAGGGTAGATAAGAAAGCTTATGGGATGTTAGCCTTCATAAGTCATGGGATCGAGTTTAAGAGCCACGAGGTAATGATGCAGCTCTACAAAACTCTGGTCAGACCACACTTGGAGTATTTTGTCCAATTCTGGTCCTCTCATTATAGGAAGGATGTGGAAGCATTGGAAAGGGTGCAGAGGAGATTTACCAGGATGCTGCCTGGTTTGGAGAGTATGGATCATGAGGAGAGACTAAGGGAGCTAGGGCTGTTCTCATTGGAGAGAATGAGGATGAGGGGAGACATGATAAGAGGTATACAAAATATTAAGAGGAATGGATAGAGTAGACAGTCAGCGCCTCTTTCCCAGGGCACCAATGCTCAATACAAGAGGTCATGGCTTTAAAGCAATGGGTGGGAAGTTCAAGGCAGATATCAGAGGGAGGTTTTCACCCAGAGAATGGTTGGTGCATGGAATGCGCTGCCTGGGGTAGTGGTGGAGGCAGGTACGTTGGTTGAGTTCAAGAGATTGTTAGATAAGCATATGGAGGAATTTAAAATGGGGGATATGTGGGAGGAAGGGGTTAGATAGTCTTAGGCATGGTTTAAAGGTCAGCACAACATGGTGGGCCAAAGGGCCTGTATTGTGCTATATTGTTCTATGGTTCTATCGGTCAGGCAGCATCTGTGGAAGGCAAATCAGAGTTAACATTTCAGTTTTTACGACCCTGTGCTAATTCATGTCAATTCCGCATTTTGTGAAGTTGGCATCATATCCAACCATCGCTAGAAGTGATTGTACAGCTTGGGATGTGTAGACCCAGGAGGAGGTAATGGTGTGAACTTCAAGGGAAAGTCTGTGACAGGTTAGAGACTAAAAAAATCCAGGTGCTATCAGTGCCATTTTAGAGAAAGTGATGAAAGTTTGTTGCTCATTCTACATGCATCAGCCATATTTAGCAGTCATTTCCCACCCTTTGTTAGACAGCACCAACATCATTTGTCTCCTCTGAATTCTTTTGGTCTCCACTTATCACAGACACTCCCTTTGTTCTCTCCACTTCTCTACTCCACACCTTAAAACACACTTGTTTTCCCACTTCTCCAGTTTTGATGAAAGGTCATCAACCTGAAATATTAACTCCATTTCCCTCTCCACAGATGCAGCCTGTTTTGCAAGGTATCTCCAGCACATTATGCACCTATTTCATATTTCCAGTATCTTCAGGTTTTTGTTTTGCTTTTAGACTGTAGAACTGTTTTGGCTTTGAAACTAATCAATGAGTCAGCCTCTACAGTTCTCTGGGATAGGAATTCCAATGATAACTTCTAAGAACGGAAATAGCCAACTGCTAGCCATTCAATAAGCTCTGTACAAAGACCTGAGGTAACTTGCTGCAGGGAGGTATGACTATTGCTGCATGAGAACATAAGAAATAGAAGCAGAAGTAGGCCATTCAGTTGTTCGTGCCTGCTCCACCATTCAATAAGATCATGGCTTTTCTTTAACTTCATTTTCCTTGATTCCCTGAATATTCAAAAATCCAGAAATTCTGCACCAATCTCTTTCTAGAACGTAGAACATTACAGCACAGTACAGGCCCTTTGTCCCACAATGTTGTGCCGACATTTTATCCTGCTCTGACATCTATCTAACTCTTCCCTCCCACATAGCTCTCCATTTTTCTATCATTCATGTGGCTATCTAAGAGTCTCATAAATGTCCCTAATGTATCTGCCCCCACAACCTCTGACGGCAGTGCGTTCCATGCACCCACCATTCTTTGTGTAAAAAACTTGCCTCTGACATTCCCCCCCCCCCACATCTTCCTCCAATCACATTAAAATTATGCCCCCTCATGTGAGCCATTTTCACCCTGGGAGATCTCTTAGTTTATCCCTACTTCTAGGTTCCCCCATGAGGAGAGATATCCTCTCAACATGTAGTTTTTCTCCAAGCATCACATAAGCTGTTGTGATTGATGGGGAAGCAGTACACTGAAAAACCTTCACCTGTAAGATACCAAGAAAACCTAACATACTGGATGAAGTTAGTCAGGTCATAAATGAAAGGTTTTGAGAAGAGACTGTAAGAAATAAATGGCAGAGGCTGCATTTTCACATTTCAGTTAAACACCAAACTGTTTTCTCAAGACTCCCACACCTGTCATGGAATATTCAATCAAAACTGTGCAATAAACTTTCTTCTGAGAAACTGTTAAGAACTATAGCTGAAAAACTAAAGCATGAAAAAAATGCATTTAATTTAGGGGGGAAATAGTTTAATTTTGTCCAGAAAGATAGTTAATGTGACGGCTTTAACAGCTGAAGGACAGTTAAGAGTGTATATCTGCTGAGGGAGATAAATGGCTATCAATATTTTCACATCCCTTGCCCACAAGTCAGTTACGAGCACAAGATATATGCTCAATTTTATCAGTGCCTAAGGGGACAATTGTCTTTAGAGTGATATTAAATAGCAAAAGTTACTCAACTGTGATATGTCAAGCACTTGGAGTTTTATGGCCCTATGCACACTTCACATACTCTATCAGGCTGCCCTTCTCCCCTCACAGTATTGTCATTTCTCACTACTTAGTTGTAGGCTGGGCAGTTCCAACTGCAGAAACCGTAGACCTATATTGGTAATACTGCTTCACAAGATGCTAATAGCAATAGTTATAGCCCCAGGCTAACCTTCTAAATCGAGCAGACTGGAAGGTTGCTATATGGAGCAGACCAGTTTCACTGCTGCACATTAACATCTCAACAATGGGAAGGCTTTCTATCAGGGACATCAGTCAGCTTCAAAACAATGAATAATGACCACCAATACTGTACAAATGAGACTACTGTCCACTGGTCTCAAACCACACTGTTCATTGAAAGAGCTGATAAATTCACTTAACTTGTATTGTAAAGAGTCTAATAAATACTAACTACAATTATCTGCATGTAAAGTCAAAAATCTTAGAGAAAGGTCTCCTCCAGGCAAGGTTGCCTTGATCTTTGAACTTTGATACAACGCTGCAGTCTGTCAAGTCTACGTTACTGAAAAATTAACATATCCAAGAGAATAACTAACTAAAATTGTTGTATAGTCAAGTACCTCCCCATGCTAGAATTCTGAAATTAATTCATTGACACATCTACAACCTCACAGAATTAACTTATCCTTAAAAGATCATATTTGCATAAATTTCTATGTCATTATACTATAATTCAAGGTTAACATGAGAAAAGTCAAAGACCACAGTATAAGAGGCAGGGCTAAACATTGGTGTCAGAGAGCCATAATGACATGGAAACAGGCCCTCCAGCCCACCGAGTCAAGCACATATCTACAATAACCCTACACTAATCCCTTCTTATTCTCCCCATACTCCCATCAACTCCCCCCAGATTCTACCACTCAGCTACGCAGTAGGGTCAATTTACAGAACCCAACTAACCTAACAACCTGCACATTTTTTGGCATGTGAGAGGAAACCAGAGCACTCAACAGAAGCTTACATGGTCATAGGGAAAACAAGCAAACTTCATACAGACAGCACTGAAAGTCAGGATTAAACCCAGGTTGCTGGAACTGTGAGGCTGCGCCACATATCTGACATCAAAAATGAAGATCTAAGTAAACTAAAGTCATAAAGTTATGGGAACTCTCAAGTAAATTTAAATGTTTAAATACAATGTTCTGTTTTCAGACAGAACATGCCAATGGTACAGCTCACCGAGGGCACCGAGTGGCAGAAGAAAGACACTGCAGCATAAAAATAGACAAATTTGCCAGTAAAAAAATTGAGGGACGTTTTCAGTCAGTGAGAACATAGTAATTCAATGCTGGTCTGGGCAACAATTTTCCTTCATGGGACTTCAGGAGTATGCTGAAAGTGACTTCAGGAGTATGCTGAAAGTTAAAATGTTAACCTCTCAACCGGTGCCAACCGGTTAAATTAACATCTTTAATTTTCTCTGAGGAAGGTATTGTTTTATGTTATTTTTCTTCAAAGTGTCATAATAGTCAAACTAGACTCTGACATTTGTATTTTTTTGTCTTTTAGAAAGAATTTGGAATGAGGTATGTTTGGCTATTTTGTCTTGAAATAAGTGATTTCACTCAGGTTTGGAAGGCTGGGGGCTGAAGCGTTAATTTGGTAATGGACCAGACATTTAAGGTGGGTGTCAAAGAATATCAGAAATATACAATCTATTTCAATTTCAGAAAATAACAAACAATTACCTCATCACAGGATGATAATCCTTCAGTCTACTTCTGATAATTGATTCAATTATTTTATGTGGGCTGGACGTATCGTCTGTAGCTGTATTCAAAACTCCTTTTTTGAATATGGCCCCATATTTGCCTAGTTCCAACTTATGCGTGTTTCCAGTGTCCAGTTACTCTACTATAATGAAGAAGTTCTTGAACTCCTACATGTTCCTGGCATCAGGGGCTCTACCACAACCAGCGTTTTTGTTTATTTTTTCTTTCCCAAGCACTCAATATCCTTGAACGCCATATTCATTTCCATTTTCTACAGAGTCTTTTTTTTAAATGAAGATATCTTTATGGCCTAGAATTTTGAAGGTTTTTAGGATTTAATAAAATAAATCTGAAACTCCAAAAATGTGGCAAGTCTTTTTGATGATACACATGTTTTATTAATATCTTCACTTGTATTCCCCTGATTCTGATTATGGCTGTACCTGAGTTTCCATGTCTCTACAATACCTACTATTAACAGCTTTCTACCTGATAAAGTCTCATTTGGGATCCTGTTAGCTAACTGCCCTGCTGTCCACCTTTGTAATTTAAGTGGTTTTCTATTGTTACTTCAGTGATCTTTGCAAACTCAGTAATCTCTATCATTTAATTCCCTAAAGCCCCAATGAACCTGTAGAGGGCACTGGTTTAGCTTTATCTGGAGAAGTGTGTACAGTTTCATTCATCTTACTAGCGGGGACACTCTGTCTTTGCGGAAGATATAGAGGAGGGCAATAAAGTGTCACTTGAAATTACGTGCTTCAACTGTAGAGCAAAACTAAGGAAACTGGGAATCTTCGTACAGAGGACAGAGCTTGTTTTCAAGATCCAGGGGGTTGGAGGAAGAATATTCCAATAATTCAAGACAACACAAAGAGTATCACAAGCTATGTGGCAAAAGCAATGTTACCCATGTGGTCAGATGGATAACTCTAGTATGCCTCTCACTTCTGTCAATGTTGTCCTGTATTTCAATATATTCCCCTCATTAAGTACAGTAACTTAAGGCCTCCCCAGAGTCAAATTCATAATCTTCTGAATCGATACCATCTTGCAGTTTTGTTTTTGAAGGAGATATTGTCGAAGAATCTTCACACAAGATTAGTATTTTCTACTGAACCAACACACATTTTTCCTAATGTCTACTTTTTGATAAAATTAATGAGAACTGCAAAAAATATA
This sequence comes from Pristis pectinata, assembly GCF_009764475.1. Classification (NCBI taxonomy): domain Eukaryota; kingdom Metazoa; phylum Chordata; class Chondrichthyes; order Rhinopristiformes; family Pristidae; genus Pristis; species Pristis pectinata. Next base: position 127,688,347 of record NC_067406.1, read on the forward strand.
TTCAGGTTTACCTCGAGCATTAAGTGCCACAGATACTTAAAATGTTTTCTATAGTTTTATACCTTTATTCACTCACCACACAACAGGCAAATAATTGGCTGCAAAGCATCCTTTGTAGCTAATTCAGTCTACATTTACCTTAATAAACTGAACTCTGATCTATTTTCAGTACCCTGTTTTCAAAATAAACATGCCTGCAGCTCCATCTAAGAGTAAAGGTTACCATTTCTTTCATTTAGGGATTTTTAAAGAATAAAACTGAATGGATCAGTTAAAGTGGATCATAAGATGAAGAAATGGTGAAGTGTGATATTCTAGTCAAACATTTACACTGGAATAGAATGGTATTTTCACCCTCAAATTATAAGGTTGCAGAATGCATCAACTAACTCAGTTAGAGTAGATTAGATTAGTTTATTGTCATATTCACCAGAGTGCCAAGAAATTCCTTCTTTGCATGAAGCTCACAGAGTAAACAGTATACATGGTAATAATAAATACAACAATGAGCACAAAACAGCTGAATGGTGCAAAGACTGTAGTGCAAAGTGGTGGAAGTAGTTTACAGTGTATAGTATTGGTCTCCTTAATTAAGGAAGGAGATTAAATCCCATCAGAAGCAGTTCAGAGCAGGTTAATCAAAATGATATCAGAAATGAGTGAGTTGCTCTTAAACTAAATTTGCATCTGCAGGGGTTTAGACAATTGAGAAGGGACTTGATGAAATGTATAAAAATCTTGAGGGGTCTTGACAGGGTGGATGTAGAGAAGATGTTTTAACCCATTTAAGGCAGAGCAGAGGCATTCTTTTTTCTCTCAGAGAGTCATGGATGTTTGGAACTCTCCTCCTCAAAGAATGATTGAATATTTTTAAGGCAGAGGTTGATAGCTACTTGCAGAGTTGAGGTTGGAATCAGATTAGCCATAATCTTATTAAATGGCAGAGCAGACTTTAAAGAGCAAAGGGCATATTCCTGCTCCGAATCCGTATCTTCATATGGAGATATAAATGTAGATTTTTGAGGATCATTAATTTTAGGCATCAATATTGAAGTGGCATTGATTGAAAAAGACAAGGAGTAAGCAATTAACCAAATGTTTTGTAAGACTGATGACATTGAGAATTGTTTTAAAGAAAACCTATTACTATTGCTTTCTTGGCTCAAGGAACGAAAGCCAACAAACCTATTAAATTCTTAACATCCTGGGGCTAAATATTGCTCTTTTATCTGAAGCAGAATGGAAAAATGCCAATGCTTCATTTTAAATATGATTTTAAAAAAAACAAAATTGGAAGTGTTTTTCAAATGAGTTGTTCCCAAGAATGTGATATAATTTACAGTTGTGAGAAAATTGCATTGACAGTGCACCTGCAATAAATATTCTTTAATGGCTCTCAAGCAACAAATGAGCCATTGAGCTGGTAACATCATTGAAGAATTTGTTAATTTTTTACCAGCAGTTTTTGTATGAAATGGTTCAATGCCATATCTAAATAATCAACTGCAATGTAAATCTGCTGTGAACCAATGCTGGCAAACACTGATATAGTGGAACGGATATCAGTTTGAATGACAATACAAGGTGAAAAGCATGGCAAAATGTCACAAATGGGAAATACACTGGTCCCACTATTTGGAGGATACCACCCGAGGATCAGACAAAATTGGACACTTTCAGAGCTGTGCAAAGGTAAAAATGGATTAGCATTTGAACGGAAAGAACAAATGATGAGCAGATGTGAGTTCAAATCTCACTACGACTGCTGGGTGATTTAAATTAATTTAATTGAATAAATCTGAAATTAAAAACTGATATCAATAGTGGTACCTGATACGATCATTTTTGTAATAAAAAGTACATCTAATTTACAAATGAGCTTCACGTCCCTATATGACTCCAGACTCAAAAGGAATTAGGTTGAGTCTTAACTTCCCTCAAGCTAATTACTTGCCACATGCAACCCAATCTACGAGGTCCCCCTCACTAACATCTGGAGACATGCCAAATATGGGACCAGTGATGCTCAGAACATCAAGCAATAACCTGATGGAGCCATACTTGTCCCAAATTCCATCATCACCAATACTGGTTATAGAGCATCAGCGTCCTCATCCCTACCAGGATAGAAAAAACAAAGGTGGGGGTACAGCTGTATGAGGTTGGGAAGGAATGCCTTGGGATTAATATAGATTTAATGGTACTTGATGGTTGGCATGGACATAGAGTCATAGACTCACAGCATAGAAACAGGCCCTTTGACCCAACTCATCTATGCTGACCAAGATGTCCATCTAAGCTAGTCCCATCCGCCTGCATTTGGCCCATTTCCCTCCGAACCTTTCCTATCCATGTCCCCATTGAAATGTCTTTTAATAATGGGCCAAAGGGCCTGTTTCTGTGGTGTACGGCTCTAAGACCTCAATATTGACACCGGGCTCAATGAAATATTCTAGCAGGTCAAACACTTGTATGGAAAATTCCACATGAAAGTAAATAATCCTTTAATTGTTCTACCATCAGCAAATTTCAACATTTCAATAGCTCAGAACCTTCAACTGATCTAGACTCCAGCACTCATCGCTGTGGCACCCCACCCCACAAGCATGTCAGACTGAAAATGACTAATTTTTTCCTAATCTATATTCTTTAACTAATGCTTCATATGTTAATATATTACCCCAAACCCAAGATCCCCTATTTTGCACAGTAACCTCTGTAACGATAAAGATGAACTCTTGATCTCTAAAACTACCTTGGCATAGCTCTTGCACTTTACTTGTCTAAAGCAACACACACAAAATGCTGGAGGAACTCAGCAGGTCAGGCAGCATCTATGGAGGGAAATGAAAAGTCGACGTTTCGGGCCAAGACCCTTCATCAGGACTTTACCTGTCTACTTGCACTGCACTTTCCCAGTAGCTGTAACACTATATTCTGCAGTTTTTTTTCTTTTGTACTACCTCGATGTAATTAAGTATGAAATGATCTGTCTGGATGGCATGCAAACAGAAGCTAATGTATGTCAGTACATGTGATAATAATAAACAAATTACCAATTATCCTTTTATCAAGCATATGTTCAAAAGTTTTTTTTGAAAATTCAGATGCACTGCACTCCTTGGTCCATCCTATTTAATTTGCAAGTAACATTGTCATAGAAACTCTTATTACATTTGCAAAAAACAATTTTCCTTACATAAATCAGATTAAATTATGATCTTCTAAGAGTTCTGTTCCCACTTTCTTAATAATGGATTTCAAGTATCTTAAGACGACTAATGTCATACTAACTAGACTGTTGTACCTTAGTTTTGCTCTACCTCCTTTCCTGAAATGTCCCATCACTTATTACTCTCCCATAGATGATAAAATAATGTTCCTTCTTGTTGAACACCATTGGGAGAAACCCTCAGAATAGCAAAAGAGAAAAATATACTTTCCTTGTTCCCCAAAGACTTATCAGCATCGACAAGACACGTCAGCACTGTGATGGAATAATTGCTCCTTGCCCATGTGAATGCTGATCCATTTATTTCATGGAACTCATTACCATCCAAGACAAAAAAGTACATTTTGCCGAGTACCTCATCCACCACTTCAAATGTTGACTCCTTCCACCACCAACAGGGTGGCACAGTAGCACAGCTAGTAAAGCTGCTGCTTCACAGCTCCAGTGATTCCAGGTTCAATCATGACCTGTGGTGCTGTCTGCTTGGAGTTTGCATGTTCTCCCTATTACTACAAGGTTAATTGGCCACTGTAAGTTGCCCCTGGTGTGTAGAATCTGAAGGGAGTTGATGGGAATGTGAGGAGGAGAGCTACAGGGAAAATTCAAGGGGGAATGGGATTGATCTGTGAGCTGGCGTAGGTTTGATGAGCCAAATGGTCTCGTTCTATGCCATAAAGAAATATGAATATAAACACACTATGGCTGATTTGAACAATGCGTTACAATTCCATGACTAAATTTTAAAAATTTAGTAAGTTTGGTATTGTTTAAATCAAATATATCTACATTGGGTTTTAACACCACAACAGAATATTTTATTAAAAGAAATATGGGCTGCAAGTGTCAATATCTCAATCTCTTCATATATTCAAAGGCAAAATGGGAGGGATAGCACAAAACATGTGACAGGCCCTTTATGTGAGAACTTGATACATACCATGAAGAAATCTACTTGTTCAATGGGAGAGTGTGGAAAGCATTACAATACTGGATACTGAAGGATATGCAGAAGGACTTCTGAATCAAAATTCAGAATAAATTGTGGTTAATTAAGAATGAAATTCCCTGCTTAAAATATCTAATTTCAGATAAGGTACTTTTCTCTGTTCAAGTTTCACTCATTAGTTGACTTTCTCTCCACATTTTTCATTCTTTCAACAAATACAAGCTTGCACTCTAACTCACATTGACTTGTTGGTTGTGAAAATCAGTCCCATCAACATTGTAGTATACTGGCTTCACATAGAAGAGTTTGAAAAAATACCAATATACAATGAGAAAACAAGAAAAGCTAACAAAATTCCTAACTTGTCTCTATGGGACGTCTACTTAACCACATCAGACATCAAATGATAATGCTCTTCTAGTTATTAAAGCAGTATTAGAGGGATTTTTCTTAAAACCACCATGTTAATTTTCAATGATTTATTTTATATGCACTGAGAAGGATTTTGTTAGTTACACATGGAGTTCCTGTCTTCTGTGAAAGATGCTACCTTCCACTGTTTAAATAATCTTGAATACTATGAATAATGTATTTTTTTTCATGACAAAATTTTACATGTAATATTGGTTATTAATGTTCTGGTGGAAAATACTCACAGGGATAGCTTATGGAATGAAAAGTGGTAATATGTTTCAAAGTAACATTGTAGATGATTGCATTGTTCCCCAGTGACAACTTGTTTAACTCCAAGCAATATAACCTCAAGTGTAACTTTGCAGCATTGACATTCCAGTGTTGCTACATGCAAGCCCTCTCCATATGTCATTCATCTGTGTTTGAACAATGTGCTTAAGGCTGTTTCTCAATAACCTGCATCATGGATTTCTGAGAAGATGCTCGGTATATTAGAGCAGAGCTGTCAAATTAACTGGAGTATGAACTAGCAGTTGGGCAATTGGTGAAGCCTGTCTTCTGCAAAGTCTTTCCTCTACCTCATTTTGATTTTCCTCCTGGGGTTTAAAGGAAAGTTCCGGTGAACTTTTCTGAGAGAAGTGGGTCTCATTGGAACTACTCAGAAACAAGAAAACTGGAATCTCAAATAGTTTTATATTTGGGACAAATCTTAGGATATTACAGATTAAGATCAATTTTCATAGGACTGAATGCAATCAATGAAAGTCCTTCAGAATCAGATTTATTATCACTGACATACATCATGAAATGTGTTGTTTTGCGGCAGCAGTAGAGTGCAAGACATAAAACATTACTATGTTACCCAAAAATAAATAAATAAAAAGTGCAAAAGAGGAAAAATGAGGTACTGTTCATGGGTTGTTCAGAAACCTGATGGTGGAGGGGAAGAAACTGTTCCTGAAACATTGAGTGTAGGTCTTCAGGCTCCTACACCTTCTCCCCAATGATAGTAATGAGAAGAGGGCATGTCTCGGATGGTGAGGATCCTTAATGATGGATGCCACCTTCTTGAGGCACCGCCTCTTGAAGGTATCCTCAATGGTGGGGAGGGTTGTGCCCATGATGGAGATGGCTGAGTCTACAACCCTCTGCAGCCTCTTTTGATCCTGCACATTGGAGCCTCCATACCAAGTGGTGATGCAACCAGTCAGAATGCTCTCCACCGTACATCTATTGAAATTTGCAGGAGTCTTCAGTGACATACAAAATCTCCTCAAACTCCTAATGAAGTAGAGCCACTGACGTGCCTTCTTTGTGATTGCATCAATGTGTTGGGCCCAAGATAGATCCTCTGAGACGTTGACACCCAGGAACTTGAAGCTGCTCACCCTTTCCACTGCTGACCCCTCAATGAAGACTGGTGTGTGTTCTCCCGACTTCCCCTTCCTTAAGTCCACAATCAATTCCTTGGTCTTGCTGACGTTGAGTGCAAGGTTGTTGTTGCAACACCACTCAACCAGCTGATCTATCTCACTCCTGTACGCCTCCTCATTGCCATCTGAAATACTGCCAACACCAGTGGTGTCATCTGCAAATTTATAGATGGCATTTGAGCAGTGCCTAGCCACACATTCAGGACTGTAGAGAGAGTAAAGCAGTGGGCTAAGCACGCATCCTTGAGGTGCGCCTGTGTTGATTGTCAGCGAGGAGGAGATGTTACTACCGATCCGCACTAACTGCAGTCTCCCGATAAGGAAGTGAAGAATCCAGTTGCAGAGGGAGGTAGAGAGGCCCAGGTTTAGAAGCTTGTTGATTAGTACTGAGGGGATGATGATGTTGAACACCAAGCTGTAATCCTGAGAGCACCAATTTTTACCAGAGAATTGTCCCTTCCTTCAAAGAAATTTATGGAAATCCTTGTGAAATAACCTCTCACCAATTTGGCCCATGTTCTTGGTAAAGAACACAAGAACACAAGAAAATAGGAGCAGGAGTTGGCCATCAGGCTCTTCAAGCCTGCCTCACAATTCAATGTGATCATAGCTGATCCATCCTGGACTCAGCTTCTTTTCTACGCCATATCTCCATACCCCTCTATTCCTCAATCTATCAAATACTTATCCACCTCCACTTTAAATACTTCTAATAATCCAGCTTCCACCATCTGCTTGCATAGAGAATTCCAGAGATTCACCACTCTCTGCGAGAAGAAATTTCTATGTACCCCTGTTTTAAATGACCACCTCCTTATCTTGTAGTTATGACTCCTTGTTTGAGACTCTCCTACAAGTGAAAACATCTCAACATCTACCTTGTCAAGCCCCCTTAGGGTCTTATATGTTTGAATGTCACCACTTGTTCTTCAAAACTTCAAGGAATACAGGCCCGAAGTACTTAGTTTCTCTTGATGAGACAGCCCTCTCACCCCAGGAATGAGCATGGTGAATCTCCTTTCTACTGCCTCCAACATTACTATAAACTGTGTTTTAATTAAGGGGGCCAAAACCATGGACAGTATTTCAGGTCAGGCCTCAGCAACACGCTGTACAATTGCAACAAAACCTCCCTATTTTAAAAGTCCAATCCTTTTGCAATGAAGGCCAAAATATCACTTCCCTTCTTATTGGACCTGCCTGCTAGCTTTTTTGTGATTCATAAGCACAAACACCCAGATCTTCTGTACTTGACTCACTTTCAATCTTTCTTCATTTAGTTAATGATCTGCATTTTGACTTCTCTAACTGAAGTGTATAACCTCACACTTCCCCATATTAAACTCCATTCGTCAGTCTTTTGCCCACTCACTCAATCTATCTATATCCCACTACAGAATCACAGCATCCTTATCACAACATGTGCTCTCACCTAGTTTCATATCATTGGCAAACTTGGAAACTTTACATATTGTTCCTTCTTCCAGGTCATTAATGTAAATAGTGAACGATTGAGGGTCAAGCATTGACCCCTGTAGTACTCCACTAGTTACCCCCTTCCATGCTGAAAAGGCCCCATTTATTCCAAATCTTTGTTCTCTATGAGACAGCCAAATTTCAGTCCATTCTAATACACTTCCTCTGATACCATGGGCTTCCAATTTATGTACCAGACTCCTATGTGGCACCTTGACAAACCCCTTTTGGAAATCTCCATTACATCCTCAAAGAATTCAAGCAAATTTGCCGAACATGATTTACCTTTCATCAGAAATAGAAAGTGAAAAAAACAAGAAATCCATGATACAGCTTGAATAACATTGTAATGCATGAACATATACACCCTTCTTTAACATCCACCTACACACAGTTTCTGCTCTGCTCTTCATTGTGGCTGCAAATGATATGAAATTTATCTTCTCACTTACGAAATTCCAGGGAGTGTCCAGGAAAGAATGTAACATTGAAATATTTCAGTTGAAATATGTGTGTGTTAATTTTCTCAGGTCTCAAAAGGATTTGATTTTTTTAGTCAAATGAGATCATTTATATACTTCTGTTGTGTCCCAGTTTACATAATGAAGAATGTTCAAGGTCACCATTTTTACAACATGAAGAACAGTAACTCATCATTCAAATGATTCATGGTCATGTCTTAGAAAATGATAAAGACTGAAGAGAGCCTTAATACTTGGTAACAATTCTTTGCATATTATGTAGAATGTTCAATTTATTAGGTACAATGTTTTATATTTAACACATTACGACCTCGCTCCAAAGTAAAAGGTTTTGGAGAGAGGCCATACTGTCTCTCTCCAATCCTCAATGGTAACGCCAGTGATGAACAAGTGCCAGGTCAATCTTAAAGTAGATTTCATAACCAGCTGGTAAAACACAGGGAAGTATTTCATTTTGTATCGAAAGTGCATTAATTACTGATAGATTGGGCAACAATCCACATTAGTAACAGAATATCGACAGCACTGAGTTACAGGTAGAACACAACATATTACTGAGCTTACAGCATGGGCATATTGTGGCCTTCCGGACACAGTATTGAACTCTACAACTTCAGATATCTCATTTTCTTTCCATATGATATTGGGGCATTTCTCTTGCTCCATTAGCACAGCCTGACCTGCTGCATGGTGAATCTCCTTTCTACTGCCTCCAACATTACTATAAACTGTGTTTTAATTAAGGGGGCCAAAGCCATGTACAGTATTTCAGGTCAGGCTGCACAGGTCCTACAGCCCTACTTTTGGCACCACTTAAAGTCATAGAGTTATACAGCAAGGAAACAGGCCCAACTCGTTCATGCCAACCAAGTTGCCTACATAGACCCATTTTTCTGCATTTTGCCAATATCCCTCTAAACCTTTCCTATCCATGTGTCTGTCCAAATGTCTTTTAAACATTGTCATTGTACCCACATCTACCACTTCCTCTGGCAGCTTGTTTCACATACCCCACATTCTCACTCTTTAACTTCCTTCATCTCATCACTTCTGCTAAATTAGTTCTCTCTAACTGTAACCATTAATCCATTGACTAGATGACCTTGACAACTTACCCTGAAGACAACCCTGGCCTCACCCTATTCCTTTCCATCCTTCCCCTATCTTCTCTACAACTTAAAATTAACTTGTTTTCTCTCTCTCCCAGTTCAGGATCTTTAACCTGAAATGCAAAGCTGTTCCTCTTTCTATGATGCGGCCTGACCTGTAGAGTGTTTCCAGCTAATGCAGCTTATTTCAGATTTCATATTCAAAGGCAGTCCATTTTCGCGTTGCACTGTTCAAGAGTATGAGTATTTCATTATTGTTTAACAATGGCATTAAAACCTTAATTAACTCACAATTACCTTTTGGTTACACGATTAATCATGTTCAATTATTTTAATCTTGGCAGCCTTCATTTTAATGTTAAAGATGATTATGTCGCATTATGTTGTAATGGCAATAGATTAAATGATAAAACTTATATTTTGCAAATTTCTGTTAATAGGATTTATGTTTTGTATTTTTTATACCATAATTTTGTCCTATTATTATAAAATTTGCTTTCCATGTCACAGCTTAGGGGGTGGAAGCATTCACTAAAGTTCCAAAAGCTTTTGTATACAAGTTGAGCTATAAAAGAGTTAACAGGTATATTTGTGGCTGACAGAAAAGAGGAAATGTCCATGAATTCTTTAAGCATGCCACCAGACTCCTTGACAATATTTTCATGGGATTTCTACTGACATATCTTCTATCTTACCCAAGAAGATTTACATCTCTTGCGTGTTATGTGCCCTCTTATCGAGAGTTGTTGACACTATAAATTGACTACAATTTCTCCTTGTTCAGTTGATTTGAGTTTTATGGAGCATATGGTCAGCTGTACTCTAGGAGCAGCACACACAAAATCTGAACATTTCACTATCCTTCCAAGCTCATTTTACATATTGCCTCCCTTTGATAGTGTTGTGTATCTATTTCATTCACCCTGAAAAATCAAAGAAGTATACTAGTGCATAAGGACGTATAATTTACTCAGTGACTTAATTTGTTCCTTGGCCTCTCTTTTAATGATCTTCAGTACTCCAGACAAAATATTTTCTTCACAGGGAAAGAGAGCTCTCTTTGTTTGACAGCGCTTCTAATGAGAGGTCCAAATTCAATACACCACTTAGAATATTTAATTGCTATTGTACACCCATAATCATATGAAACACCACTAACATCTGCCTACTAAAATATCTGAGTTGATAGATTTTTTAGCAGTTAGCATTTTTCAACTTTACTATTTAGGCAGTAATCTGCAACAGCAATTGCACACCTATTGCAGAATTCACCCAATGTTCAATTTGAAATCGGTGATGGAGACTGAGGTAGGTTGTATGGTATGTAGATTATCAATTCGCCCAGGCCATGAATGTGAAAATTTACCCAACTGTCATTCATGTGCACAGAAACAGCAATATTGACCCAGTTGCTGAGGAAAACTGCTGGCATTTAACTGGATAAATGCAGACATTTCTCCATTTAACCCAGACTTCCAAAAGAACATGGAAATCCCAATCAGCTGTTCACAGTCGTTCTTCCGAATCCATTCTGACTCCTCATCAGGGTTTGTGGAGTTACTGCAATTCCTTAAAACATACAGTGGGGTTCACAAAGGGTCTGCTTCACTGATGACTTCAATGGAAGGGAATGGCTGTGAGGACGGAATGTAAATATTAGTTTAGAAATGTTTAAATTTTATGTGCTGAAATATTTTTGGATATTTTCAGTGTTTTTAAGTGCTTTAAGACTTTTTATAATTTTTTTGGCTTTTTATTAGTTTTAATTGTTCATACTTACTGCCTGTGTTTGAATGTCAGAAACATACAGGTTTTTGGTAGTTTTGACAGTTGTCTAAGTCATTGGTTGTGCACTTAGTTGGCTATTAAAGTTTTTTCTTTATATGTCTGAGTGGGATTTGTTCTGTGTTTTTGTCCTGCCTCCAACCCCCTGCACTGTGAAGATTTTAAATCATGGAAATCCTTGCCACAAGGATTTGAAATGGCTCCCAACTGGATGTTTCCTCTGGAAAAACCACATTTGTTAAGTTTGAACCGTGTTCAAAGGTGATCAGTGAGTAAAAGTAGTTTGTCATTGAAAGCAAGTTCTGGGCTTTCAGAATGATTAAGAGCAGCTACATAAGGCAGTAGCTTATTAGAGTGAAGGCACAGTTCAAAAATACTGCTTTTAAACAGACTTGAGTCTCTCTGAGTACTGTAGATCACTACTTCATTGTAATATCCTGGCTAATCTTCTAATTATTCCAGTGATTGTGCTGTAAGATACATTGCAGTGAATTCAATCAATATTCTGTCTTGGTAATAAACACATAGAAAGATCTATCTGCATTAAATATTTTAGTTTTCCCTTAAGTACCTTATGACTTTCATTATTTGCTCTCTTTAATTCAACCTAGATAGAAATTGATTAGCTAGGATAGTTATTTCATCCGGAAGACTGTGGCAGGTATTTTCAGGCTATCAGATTGAAAGGCACTTCAAATGACCATGATGCAGGGTCTCAACTCGGAACATCGACTTACATCTTTTGCCTCCACAGCTGCTTGAGCTGCTGACTTCTTCCAGCGTTCCTTTTTTTGTTCTAGATTCCAGCATCTACAGTCTCTTTTGTCTTCATCTCCTGGCACTTTAAATATACCTCAGTACTTCCTTATGAAATTAATCCAAGCTGACACTGCCAAGTTTTAGCTCCTGTATATGCTTTCACACCATCCAAAGATCTATAGCTGAACAATGGGGATTATTCTTCCTTCTACAGGGCAGAAGTCAGGGGAATTGAATTTAAAATCAAGTGCTTGGTTATAATTTTAATAGCTCATCTGGATGGCATTAATATTTTGTCCAATAACTCAGACAGGACCCAGGCTGAGTTTAAAAGTCTACTGACTGTCATAATTATGACCAGTGAAATGTCCTGTATGGTGAAGCCCCTAAAAGACCTTTCTTTATGGAGCAAGAAATGCAGTTTCCTGAAAATGCATCAAGTGTACTGAACAGCGGAATTTGTTTCCTTTAATATTAGTCCTTACTCAATCCAGGCTCCACTTTGGTTTGCATCCTTCTTCAAGTTAACTGCTAAATTGATTGAATTCTTCAAGGAGTAGGCAGAGATCCAAAAGCAGTGTTCCAGAAGCAAACTACTTCAGATGCTAGGAATCTGCAACTGAAATGGAAAATGCTGATGAAAGATTATTGACCTGATATGCTAACTCTGTTTCTCACTCCATAAATGCTGCCAGACATGCTAGATATCTCCAGCATTTTCCATTTTGATTTCAGTAGTTAGAGAGATCTCCTTCCATCGGTTACAGAGTCTACAACTAAGCACAGAGTCTTAAAGATAAGAGCTAGATCTTTTGGAAGGTTTGAAGGTAGCAAGTGACATGAGGGAAAAGTCAGTTTCAGGTTAGCCATGATCAGGTTGAATGCCAGAGTAAGCCACAGTGGGTAAATGGCTCACCCTTATTCATACGTGCCTAGAGACTGGTGTACAACAGACCATGAATCATGTTGTTATACAGTACAGTACTTCCATTAAAGAGCAGACATTATGAAAAATAAGGATCCACACTTTTATAAAATGCCCTCTCTTCATTGGTTTGTCTTTGAATCACAGTTTTGTTAACATGAACCAACTTATCATTTTCAATTGAACACCAAAGCAGTCCCCACAGTGGTACAACTAATACCATTATACCGCAAGATTATATGCAGAAGCAAAATATCCCAGAGGGCTGAAATATAACTAGCCATTACACTGGTGCACTAACTTGCTATATAGCATTGGGACTCACTTGAATACCAAACACATAATCCTACTTATCTCTCCTGTACTTTCAGCATGGTATTAGCAGAGAATACATTTATGAGCTGTGGAACTTGTTATGAATGATAAATATACAAAGTTAAGGTCAAAGTCAAGTTTATTATCATATGCACAAGTACATGTATGCACATGTGCAATGAAAAGCTTGCTATGTGCCTGTGATGCTGCTGCAAGTAAGCTCACATGTACTTGTGCATGTGACAATAAACTCGACTTTGACCTTGACTTTGTATATCTATCATTCATAACAAGTTCCACAGCTCATAAATGTATTCTCTGCTAACACCATGCTGAAAGTAAAGGAGAAATAAATAGGATTATGTGTTTGGTATTCAAGTGAGTCCCAATGCAATATAGCAATTTATGTCATGTTTTGAATCTCAACCACTGAGAAAATGGGAAGGTACAAGTGTTTCCCATAAGAAGAGTTAATATTAGGGAAATGTATTTAACAACTAGTTTCAGAGTAGTATAGGGGAAATCTGAAGGCAGATCAAATGCCTACCTTTGTACTGGAATATAGCACAGTCCTTCCCAACATTCAATTCATTCTCAGGTCTGACTATTGGATGGAGATCATGAATTAGAACACTTTACAATTACATTGCTCCTTAGTCAAGGATGCAGAGGCTAATGATTTTGCTGTGTTTTGACCAAATGACATTGTCTGGTGTGTGGTTATAATTGCAACTTATAACCAGATATCAGCTTTCCTGTATAGTCATTGCAACAAACTATTGCTACTGTCCTGGTAAGATAAACAACTCTCAATAGTCCACTCAACTTTCTGGTTTATCACAATATCATGAAAAATAAATTACCCAATTAATCTCACCCAGGAGTCCATGTTTAAGTAACATATAACCTATTGTCAGTCTCAGAAGCTTTAGCTTAAAATGTTCATTGATAGAAGAAATAAGGACAGTTCCTGTTAGAACCATAGAAACCACAGTCAGATTTTAAAAGAGACTAGAGAGGTTTCTTATCTTCATTCTAACAGTTGTACTTAATAAGGTCCGAAAACAGCGGATTGAATTAAACAGCTGAAAAACCATTCCACCACTCCTTGTTGTCTAATCTCGCTACACTGTCCACTGAATGTCATTACTCTGCAAACAGAAGATGGGACCATTTTAATTCTAAGATGGTTTTCATAAATATTCCTTTGTTTACTGTATCATATTTTCTAAAGCACTGGATGAAAATAAAAAAAATCTGCACTTGCTGGATAGCTGAAATAAAAACAGAAAATCCAGGGAATGTTTGCGTCAGGAACATCTGCTGAAGAGCCCTCAACATAAAATGTTGACTATGTTTCTCTTTCCACAGATGCTGCCTGACTTGCTGAGTGTTTCCCAGCATCTTCTGCTTTTATTTCCACTGAAGTGTTATTCACTATTTATTAGTGAAAACTAACACACTTAACAAAATAAAAAATACTGATATAAAAACAAAAATGCTGGGAAATATCCAGCAGCTCAGGCAACATCCATCAAGAGAGAAACAGAAGGCACAAATATCTTGGGCTGAAGGGCCTGTTCCTGTGTTGCATTGTTCTATGTTTTATATAAGAATCACAGATTATCTTAAAGAAGAAAGACTTGAAATTGTAGGCCATTTACAAGTCAAAAGATGACCAGATAGATATGTAGCAGTTGAGTATCAGCTGTGGCTCAGTGACAGCACCATTTGGCAGTGAGTCAGAGGCTGTAACTTGAAGTCTAAAAAAATTTTGCTCTGTCACAGGTGATACCTTTCAGATACGTATGACATTGACCAAAGGTCCATCTGCTGTCTTCAATGGACATCGCAATGACATGCACTCACTGGAAGAACATTATGGAAGTGATTCCTGATAGTCATACCTCAATCAATATTACTAGAACATACAGTATGATCCAATTTTTATCACGTTACTTTTTGTGGAAGTTTGGTGCATGCAAATTGGCTGCTGCATTTGCTATAACGGTGATATACACTTTAATACAGGATATCATGTGTTTTTAGAAACCCTGAAAGGAAAATGAAAGGCATTATATTAATGCAAGCCACTTCTTATTTTTATTTGTTTCAATCCTTTGAAAAAATTCTAAGAGGCTTAATAGAAAACTCAAAAGTTCTTACTTTGTCTACCTTTGTCAAATCAATGTATTTTCTCGGTGCTGATCACTGGAGTGCGGTGTCAAAGAAATGGTGCTCTTGTCATTTACTTCCAAGTTACCTACTGAACTTGTGAGAACATTTTTGCTTGCTAACCTTAACCACTGTTCTTGGCACTGATCCAGCACATCAAGTTCCTCAAAAGTTCAAAGTCCTTCAATTCCATTACACTTGAGATGAATCTGTAGTACTTAGGATGTGCACCACTGGATATTAGTGCTTATTGTTGTTTTACGGGAATATTGTTAATTAAAATTATCATTTTTTTATTGCTCTCTCAAAAGATAGGACACTTACCTTCCAATTCCAAATCTCTCTCTGAGTTGTTTGATGTCTGTGCCATGCAATTGGCTTTCTATTACGCTCATCGCTGTATACTAGAATTAATTTTCCAAATGAATTTAGCATATGTCCATAATAGGAAGATTATTTCAGTGTAACTTACAGCCTTCTTTTTAGCCAGTCCCTTTGGGATTAAGGATGACTTGCTTCCCCTCCAGTTCTGTGGATTGTACGATGGCTAATGATATCAGTGTGGGAAACTGCAGACTCTTCCACAGATAGAGCAGGTGGTGTCTGACGAGGCAAGCGGGTGGATAGCTTGTGAGATGGTGCTGTCTTTCTGTTGCTTACACACGACTTCTGTGTACTCCCGATGTATGTACTCAAGGTTCTCATTTCAAATGCTCCTTCTCCACTTTGAATGATCATGCGCCGGGGGTTCTCAGGAGTCAGTGCGAGTGTTGTATATATTCAAGAAAGCATTGAGCACATCCATGATACTAACCAAAGGGTTTTAAGTATAACCAGTCACAGTGAAGATCAATGTCAAACAAGGCAGCATTAGTGTCCCAACACTTTTCCCAGTCTTTCTCACTGTAATGTCGCTGCACACCTCCCACAAACGTCCTGTGGAGGTGAAACTAGTCTTCAAAACTTATTGGGAAACTGTTCACCTACAGCCACTACAGTCCAGAACCAAGGTCACTTGAATCTGTGTAGTCACTTGGGCTTGCGCACATTCAGAGGCCTAACTCCAAGACATGGTGGATGCATTCACTGAAACATAAAAGAGGATGGTCCTTCATCTCAACATCTGGAAGACCAAGGTCCTTTGCCAAACTGCCCCTACTGCACCACACTGCCCCCTACCAACAAAGGTTCACAGCAAGAACCTGGAAAACATGGACCACTTCCCTTACCTTTGGAGCCAACCCTTGATGAAGACAGATATCGATGATGAAGTTCACCACTGCCTTCAATGCACAAGCACAGCCTTTGGTCATTTGGCAAATAGGGTATTTGAAGATCAAGACATCAGACCTGGCACAAAACTCATGGACTACCAGGCAGCAGTAATCCTCACCCTCCTGCATGCTTCTGAGATCTGGATTGCCAACAGCAGGCATCTCAAGGCACTGGAAAAATAACACCAATTATTTCTATGCAAATGCTTCCAAACTTAATGAAAGGATAGGTGAACCAATGTCAACGTTTTCTCCCAGCCCAACAGCCCCAGCATTGAGGCCCTTATCACTCTCAGCCAGCTACATTGAGCTGGCTACATCATTCACATGGATGGCAAAAGACTCCCAAAAGACACTTTCTGGTCCAAGCTCTGTCATGGGTGGAGATTATAAAGCAGGCACATCTATAGTACAGGTCTGTGATGCATGATTCTAGGAAATTCCAAAGCTTTTAGTTCTCCTATTCTACTCAAACAGTGGTTTCATTTTTAAAAAAAGAGAGAAAAACAATTCTACAGAACTATGTAAAGAAAATTATTTGAGCATTGCCTTTGAACATTGTCTGTTTGTTGCCAGATATGAATCCACAGAGAATGATGGGTTAAAATGCTACTGTGAAAAAGTCAAATTAGTTTAGTTAACCTCAAGTTAAGCCATGTGTAGCAGTCTTAAAATAAAATATATATTTTGTTGATTGCCTTCTGTTGCCAGCACACAGTTTTATCAATTCAAGGGAGTTTTCTTGGTTTCTAATTGGTTAAAACCAAACAAAAAAAAAATCACTTTTTAAGTATAAATGATTTCCTTAATATAATACTACCTTCAAATTTTCTTCGTAGCTACAGTTGCATTGCTTTTGCTGTAACATTTTAATCCTACCAGCAAGTACTTTTGCAGCAAATTATGGATTTTAAGTATTTGTCATTGAGTACAATCGTCTTTTTTTCCATTGTGTTTCACCGATCTACCTTAGTAAACTCATCCTTCATACTAACATAATTTGCTTTGTCAGACTGATGACGCTAATTTTATATTTAATTAATTCAGCTCCAAACTATTTTCTAATTCTATCATATTATGATCACTCTTCCTCTGAGGCTCTTCCTAATGAACACATTTCCTGGCTGGATGAATAGAACCAGATGCTCTGGTTTCCCTGGTACTAACACCTCTTGTTTTTGTTTTCCCCAGTCTATATCAAGAAACTGTGACATATCAGTACCAAATTTGTCCAGGGCCAATTATGGAAACAAAAAAACTCTATTGTCTCAACTACTCACAAAAAATCTGGACAAGAAGCCTGAAGACTCACACTCAACATCTTAGGAACAGTTTCTTCCCATCCACCATCGGACTCCTGAACTGTCCATGAACCCATGAACACAGTTATTCCTCACCCTCCTGCATGCTTCTGAGATCTGGATATTCCTCATTATTCCTCTTTTGCACTATTTATTTATTTTTGGAACTTATAGTAATTTTATGTCTTGCACTGTACTGCTGCCACAAAACGACAAATTTCACAGCATATGTCAGTGTAATAAACCTGATTCTGAACAATTCTCATTTTAAAAATATCTAACAACATATTTAGCAAGTACAGGATTTTTCAATAATTAAGTGAACTATCTAACTAAAAACATTCCAAGAGCTAGTTATCAAACACTTCCATTGCACATAGGACTCAACTTAGCAGAACTGCAGAAAGACACACAAAGCCCAGAATGTGATTTGTAAATGTATAATTTTGATACTGGGCCAGCTTTTAAATTTACTCCAGAAGTGAAGGCAAAACTGACACTTTCTGGAAACATGTTACTAAATGAAACAAAAATAAGTATCAGTCTTTAGCGTCTACATCATTAAAATCTCATGCAAATAATTCCTAGCTTGACTTGTGAAACATTATCAGTAGTTTCAAACACCTTGCAGGCTCCCAATCATATTTTTCTCTATTATCTTTGCAATGGCTTTGATTGTTGGGTTGGTGCACAGTTTCCTGACAGGTGCACAGTATCTCCTGGTCGAGATGAGGCAGGAAAGCAAAGGTTCTTACTTATAACACCTTGCATTTCGCCGGCTGCCAAACTTCCCCATCCCAAGAAATACTGACGTTGTAAGAAACTCTTTCCCATGTCTAGCACTGCATATGAGGATAAATATCTCAGTAACATCCAGATCCCGCGCCCAACACTCTTCACTAATGTGGTGTTCTTTTTAAGTATGAGTACAGTCACAATCATGGTGAAACACTTCATCAAAGATTCACTTTTTGTGTTTTTGTAAACATTACTACTGCATATTTAGATATTGAAGGTAATAATGTATTAAATCACACGCCACTCTTGCACTTACAAATGTGGTTTACTGGCCAACACTTCACTAACGGACCTCACGGGGATTGTCCTTTCCTGACTGAATATCCTTTTCTGATGAAAACATTGCGAAGAAACCGAACTTATTAACTTCAAAAGAAAATTAAAAATCCGATTCTGCCAGTGAGAAAAATGATGAATCCGGCGGCTTCGCTGTGTCTTGGCAGCGGGTGGACCCTTGAGAAGATGGGGGGAGCATTCCCCTCTTTCTCTCCAACACCATTCTCCTCCTACAAACAGTCAGCTCAAAGGACCTGAGGGTAACAGGGCAGCTGAAGAGGTTACTGTTTGATTGATAGTTCCGGGGGCCACTCACAGTTTTGTGTTGCCGGCACCGCCCTCCATTGGGTACTGCATTATTTCCAGCCCTCCTATCCCGCCCCCTAACACCCGTCACTAAAGTCCAGGAGTGGTGCGATTTCACGGAACGTGTCTGATACACCAAAAGCATAGATCATGAAACACCTTTGACAGTAAGACGATTCCAGTACGAATGCTTTAAAATGCATTTGCATGCACAGATCATGAATTTCATTGTTCCCTGGTGCATATGACAATAAACTAATCCGAATCTGATTGTGCCGGTCTATGAATTGCTACTGTAAGAATTTTTAGTGAAAAACAAGCCACAGTAGTGAATATGAACTATATGTTAAAGCACTAGATAATTTGAGTTACTTTACATGTGACTGAGAGAGCATAATTCTGAAGTGCAATAAAATATCAAATGGCATTTGCCATTTACGTTATATAAATCGATTTAATTTACTTCGGTGAGGAAGAGACAAGCCGCTGATCACAAACGTGAATCCATGGGTAATATAATGTAAATCCCAATGAAAGATGATATTTTATCTGCGTTCAGATCCAGCCACATAAAATACATGATGATGGATGTTGCTGGTGGAGTTATCAGTGCTTAAAAATCCAGTTTTGTTGTCACTTCTGCTTCATTGCTAAATAGTTTTAGGTGCTGAGCAATACAAAAGTATTAGTCAGGAGATTACCAGGTGTAAGGAAGATATGTATGAAATTTCCTCTAGGAAATCTTATGCATGTTCAGATTGACACCGCATATGAGGTAACTCAAGTTAAATATGTTTTCCAATGAAACCTGTGACACCATTGTTAACAGCGATTGTAAAACATGATAAACATGCAAAGGGCAGCAAATTAATCCTATTATTTTGATTTGCAAAATCATGACTAATTGGTATCCTAACAGTTGGAATTGCATTTTGAAGATATTTAAAGAATTAAGTAATTAAAATCAGTTGTTTGTGCTAGTCTAAATCAAAAGCATTGTTTACGCTAAGACAAAAGTTGCACTGTTACAAAATAGTTGGTAGATTCTCAAAATGAGATGTGAGTTCTGGTCTTCAACAAAAAACTTTGGAAAGAAGTGTATTAAGAGCCAAGAAAACAGTGACAAAAGCATTTTGATTTCATGTGGAAAATAAATAGATTGTATTTCAAACATTATATAATTGCTTGTGTCATCCATCATCCTTAAAAAGATAAACTACATTTATGACAGAAAAGCAGCTTTCAGGAATGTGAGTTTAAAAAGGGTTAAAAATTATTTCTGATAAATCTTTTCTGATTGCATTTACTTGACAGTTTTCCTTCCTTACAAAAGCAAGGGTAAAACTGTTGTATCACCTTCATTTCTACAGGGAGATGCCACAAGAAGAGGAGAAGGTTTAGGTGGTAATAAGGGATGACTTAGGGAACCACAGAGGAAACAATCCCTTTATTGTACTGAAAAATGGATGATAAAGTCTGGGAAAGCTTGGATTTAAACTCAATCCACTACCTTCCAAGTCAGCAGTCTGAGCTTCCCCTAGTACTCATATTGGTCTCTGCTACTCATTCTGCAATGGAAGCTGCAACATTGGCTGGCAGATGCTATAGCCACAAGTGAGTGAATAGAATTGGCACCACAGCCATGCTTGAATGGATGGGCTCCAAGCTCTGCTCAAAGCCCAATGCTAAGTAAGTCCCAGACTCCTTCATGTTAAATGCTGCACTCAGGCAAGCTTCACAGTGCACCTATCACAATGTGAATACCAATCAAAGTCCCCTGCAACTGAATTCAAATCTGGCCTTGCCCGTTATGAGTTGACTTCCCTTGCTTCCTGCCCTTGCAACAGACTGCATATTATGTACCTCCCCACGTGCAGGTACACTCTCTAAGCAATGCTATAAATTACAAGTGTCTGTACCTGAAATAATGAAATGTAACAAGGCTAAAGTTGTGTGGGGAGAGAATTAGGCAAATACTTACATGGTCTGCAGCTAGCAGATCAGAAAGGTATGCATTGAGGAGGAGGTGGAACATGAGAAGGAGGAAGAGAAAATCATCATCTTCAGTGGTCAATGAGACGGGTGTCTGTGAATATCATGTAATCTATTTGGGTGATATATTAAATAGTGCATAAAAGCTATGCAATGTAGATGTGAAGTTTGCAATACTGGTGTGTGAGGATTTGGTGGAACATACAAATCCTATCTCTGAGTTCAAAGTTGGCACTCTGCCTGCATTCTCCTGAAAGCACAGAGTAACATTTGTGAGACCCACTCTCATTTTCAAGGGCTTTCAAATTTAACCTCTATAAAATTGTAGTACAATAAATTGACTGATGAGCACAGTTTACTGATATTCTGCTGATGCAAAATATGAGCCTCCATGTGTTGTTTAGGAGTATGTTGTAAGCTGTAGACATAAGGGACTGCAGATGCTGGAACATTGACTAACAAACAATCTGCTGGAGAAACTCAGTGGATCGAACAACATCTGTGGAGAGAAAGGAGACACAAGAGGTACTGCAGATACTGGAATCTGGAGCAACACACACAAAATGCTGGAGGAACTCAGCAGGTCAGGCAGCATCTATAGAGGGAAATAAACAGTCGATATTTCGGGTCAAGACCCTTCATCAGGACTGGAAAGGAAGAGCACAGAAGCCAGTCCTGATGAAGGGTCTCAACCCGAAACATCGACTGTTTATTTCCCTCCATAGATGCTGCCTGACCTGCTGAGTTCCTCCAGCATTTTGTGTGTAGGGAGAAAGGAATCGTCGACATTTCGGATCAAGTTCAAAAATGTCAAAATTTCCTTTCCCCCACAGATGCTGCTCAACCCGCTGAGGTCCTCCTGGTCATTCTCTCTTCTCCCCTCTCCCATCGGGCAGAAGATACCAAGGCTTGAGAACACACACCACTGGGCTCAAGGAAAGCTTCTATCCTGCTGCCATAAGACTCTTGAACAGACTTCTTGTATGATAAAGATGAACTCATGAACTCTCAGTCTACTTTGTATTGGCACTTGCACCTTATTTGTCTATCTGCACTGCACTTTCTCTGTAGCTGTAACACTATATTCTGCATTCTGCTGTTGTTTTTTTCTTTGTACTACCTTGATGTAATTCTGTATTGATCTGTCTGGATGGCATGCAAACAAAAGCTTGTCACTGTATCTCGGTACATGCAACAATAAGCCAATTACCAGTAGATTGTTTGTTGCTATTGTAAGCTGTCATTGGTGGCAAAAGCAACTGAAGGCAACAAAATATAGATATTGGCTAATTGAGTTCTTTACTACCATCAAGTTAGACTGCCTTCTCCTTAAAGGCAGCAGTCATATTCCATAACAATCAGTGGACTACTATATTAAAGTACATTTCACTACGTGGAAGGCTGTGCTCCATGGACAGCTCAAGACCAATTATGATGCTGAGGAAGGCCAAAGCTCTCAATCACCAATGAGGTCAAGCAAGGCTTCAAGAAATTCAGCTCTTCCACTGACAGTTGTAGTAATCCTGCTCACAGTAGCTCAGTTTGGAGATAGGACAGGTCCAGTTACAATAAGAGCCACCAAAAGTCCATGCTGTGACCCCCAAGTAAACCAGGAAACAGAGCTTGTTCCAACCTCCTCTTAGCAAGTGTACCTACAACAGCGACGAGCTTATTATTCATTGATCTTGTCAGACACCACAGCCAAACACAACTGACTGAGCACCTTCATTCCTTTTCTCCATCTCTCAAGGTGCTGTATGGCCAAAAATGGTGTTTGACTATGTACAGTACCCACAATTCAGCATGGAAGGACACAGGACATAAACTGCACATTCAAATTCAAAGTCGAATTTATTGTCATATGCACAAGTACATGTATGTACAGGTGCAATGAAAAACCTACTTGCAGCAGCATCACAGGCACATAGCATCAGAGACACAACATTCACAAGAAAAACATAAATTAAACATAACTATACAAAATTATACAAGAAAGAACACAAACAGAACAAAAAAAAACAAACTCAGATTTCTTGACCTGGTGTTCTCTCAACTCAGATTTTATTGCAGCCCTTTTTTTCCTCACTGATTGATAATTGCTTTCTGACTCTCCAGAACTCTCCTTAGACAGCCAGTTAAAAACTTATTTAAATGCCATTAAAAAGAGGAAAAACTGGTAATTTGTGACATATCTGGAAAGGGAGTTGTCCCCACATTACACACAATTCCATCATGATAGCCATCTTAGGGAAGTAAGTTCATTGTAATCATTGCTTCCTTTGTGTTATTGATGGTATTCAGTGCACTGGGCTGACTGGTTGCATCATGGTCTGGTACGGCAATTCAAATGCACAGGAATGTAAGAAGCTGCAAAGAGTGGTGGACTTAGCCCAATACATCACGGGCACATCCCTCCCCACCATCGGTAGTATCTACAGGAGGCGCTGCCTCAAGAAGGCAACATATATCATCAAAAATCCCCACCATCCAGGCCATGCCATCTTCTTGCAGCTACCATCAGGCAAGAGACAGAGAAGTCTGAAGTCCCACACCACCAGGTTCAAGAACAGCTGCTTTCCTTCAACTGTTCGGTTCTTGAACCAACTGGCACTACCCTAATCACTACATTTTAGCAACACTATGACTATTTTGATCAATTTGCACTAAAATGGACTTTGTTTTTTTTTCTAATTGTGTTCTTGTAATTGTGTTATTTCTTGTAAAAATTGTGTATGTTATGTTAATTTATATTTTCCTTGTGAATGCTGCTTATATGATACTATGTGCCTGTGATGCTGCTGCAAATGAGTTTTTCATTGCACCTGTGCATACATGTACTTGTGTATATGACAATAAACAACTTTGACTTCGACTTTGAGTTATGGGCTAAGTTTTGGTGCAGATCCAATCTGATCATGGCCCTACTTGCACAAAAGAATGCAGGTTTCATCACAACTGTGGGTCTGCTGGGATCCAGCTACAAGGTTGATCAGTGATAGAAAAGTCTTGGCCTAGAAAGAAAATATAACATTCAGGACCAAGGCTGGGTCTAGGATAATGAAGACCTGGTGGCAGAGAGGGCCATTGGTTGGGAATACATCTGGAAATTGTTCAATGCAGAAACAAAAAGGCTGTATAGTTTCTATACATAGGTCAGCTTACTGGATTAAACCAAGCAGGATTGCCCTTGTCAATGCCCTGGTGTTCTTTCTGACTACCAATCCTGCCATCATCAATCACCATGCAAACCACAACCATTGTGCCTGCTGATGGAAGGATCCATGACTTTGATGGGTGGATACAAGAGGTAAAAAGGACGGTATTTAACTTAGCAATCTGTCCACTAAATAGCTGTGGACATTCTTTACAGTGAAAATAGCGTGTAATTTTAAGCCTTACAACTATTTTTTTTACCAAGTACTGTCAATCTGAAGATCTGGGTTATTCCTGTTACATGGGCATTACCAAGTTATCCAATAAATTTCCTGTTCTGCCACCCTATCCCACTCCACTCCTAACACCCTGAAATACCAGCCCATGAGAAAGTTAATAGAATTAACCTTACAGAATCAAGCAAGTTCAAATGATAGACAGCTCAAAGGTTCATATTTGTAAGATTTTTGAAGAAGCACACACTGAACTGGCTGACCTCCTAGGTCACCTTCACTATTAATTTTAGTGTCAATGCCAGAGGTTCCACATATGGATCATTTTATCCTCCTTGGAGAACTAGATCTCATTGATTTATCATCTGCAGAAAATTATGCCAGTCATTATTAGCTTTGACAATTGCTAGAGCTTCCTTTTCAGAAACAGACATATTCTTATTCCAATGTGAATATTAGATCCAACTCATATTCATTTATTTTATTTTCAATATTTGATGCTAGTTAAATATTTTATTCAATTCACCCAGCATGAATTACTCACATCACAATATTTGGATTTGGCTAACAAGAATGAAAATGCCAGCTTGGAAGAAAGCCATTTGGCACATTATGTCCATGCCGACCAGTGACCCATATTAATTTCATCTTCCAGCACTTGGCTCACTGCCTTCAATGGCCAGGTGATTCAAATGCTCCTATAGACACTTCTTAAATGCCATCAGCAAATCTGCTTCCATCACTCTCTCAGGCATGAATTCCAGGTAGTCACTACTCTCTGGGTGAAAAAGGTCCCCCTAAGATCATCCCTAAATCTCTTACCCATTACCCTAAATCTCTTATCCCTTAACCTAAATCTATGTCCTCTGGTTTTATCTATGTCTGATATGGGAAAAAGTATATAAGAATAGAATAGAATAGAATAGAATAGAATAGAATAGAATAGAATAGAATATGCTTAGTCAATCATTAGCAAGATTCTCAAAGTTTCACAAGATCACAAGACAAAGGAGCAGCAGTAGGCCATTCAGCCCATCGAGTCTGCTCTGCTACCTCACCATGAGCTAAGCTATTCCCATCTAGCCCCAATTTCCAGCCTTTTCCCCATATCCCTTGATACCTTGACTAATTAGATTCCTATCAATCTCCTCCTTAAACACCCCCAATGATCAGGCCTCCACAACTGTATGTGGCAACGAATTCCATAAATCCACGACCCTCTGGCTAAAGAAATTTCTTCTCATTTCTGTTCTAAATGGGTACCCTCTAATTCTAAGACTGTACCCTCTAGTCTTGGACTCACCCACCAAGGAAATCAGCTTAGCCACATCTACCCTGTCCAGTCCTTTCAACATTTGAAATGTTTCTATGAGATCCCCTCTCATTCTTCCGTACTCCAATGAATACAGTCCAAGAGCTAACAATCACTCATCGTATGTAAGCCCTTTCATTCCAGGAATCATCCTTGTAAATCTTTTTATGGAGAAATAATTAATAACTAACTGAGCCTTTATAATATGTATTTTATGTGTGAATCTGTCATTAATGACTAGTTGTTTGGTAAACACAAATTTAACACTGGGTTATTTTCAGAAAGAGGAATACTAAGTTTAAAAATGTCTAGGAAAAGATGGCACCTGAAGAAGAGTTCTCAGTTTTTTAAATTTGAGCACCAGTAGCTCATTTGAGGCTGCTCCACCATTCAGTACAATAATGGCTTATCCTCTACTTCAATAACATATTTGCAGTCTCTCCCCATACCTCTTGATGTCTCGGAGATGAAGATATTCCCTTTCATTTTTAGAGTCTGATCTTCTAACATATGTTGTAAATAATTACTACTTTTGTATAGCAGGTGTGTTTGCTAAATGGTCCATTGCTACATTGAAGTAACCACATGGTTAATCCTTAAGCAGGCCATTGGGAAAAAACTGATAGAAATTAGAAATATTTTAAAAATTCATACCCCTAAGCATTTAGACAAAACATATTTGGAGCTGCACACACTTAAACATAGCAGTGCACAGAGAGATAATTTAGTTATCTCTAGTTATCTCCCACTCCATCAGCACAATATTCTGCCTCCTGTGCTTATCCAACTTTCTTGTAAATGCATCTGTACTATCTGTAGTATAGGTAGGCACGGTAGTGTGGCGGTTAGCGTAAAGCTATTACAGCACCAGCGACCTGGGTTCAATTCCGGCCGCTTCTGTAAGGAGTTTGTATGTTCTCCCTGTGTCTGCATGGGGTTCCTCCGGGTGCTCCGGTTTCCTCCCATATTCCAAAGACGTATGGGTTAGGAAGTTGTGGGCATGCTATGTTGGCGCCGGAAGCGTGGCGACACTTGCGGGCTGCCCCCAGAACACTCTACACAAAAGATGCATTTCACTGTGTGTTTCGATGTACATGTGACTAATAAAGATATATTATCTTGTCTTGTCTTATCTCAACTTCTTATGACTTCAGAATCATGAGAGTCCTGAACTGGGGTAAGAAAAAAGCCTTTAGAAGTTTGGAGGAAATATCATATACAAGATGGGCAATCTGAGACATTGGGAGCGATAACCCGGGAACAACCATTGCAAGGAAGGCCCCAAGATTGGAACTCAGAGAAGATAATAACACTGTTGGAGTGAATCTGGCCAGTTTTATCTCACATGGGTAGTTTTAAAGTCCAAGCTGTGAGTCTTGTGATTTAAGTGATAAGTTATAACAGTAAAGCAAATGTGGAGTCAATAGAAGTCAATGGTACAGATGCATGCTTAAGTAACTCGAGTGTTAATAATGATTAGGTTGTACTAAACGTTGATTTAGAGTCTCCTTGTTTGACACATCAGTTGATACCCTATAGAGGTAATAGGGTCAACAACATCCACTATCAAATCCTTTCATTATCTCCAGGATGTCTATGAGGACTCATTTCAGCTTTCCCTTTTCTGGAATAAAGAGCTCAGCTATTTAATCTCTTTTATACTTTATTCAATGCCTCAATAACCTTTATTCCATTTGAAGACCAGAACTGTACACGTGTTTCAAGTGTGGTCTAATTAAGGTTTGATACAAGGTAACATCTCTGTATTTTAGTTCTATCCCTCAGGAATCAACTCCAATCCTTACTTTGCCTTTTTTTTGGCGTTTGTACTTGAAGTAATTTGTATTTGTGCTCCTAGATCCCTTTATTCCTCTACTCACTCTCAATTTCCAAGTGCCATCTTTACTCTTCTTACCAAAGTGTACCATACCACACTTACCTATGGTGTTTATATCCAAATTATTAATGCAAGTTGTAAATAATAGCAGTCCCAGAACTTATTCCTGTGGAATATCACTTCCCATCTTTAACCAGTCTGGGTCATTTCCCTTAACCTTTATTCCTGGTTTGCTTCAACAGCTGTAAAATGCTGGAAACATTCAGAAGGTCAGGCAACATCCACAGAAAAGAAACATAGTGCTTCAGGTTGAAGACCCTTTGCTCGTTCTGATAAAGGGCCTTTAACCTGAATTGTTAGTTCTGTTTCTTTCCGTGGATGCTGCTTGACCTGATGATGCCTGACCTGTTGTGTTTTTATTTCCGATTCCCAGCAACTGCAATTATTTTGATTTTCATTTTTGTTCATAGCAAGCTCACTATCCATCCTTCATGACCTGTCTGATTCGTGTCTCTTGTGCAATAACTCATAAAAGAAAATTCATTCTCTCTCTTTTAATGCCACACCCACTTTGTAGTTTTCCCAGTACATAATAAGGAAAATTAATTGTTCAGTATTTCCATTACACTCTGATTTGAGCTCATCTTTAGTGTCCACATCCCATCTTGAAACTTCTTTTATGTATGTAGAAAACTTTACTATTTCTTATTAAAGAGCATCTGTTGGCAACACTTTGTCAGTCAATAAGTTGCAGACTATATTTGTGCTTATAACTATCAAAGTCAATTCATTCAGAAAATAGAGTGTGTAAACAGTGAAGGAAAGAGAATACAACAAAAAATACAACAGTTTTTCTCAATAAAAGCCAAAAAAATTCTACAGGAGAATGCAATGAATGGAAGACAGTAATATGCACATTATGTGTACAAAATCAGTCTAGGCCTTAACAATGCAACCAGTAGCCTTGATTGACAGAAATTACCCAATCTTCACCCCTGTTCCTCAGTGCAGCATCTTTATATGCAGCCTTCTTTTTTCATTCCTTGATAATTTAATGTTTTTCCTTTTTGGTTTCCTAATCAAATTACCTGTACTTTTTTAGTTTTATTTTCTTTTTTCATTCTCTCCCGTGTATTTAAATATGCCTTTTTAATTAAGTTTCAATTTTAGCCTTTCTTGGTGGGCTCAAACATACAGGGTGAAAAAGGGGTCCTGAAACATACTATAAAAACTCCATTCTCTTCCCCTTGCTTCATCTCGTCAGTTCATTTGAAGGTAGTTGAAAACTCCCATGATTATTATTATCATTCAATTCTTATTATTACCTCTTTTACTTGTCACTGATTTATTCTGTTTTTAACTCATTTCATGGAATCTGACCTCTCTCTGCAATTTTATACTTTTTAAAATGAGTATACATGGCGTGGAAAGGAAATCTCAAATTAAACTGGTGACCACAGTGGTGAGAAACTAGTGATCCTCTTCCTTACAGTTCTGCAATGTTATCATCAAAATCTAGAACTCAAACCGTAAACAAGTTCCTTTCAATAGACAGCTCCTGCCAACACTCTGTAGCTAAAGTTGAACGTGCAATATTGCAAGTGCATATAGTGAGTAACTTTGCAAGGTCCAGATCTCCTCTTCATGTGGAATCAAATGGGATAGCAGGTTGGAGGCTGGTAAAAGCCTGCAATTTATTTACTTGCTATGGGTTTTTAAACATATGGATCATTATAACATATTGAATATTGTATTTTTTTATGATTTATTTGGTAATTTTGAAAAATTTCATACAAACAAATAATCTCAATTTCAAACTTTACATGACACACTAATTATCAGTCTCAAGTGTTACATTTATTCTTATTTAACTCTATGATACAGGGAAATTGCTACAGTAATGTATACATTTTTTGCACAAAAGTCTGTTAAGTATTTCAAACTACTATGGTTTTAAATAATTTATTTTAACTATATCTTTACTTTCAGGTTCAACGCTAATTTTCAGTTGATATATTAGCTGTTCATCTTATCACAATACATGCTATTACTGAAACATTTCTTGGTATTCTGTGGGTCCTGCTTTATTAATATATTCTATTAAAGACAATGTTGAGTTTTGACAACTGAAACAAACATTTGTTTGTACAAGAATACTTCCAGATGTCAATGTTCTTTAATTTATATTCAGAATATTACATTTACAAATTTAAGTGCAAGTGGATATATTGCAAAATCAAAATAATGTGCTTTCTGATCATTTGAACTAAAGCAAGGAAATTCTGGAAACATCCAACCATTCAGGCAACATCTGAGGAGAGAGAAAAACAGATTAACACTTCAGATGGATGCCTTTCACATGAATAGGAAGATCTTGGCATTGAATGAGATGTTTGAGTGAGTATAGAACCAGGCCAAAGAAAAGCAGGACAGGAAACAAACAAAAGGAGAAAGGCTGTGAAAAAGACAACAGTAAAAAAAAGTGATAAAAAAAAGGAGTTATTGCAAAGTCAATGGAAATAACATTAGAACAAACTTGGAAACAAAAGGCAAAGCAGAGGAAAACAAGTGCATAATCTAAGAGATGATTTAAAGAACATGATTTCCACTTTTAAGGTCAGTTTAACAAAAAAAGATTCTATTATTCAAACCTTCATTGACTTACATTGGAATAGTTTTGTAGGTTGAGTTTAGGTGGGAGTGAAATATTTACTTATTGGGGCAAAGAGGGAAAGGAGACCATTCAGCTCATTGGATCCATGCTGGCTCCCAGTACAGCAACCTCCTTCAGTCCCATTTCCCCTCTCCTTACTTCCCCATAGACCTACAGCTTAATTTCCCTCATAAGCACACCCCTTTCATTCTTTGTGCCCCATCTACACTAAGTGGTAGCTCACAGAAGCCAATTAACCTAGCACATACCTTTGGGATGTGGGAACAAGCCATGGCATGGAATAGATATTTTTCTTACCTCAGAGAATTTACATGAGAGTTGGAAAAGAGAGCCCCAGACCTGTACCCAATTATTATAAAGGCTAAATTCAGCCAATTATTATAGGTCACTGCCAATTTTCATTTCCATTCCTATCCAAGTTAAAATTATATCAATATCTAAGTGAGGTCATCAAGTTTCAATTTGAGAACCTCAACTGCTTACAGTAAGGGTATCATGCACTTCTCAAAAGCAAGGAAATCATGGCCAGTAGAATTACGATGATAAGTAAAAAAGAAACTGCTGGAGGAACTCAGCGAGTCAAATAGCATCTGTGGAGGCAGAGGGATAGTCGATGTTTCGGGTCGAAACCCTGCAATCCTGATGCAAGGTCTCAAACCGAAACACAATCTATCCCTCTGACTCCAAAGATGCTGCATGACTCACTGAGCTCCTCCAGCAGTATGTTTTTTCCTCCAGATTCCAGCATCTGCAGTCTTGTGTCTTCATGATGCTAAGTACTTCTGCAAAGAAATTCGATCCTTTTGCAGATGTCTTTTTATGAATGATTTTCCCTCCTCCATTTTCTCTCACCCTCATGGCAGTATTTTGCACTGGTGAGCTATGGTCATGTCCTTTAAGAGCAGAATGGTTTCCCAGTGGTTAACTGGGCAGTGACATGACAACTGCAAGCTCTGCAGGTAGCTGCTGTTGGGAACTGCAGAGTTAAAATTTCATCACAATTCCAGGCAAAAATCACCTTAATTTTTATTATGGCATTTTTCCTCATATTTCCTTATTTTTGAGGGGGCCACTTGATTGGAGACAGGGGCTTCATGCATGTCTGTATAGTTCAATTTTTCGTCATTTATTCCCTTCCCCCAATGTATATCACATTCTTGATGGGTACAAGAGTTTAATTTAGGGATTAACTTTTTGCTATTTACAAGCCTTTTATACACCTATTGTAAAATGTTTGCAGATGTACAATTTTAAATATTCACAATTAAATGAAAAGTTCAGAGAACATAAGGGAGTAGAACATGGCTAAAATTACTCCTGAAGGTTCAACTATGCCTGTGAGCCTTACTCACTAAGCAGAGTTGTACTTAGACCTTTTCCCACACTGATCAATTGCCAGGTCTAGTAATGTGGCATGAATTCTTTCCACTTGCAGTTAATCATTTAATTAAAGTCCTGTAGTATAGATTGCAGTGGTTAGTGATTCACACAGAGTTGGTCCTATTTACTCAAAGCCTTGTTTATTGCAAAGTTACAACAGGCTGCATTCCGAGGACATTTCCAATGATAGGTAATTTAACACTTCTTTTCGACAGGATCTTGTGAGGTAGATGTTGCCAAGAGGACAGTGTACTGGCTGGAGCCTGGTGTTAGAGTTTTTCTTCTTTCTTGGCTAACAGTGCAGAGATGGAATTGTGCAGCACTTATGGCAACTTGTGTTCGTGGCTGCATACTCTATTATGTTTTCAAGGTTACTTACGGAAGCAGAATGGAATGTGCAATTACTTCAATATAGCTGTTTAGAACCTGAGATAAAGTTAATGTCTCAAAGAGATCAGAAACGATAAGCTTCTTTGGTAGTACAGAGCCACAAGGATTAACTGCCTTCTCCATTCCAGTAATTCCTCCACCAGAATATGCTGTGATCAGCAATACTCTTCTATGCTTTGTGTTAAGTGTCAGCACTAATTTATGAAACTGACACATATCCCCAAATATAATTAATTCAGTTTGCATGCTGGTGCGTGTTTATCCTTGTGCTAAGACTTGGAGTCTATACATTTTTAAAATGTAGTGTAAAAATTGTGTGTTAATTTAAAGAACAGGGTATTAACCTACTTCCCTCTCAGATTCTATATTTTACAAGATGAAGAAAATTTCATAGAGCTTCAAACTGTAAAACTGAAGTACAATAAGTTTATATGTTCAATTAAGTTATAATACAGGCCTAGTCCAAAAATATTGCCATTTTTAAATAACACACTTGAAATCTCAATGAAGAGTATGCTCAGCTGAAGAAAAAAAATACGAGTCTCAGACAGGTATACCACGAGTTGAAAGACAATAACAACAATCAAAACAAACTAACCACTTCTTCGTGCCATCAACAGGCTTCCATAGATCAGACCTGGGCTGTTTCCATTTGTCTCCCATAACAGAGCTCAAGCTGAAATCCTCAAAATATTCCAAGCGATGACTAGGACAGAGAACCACACCAATAATATTCAAGACAGTACATAAAAATGCCAATTAATTTAATGTGGTAAAAGAATGCAACTAATCGCATGGGGGAAAACAATGCAAGTTTATATGGAGAGAAAACACATTCAATGGAAGTGATCTATTGTAGTTCCCAAAGTTACAACAAATTTCCAAACTCTTTGACAAGATCTGAGCATCTTTTACTTAACAAAGAAGTTTATTAGATCATAATAATTAAAGGATCTTAAGCTCCTCAGGTTGGAATACACTTTCTAATTGTAAATTAAGCAGGACAGAAAGAACTGTGGGGATAGATTTCATTCCAATGGACCTCTGGGCTTTCTACCAGCCATTGAAAACTTCCACTGGAGATGAGATTGGGCACTTTTGCATCTAACTTTCCACAATAGGCATGTCTAGTAGCATAGCCAGAAACACCAGCTGTCCTTCTCTGCTCCATCATTACACTCCATAGAAATATTCCTGCTTGATGTATATTAGAGTGCCACAATTCAGAAGCACAACTCACAATACAGGCTTTGTAATGAAAAATGATTGCCCAGGGAGCACTAAGTAGCACTAGTACCTGTGCCTTTTCTAGAAACCACCATGTCCTCAGAATTTAACACTTTTGATAGTGAGTTAGGCTCATAGAATTTTATATTAAGAACATGAGTTTAACAAAATGAGAAATGGATTTAGCTTCCCTGTCAGTAAAATCACTATCAATTATTAGTGGCTTAAACATTTGCTTATTTCAGGAATTGCAAATAAATTTATGCCACTAATATTATTTTTAAAATGACTATTCCCAAGTCAAAAGGCAAATCAGATCCCTTAAATACAATGTCTAAACCTGGTAGGTCATTTAATACCTTCCTAACCTTAAGCTTATAGTTTTTTGTATGCAACCAGAATCGGCAAATCTCACTATCATGTTAAAACTAACTCCACAATCAGTTTCTCTCAGCTCAAAACTTCAAACATTTTAAGGTATTTCTTGTTATATTAGTAGCATAATATTGAATACATATGAAAATTATAAATGTACATCATCATGTTATGCAACAAAAAAAATGCAGAGAGAATTCTGGAATTCAGCAAGATATTTTATCAAGTATCTCTCATGAGTGACGTAGTTTCTTTGGTCCTAGTCAATCAGCAACTTAGCACCAATGGCACAAAAATCAAAAACATCAGGGAGAAGTGGAAAAATCAAACGTGATCACATAGTACGCCATGGCATCCCAACTGTCTGAGGATCAACATCATCAATGTGCCCCTGCATGGATTTCAGAGACAGAGATTACACAACCTTGCACAGAGATTCCTTGCATTAAAAATATCACAGAAAAAAAGCAGTGTATTACATACAGGAAAGACACAAATGTAAATGGCAAAGTATATTTTCCATGTGATTGTGGAATTATTTCGCCTGAGGAAATGTAAATGAAAAGTACTATTAATTATGAAGGATGAAAAAAAATGACCCTTTATGTGGAGGTAATGAAGTATGCTTAAAAGCACTATTACAATACATAGCAAGGGCCAAATATCCACTAGTTTAGGTTATACATAATTTATTAAACAACAGGATCACATCTCAACATATTAGAGGGAGAAATTGCACTGAAGTGTCTTATAATACATTTGATCATTGTAAAGGTCATGTGGGTGTTCTGTGGCAACTTGTAAGTCAATATGCATTCTAAGTATTATGATTTGCAATTTTATTATATGTTTAGATAGTATGGACAGAAAGCAATAAACAGCAAATGCTTATACTCACAAGTTAGGCTGTTGTCCCTTGTTTACCTGCTCTTTAGGTATGGGATACAGAGCCTCATAAACTCTTTTATCACCAGAGCCATGAATTGCATAAGCATTGAACTTGTTAACACCGTCAGGGAAATAACTCCAAGGAAGAAGTGCTTTGCCTTCCCAATTTTGATCATGAATTGTAGAGTCATATTCTAAATCCAATTCTTTCTAATGTGAAGGGAAAACAGTTAATAGCTTCATGCATTTGAATTTTAGCTTAACTTTAGAAAGTTGACACAATTGCATTCTGACGAATCAAATCTTCAAAACTCAATAAAGTGAAAGAGAACATTAAAAATCTAGATAAATAACAATAGCTACACGAAAACCCAGCAGTTGCTAACAGTCCAATCAGGTGACAATATAAGAAAATGTTTCCATTTCAAATAAGTTGCAGAGTTATTTACTCTAATTTCTATATAAAAGATGTTAAAAGTTCCACTTTTATATGATGGGATAGATAATTAGGTGCAGAACTAACTTTGTACAGTTATTCTACTACAAAGAATTTGTGAAATTCCAGCAGTGTCTTATATTTCACATTAATATTCTTTCATATGCACTAGAAAATAATTAAGAGACAGAATAAATTTTAAGATATAGGCATAGAGAAAAAGGGAGCAAAAAAAGAAAAAAAAAGGAAAGGTCTGTGATAGGATGAAAAACAGGAAATGAATTATAAAAGTAATGAATAAATAACAAAAGTAGTGAATACATGGGAAAGGCAAAATGAGATGGGAATGAGAAAAGTAAAAATGGATCTGGAGAAGGTGAAAAATAGGAATTGCCTGAAATTGTTGAACTCAGCATTGTACTGTATGGCTATAAAATCCATAATTGAAGGGCAGGGTGCTGCTTCTCATTTCTTCTTCAAAACAGGGCAGGGAACTGAGGAATAGCTCCCAAAGTGGAAGTACGGCAGTGAATTAAAACAACTGGCTACCACAAACTTGGAGCCAGACTTGTGCACCAAACAAAAGTTAACCATAAAGTGGTCACCCAATTTGCAATATGAATCCCAATTGCAGAGATCGCATTGAGAGCAATGATTATAATTATATACTAATCATAAAGACACACAAGTTAATTATTGCTTTATGTAGAACAGAGACAAATTCTGCAGATGCTGGATGTATCTGGAGCAATACACAAAAAGTGCTGGAGGAACTCAGCAGGTCAGGCAGCATCCATGGAGGGAAATAAACACAGTCAACATTTCGAGCCGAGACCCTTCATCAGGACAGAAACGTCGATTGTTTATTTCCCTCCATGGATGCTGCCTGACCTGCTGAGTTCCTTCAGCACTTTTTGTGTATTGCTTTATGTGGAAGCAGTGTTTGGAACCTTAGGCTGTGAGAAGAAAGCAAGTGAAAGGGCAAGCGTTGCACCTCCTGTATTGGCATGGGAAGGTGTAGTGGAAAGGGGAGTCTGTGACAGAGGTGTGGTCACAAAGAAAGCTGTCGTCTGGACAGTAGATAGGGATAGGGAAGGTGTGCTAGATGGTAGGTTATTGTTGCAGGTGTCAGAAATGGCAGAAGCAGAGCCAGTGAATGTGGAGACTGGTGAAGCATTCTCAACTCCACTGTCCTGCTGCAAAGGAAGAGGGAAGAGCAGAAATGCAGGATACAGAATGGACATAGTTGAAGTACCCATCAACTATGAGCCAGGAGAATCCTCAGTTTAGGAGACGCAAAGGCATACTGGAAGGTGGCATGATAAGAAATTGGGAAAGAGCATCAAATAAACATTTACTCCATGTCTTTCTCCACAACATATTGTATTTTTATTTCAGATTTTCAGCATGTGCAATATTTTGTAAAAGTTTCATTCACATGCTTCAGACAAATTTTCAAAATTAACAGCACTCTGACAGAGCTATCTACCATCAAGTAAAAAAAAAATCAACAGACCAGCTTGGTGGTGGTAGGGGATTTGCAGACTGAGAGTTTGGAATGGTTAGTGGGTGTGCGGCATAGTGATGGAATTTTCAATGCTCAGATGATGGATGTGGCATATTACAGGGTGGAGGCACGAGACACAAGAGCAAGATCAAGATCAGGGAGGGTGGTGATTGTAAGGGGTGGGGACTATTGTCAGTGCAATGCATGGTGGGAGTGCTAAAGATAATTAAGTGAGTAATTGACTTATCTGGCAAGCAACCAGTCTAATGGTAAAAACTAGTTGTCCTGTGAGTGACCGACTACAGTCTCTCATAAGACAAAGAGGTTAAAGTTTTCCTGCAAAAATTAAAAAGGTACATTCTATGGAGAATTACATCATCCTATGCACCCTTGATGTGGAAATCAGATCAAGGACACAAGGGTGACTAATGTTCAGAAATCAAATTTCCAGAGTGATGCAAAATTATCCAGAAATGGTCATTAATACATTTCACTCCAACCAAAAAAAAATCAATTACATAATGCTGAAGAAACAACAATACAACTGAATTCCAGGCAAACTTCCTCTATTATTTAGGATTAACTGTCAGCCTCAGGGATGACTGACATCTTTATCCTAACTTCCAAAATCATGCCAAAATTACTGAAAATGATAAATATATCTTTGATTATGGGCACCAAAATCAATTAAAAAGAAACTTAAACTCTGAATGGTCACAAAATTTCTTCCAAATTTCAACTTTAGGGGTTCAGAGAAACTGTGTCAATTACTATTTATGCCATGTCTTTGAATGTTCCATTGAAATCAAAATAAAATTACTTTGGAAAATCATGAAGTCTCTATGGAACTTTGGAACACAAGAACTATTATGCAGCAAAATAAATTAATTTGTGATGCATTTTGTAAAGATCCAATTTAAGTGGTCAACAACCATCATTGTACTATTCTTATGTAATCACTTACCTTCCATACTTTCCGTCTACCAGCAAGTAATAGTACAAAATGTTGTCCATGTCTAACAATATCAAAAAAGGGTAGAGAGTTACAACTGAAATTAAGCTAAACAAAAAAAATATGCATTATATTACGTGGCTTAAACTGAAAATAAATTACATTTGAATTCCCAATCAACTAGGTTAAGAGAAAAAAAACATTTTTAGTGAAAAAGATACAGAGAGATTTTTCACAAATCATCAGCAGCTCCATAGATCAATGCTAATGAAGATAAGTGCATGGTATAAGATGGAAAATACCACCAGGAATTTCATCAATGTCTGCAGAGACACGCTAAACAATCACTACAAGGCACACAAATGATCATGGTCACAGACACATAGCTTGGAAAATCAGTGGTGCCCAAAGGCCAATGCCAGTGCAAAGTGCAAAAAAGCAATCAACTATGTCCAAGGATAGAAGTATATCTAGCAAGTGGGGGGGATGGGGAATTTCAGATGAGTGTCAGCTGCTGGCAATAAGTTATGGGGAGTGTGGAGGAGCTCTCAATTAAATCAAATGAGGATTCCTGGCTTGGGAAGGTGCGAAGGAGATGACACTATTTTTCCCATTTATTCATTTTTGGGATTTAGCATCACTGGCAAGGCCACCATTTATTGCCTATCCCCAATTGCCCTTGAGAAGGTGATGCCGAGCTGCCTTTTTGAACGGTTGCAGTCCTTCTAGTGAAGATACTCCCAGGGTGTTGTTGGATAGGGTGTTTCAGCATTTAGACCCTGTGAAGACAAAGGAATGGCAATACATTTCCAAATCAGGATGCTGTGAGCCTTGGAGGTGTTCCCATGTGCTAGCTGACCTTCTCTGTCTTGGTGGTACAGGTTGGGAGATGCCAACAGAATAGGCAAGTAACTGCAGTACATTTTGTAAATGACACATACTGGAACCAATGTGCACCTCTGGTGGAGAGAATGAGTACTCTGGGCAGTGGGTGGAGTGCCAATTAAGAGGGTTGCTTTGTCCTGCATTATGTTGAGCTTCCTGAGAGTTCTTGAAGCTGCCCTCATCCCGGCAGGTCAAGAACTTTCCATTACGCTCCTGTAGATAGTGGAAAGGAGGTGGCTCACTTGCTGTGGAATACCCAGCCTCTGATGTGCTCTTGTGGCCACCTTGAAAGGGTGGTAGGTGGGTGGAGGGCATGAAAGAAAACCAGGAAGTAAATAACTTAAAGGAGCCCAGAGAGTTATGTTTCCAGCAGCAGTCTGGGATCTGGTCAGGATGGTATACTTTATATCACATGTGCAGTGTAAGCCTGCTGCTATAGGACAAACCTGCAAACCTCACAGGCAACTCCAACGTGAATGAAAATCCAGTAAATGGTGCACAGTCATGTGGTACACATGGATGAACCCAGAATAACAAAACTCAGATTTCATAAACCATGCTCCAAGTTCCACATTTTTGTCCATGTTTTATTTTTCAAAGAAATTTAATCTTACCATGCAAAAAAAAGTACCATGATTAAAAAAAAGTGGATAGTCTCTGTATCTAATTTTCTAGGATCTAAGAACAGAAATAAGTGAGTCAGAAATTTAAAGACCTTAGGCTTACTGTATAAACATTTTTTAGTTGAACTGACTGGAGTATTTAATTAAGAACATATAAGTAATAGGAGCAAGAGTAAGGCCCCCTCAAACTCCTCTGCTATTCAATAAGATGGCTAATCTGACCTTGGTCTCTCCCCCACTGAGGTCATAGATGTGAGTGAGGACTATCATGTGGAAGGGTAGCTTGTATGGAAACTTCTCCTGCAAGAAATGTTGTTAAGAGGGTAACTTGCTCTGAAGTCTGGTAGGATAAAATGTTGGGTGTTATCTCTTGACAGATGTCTTTCTCCTGTTTTTCA
This sequence comes from Pristis pectinata, assembly GCF_009764475.1. Lineage (NCBI taxonomy): Eukaryota > Metazoa > Chordata > Chondrichthyes > Rhinopristiformes > Pristidae > Pristis > Pristis pectinata. The sequence goes on from NC_067406.1 coordinate 127,727,615, forward strand.
ATCATTTCTCATCTGCTGAATATGGAATCACTTCTCTAATTACAGAATTTCTCCTGGCATTTCTGGCCATTCAAATTTGAGGAAAACCTATTGAAAACCACCTGGTGGTTTGCCAACTGGGTCACATTTTGGTCGGTTTATCTCGTGTTTCTTTTGCAGAGAGTTTTGCAATACTGTCTACTAATGCAGCAAATATGTGACTGGCCTTTTAAACTACACTGCAGTGGGACCTGTAGCATTAGTTAAAGCTGATTCTTCTGTGAGTGAACAGCAAACTGTTATTTTGTAGTCCAATGCGGTTGAATATCTCGCTGGAGACAACAATGAGCATGGTTCTTCTGCTGATGGCATTTGGCTTCGGAGAACACTAATAGAATAGGACTAGGGTGCTGGAAAATATTGCAGCAAAAAGACCAGCTATTAATGATTGGCATTAATGCACCTGGAAACATGAGTAAAATTTCTTAATGCCTCATCAACATAATTTTCACCTGTGCAATGTCATTTTTCGCGCCCCCCCCCCCCCCACAGTGTAACAGGTAAATTTCTAGGCCTGCATAGATTATAACAGAGATTCTAAACAACCCATAGCATTCAAATGTGAAGAGAAAAAAAATCTTGATACTCACGGACAGAGTTCCACTTCGAGGTATAGTTCTTTGCAACTATTCAAGAAAAATGCTTCCACAACTGTTAAACATGGAAAAATTAAAAACTTAAGGCTGCAGAGAGCAGTTTTCAAGATATTATGCAAATGTTTATGTCACTGAGTAAAGTCTCGACAGACCAGACTAGTGTTATATGCAGGAGATTTATCCAGCACCCAGAGCCCCGGTCTCCTCAGTCACCAAGTTTTTAAATCGTCATCCAGAACTTGCTTTAGCAGGGCATTCCACTGCACTCACTGGTTAGACTTTTATCTGTCCCTTCAGCTCAAAATTTTCTGCCCAGTAATAACAGGAACCTGGGATCTAAATGAATGACAGGGATAAAGAGGGTGAAAAAAAGAAAAAAACAAAATAAAGGAGAAGATTAGAAAGCAATAAAGAGACAGAAATAGAAAAGAAAGATTTTTTTCTTTAAAACCTGACTTTTCTTAAACAAATAACCAATTGAAGGAAATAGATTCCATGCCTTTCACTGTTAACTCCCTGAGCGCAAGAGGTTGAATGACAGTCATAATCAAAAAAGCTAAGTTTTTATATTAATGAATAATTAATGCACTAAAAACAGGAACTTCATTTAATTCATAGAGCAAATATACACAAGACACCAGTTTCACAAGTTGGGGCTGCTAAAATATTGCCTTGATAGAGACTGCCTGGCCTAAATTCCCTCCAAAATAGTTGGTATTATATCTTTATTTTTGAATCAAACAGCACAGGCTGTAAATGGGAATGTATTTTTATTTTGCCTTGTGCTTGCTATACAAGTACAAAAATAATCTAACTACCATTGATCTAACGAGTAAGTCATGAACTCTACCAAAATCTGACAGAGGGCACTGACAATGTACATGCCCAATAATGGTGTTGCCAATTGAATCTAAAAATATTCTTTAGAAAAACGTGCCTCACTAAATCCAAACAAATTATTAAGTTTGACTGCTTTAATGCAAAATTCAGACATTTTGATAAAAAAATTATTGTACATGTAATTTTGGAGAAAAATCAACTTAATACCACATTTAATGTAAACTTGCCATTGTCACCAGTGCTGCCTCAGGAAAGTATTTCCATCAATAATTCCATACAAAGAACTAAATGTTTATGTGTACATACACCATTCTGCTCCATTCTATGATATCATTAACCAATGTCACATATTTCTGCAGAATCATCCATAGCAACAGGCTCAAAAATGTTTTTTCACAGTTACTAATACCAGGTTCAATGATGAATAATGAGTTCCATATACAATGGGATTTCTTTCCAGTTTCATTGGTCATTTCATTTCCCTCTTCCTGCTACTAATATGGACTGTTTTTCAGTAATATAGCGTTTTAGTGGGAGATTTAACAAAACACACTACAAAAATAATTTACTGAAATACTCATGTTTTATGCTAGTACTTCATACTGATATACTCAAGACAATTATTTACTAACATCACTGAACATTCAAGTAAACATGACCTCCATAACACATTTAGAACTTAAACAAATTCCGAATGAAACTTGATTAGAGATAGAAATTATATAGGGAGAGATTATATGGGATAGATGTTATATTTTAACTGGTGGGGTTGCTATAGGTACACTGAACTAATATGGTTATTCAAGATCTGTTCTTTTTTTTTGGCCTTTTCATTCCATTCCCCAGAAAGCATCATCATCTTCCAACTTCCATCTCACATGGAACTTGACCAATTAGAAAAACAAAATAAACAAAAGAACAGAAAAATAAAGCTAGGTTTTTCCTGAAAACACAAGTAACGTTGTACATTACTGATGATGCAAGTATGTCAGTGTGCTAACATTGAATGTTACACCTCTTGGAGCTTCTTCCCAATGATCTTTATTTAAATTGAACTCCAGAGGTCAACCTGACCCACCCGAATGGAACAATGGGAATACTGACAGCAATCAAAGGTGGCTAAATCAATTGGTTTGATGGTAGGAGGCAGAGGATGATAGTGGAGGGTTGTTTTTCACATTGGAGGCCTGTGACCAGTAGTGTGCCACAGGGAATCGGTGCTAGGTCCCCTGTTGTTGTGTCATACATATTAATGGTTTGGATAGCGAATGTAGGTGGAATGATTAGTAAATTGGCAGATGACACCAGAACTGGTAGTATATTGGACAGTGAAGAAGGTTGTCTTAGATTATAGCAGGATCTAGATCAACTGGGAAAGTGGGCAAAGGAAAGGCAGCTGGAATTTAACTCAGGCAAGTGTAAGGTGATGCACTTTGGGAAGTTAAACCAAAGCAGGACATACACAGTGAATGGCAAGGCTCTGGGGAGTGTTATTGAACAGAGAGACCTTGGGGTACAAGCACATAGTTCCCTGAAAGAGGCGACACAGGTGGTCAGAGTGGCGAAGGCGGCATATGGTGTGCTTGCATTCATCGGTCAGGCACTGAGTACAACAGTTGGTAGGTCATGTTACAACTGTACAAGGCACTGGTGAAACTGGATTTGGATTATTGTGTGCCGTTCTGCTCTCCACACTACAGGAAGGATGTGCTTAAACTAAGGAGAATGCAGAAAAGATTCACACGAATGTTGGCAGGATTGGAGGGCTTGAGTTACAAGGTGAGACTGAAGAGGCTGGGACTAATATCCCTACAGGGAAGGAGACCAAGGGGTGACCTTGTAGAGGTACATACAATGATGAGGAGCATAGATAGGGTAGATAGCCAGAGTCTTTTTCCCCAGGGTAAGGGACTCTAAAGCTAGAGGGCATAGGTTTAAGATGAGAGAGTAAAGACTTAAAGGGGATCTGAGGGGAAGTTTTTCCACACAGAGGCTGGTGGGTATATGGAACAAACTACCGGGGAAGTGTCAGAGGCAGGTACAGTTAGAACATTTAAAACACCTTTGGACAGGTTCATGGATATTAAAGGTTGTGAGTGCCAAATGAAGGCAAATGGAACTAGCTTAGGTTGGCATTTTGATCAGCATGGGCGAGTTGGGATGAAGGGCCTGTTTTTGTGCTATATAACTATGACTCTAATTAATTTGGTTTTGGCTCGTATACCTTGTGATCTCTATGGTCCACCAATGGTAGCCACTTTCATTACCCCATTTTCATCACTGCTTGGTCTGATCCCTGGATCTCCCTCTCCAACAGCTGTCACCAGAAAACAGCAGTAGTTCAAGATGGCTCTCCACCACCAACTCTAAGCCAATTATGAATGGATAATAAATGCTGGCCTTGAGAGAAATTTTCAGATCCCCTCCAAAAAATTTTAAAAATTACTCTCCTACTAGCAGGCCCACCTTCTTCAACTAATATAGCAAGCACTAAGTTCTGGAATTCTCTTCCTTAATCTCACTTAAAGCACCATCTCTTTTTTTGCACTTCCACAAACCGAACCCTTTGATGTCACCCATTCTTTTATAGTTCCGTGTCAAATTTTGCTTGGTAATGCCTTTATGTAGTAGCTGGAAATGTTTCATTATGTATATAGGTACCATATAAATGGAAGCTCTTGGTTTTCCTATTGAGCAGCATTAGAAAAAGAATGGGAACTGGTCAGTCACTTGGTTGAGGAATGAAAGTGGAGGTTTATTGGTTCAGTGTTTCACACAATGAATTGAATTGATGAATGTTGGGAGATAATGCTCTCTGACCCATGATTTTATTATTCAATAACTTTTAATAATAACTAAATTATAGAAATTTTTTCCCGAGTTTTCTAATTTCCTAAAATAGAAAATATCCTGACACGAGAGATTCTGAAAATGGCAAGGAAGATATATCAAAGTAAAGAAGAAAAGAGACAATGGTAAGAATTGGAGTGGCACTGCTGCATAATACTAAAAGCATATGGATGTACTGTTCTCACACTGTGCTGTTGCCTGATCTTAGCCAGCACAACAATTGGTGGCAATCCAGATCACGATTGGTTGTATGCAATTTCAATTCCTTAGCACACCAACAACTGTCATTGTGTAACGTATAGAGCTGGATCACCCTCAGCCTGGGCTGTGTCTTGCAACTGATCCCTGTGCTAGCCCTGTGTAGCTCCTAAGGTCCTCTTGGTGTCACTGTCTCAATTACATGCATTAAACTATTATTAATTAATTAAAAACACTGAAATAAGAAAATAAAAAAAGAACTTACCCAAACTTACCATTTAAATGAATGTTGATGACCCCATTCAAATGAATTGGGTCATACTTAATGTATCAGCTATGGGTACCATAAAGCTGACGATCCAGACTTCAGACAAGCAAATTACAGAACTCCCCTGGAGTCAGTGGTGAATCCAGTGATGGAACTGCATTGTTATCTGACCTCCAGTACATTCCCAACTTCTGCACTGTAGAGCAGAAGCTTGGAAATCGTTTGGAATGTGCAGCTACAAGCACAGTAGCTCATCGCGACTTTTCTACAGAATCACAGGATTGTTGGCAGCGCATTCTGACCCAATGTTCAGTACCTGATCTGGTTATGTGTCTCTTGACAGCATAAGTATAACTGTTCTACAAGACTTTATTTGAAAATAATGGCTGAAAAAGTAGTAGTGGAAAAAAATTATACACATTAAAACTAAAATTTACATTTTTCATGCAAAAAAAGTTTCCTGATCAATAAGGCTTATGCTTATGTTTCTCAATATAAAATGTTGGTAAAATTGGTGCTTACCATACCTTCATAATTCCATAACTGATTGTAAGGTTTTCCTCTTGGACCATCTGGGGACAGAGGATCATTGAAGAAAGGGGCATTTACCTCCATTAGTATTCCTTCATCATCTGGTTTGAGTGTCAGGGTAATCCCTTTGTGAGAGACTGGTGAACTATCCCATGTTTTTGTAATTGTAAACTCCATCTGGATAAAATTGTAATAAACCAGAAAGAAAGAAGTTTTAGATAATGACTTGATTTACTGCAGTATACTTAATAGAATCAGAATTATCATCACTGTCTTATGACGTGAAATTTGTTGTTTTGTGGCAGCAGTACAGGGCAAAGCATAAAATTACAAAATAAATAAATACTTCTTTAAAGAATAATGCGTTAGTGTTTATGGGTTCATGGATCATTCAGAAATCTGATGGCAGAGGGGAAGAGGCTGTTTCTGAATCATTGGGTGTGGGTCTTCAGGCTCCTGTACCTCCTCCCTGATGGTAGTAACTTTAATGTTACAAATAACCTTCATAATTTCTTCATTTGTTGTGGCACAGTGTGTTAAATAATAATGTATAAACCAATTGGAGTGCTCCATCTAGTGACTTAATCAAGAACGTGGATCATTTAACCATTAAAACACTCAGGTTTAAATCCCAGTGATGATGGGGAAATAAAGGTTGTTAATTTTTAAAAAGGTTTGCTGATTGATTAAAACATAATGCCAGTTAATTGAGTTTAACTGCGCTGTTAAACAATAACAGAATATTAACAACTTACATATGTTTGAATTGAGTTTAATTAAATGTATTATTATTGTCTGAAATGTTTTGTTAAATAATTATTAATAACTAATATTCATTGTTTTTAATAGTTTTTTGAACATTTCTGAATGTCAGTCACAATGTTTTAGACATATTTACAGACAGCTGAACCATGAGCGTAGTTTAGTCACCCGTCAAAAGTCTTGCTCAAATCTTGTAGGCGGGGTTCACATATGCATGTCCCATGCAGGTTTTCACTATGAATATGAGGTCACCTTGCCAACACCAATCTGTGAAGTCAGATGCTTGAAACCAGCCCATGGTGCCCTTCAAGTTATAAACTTGCTCCTCATATTGTCACCCTCACCACCCACTGTACCTCCTCAATGGGATGGCTAAAACATCAGTGGGCATTGAAGATTGGGGATGTCTTCAAAGCAATTTTTCCACTGGGGTATCCATGCAGACTAGTGCTGAGTGTGTGTGTGTGTGTGTGTGTGTGTGTGTGTGTGTGTGTGTGTGTGTGTGTGTGTGTGTGTGTGTGTGTGTGTGTGTGTGTGTGTGTGTGTGTGTGTGTGTGTGTGTGTGTGTGTGTGTGTCAGCATGGACCAGAAAATCCAGCTCCAATTAATGTTTTAAAAATATATTATAGGAAGGATGTGGAAGCTTTAGAGAGGGTGCAGAGGAGATTTACCAGGATGTTGCCTGGATTGGAGAGCATGTCTTATGAGGATAGGTTGAGCGAGCTAGGGCTTTTCTCTTTGGAGAGGAAGAGGATGAGAGGGGACTTGATAGAGGTGTACAAGATGATAAGAAGCATAGATCAAGTGGACAGTCAGAGATTTTTTCCCAGGGCGACAATGGCTAACATGAGGGGACAGAATTTTAAGGTGATTGGAGGAAGGTATAAGAGGGATGTCAAGGGTAAGTTTTTTTTAACACAGAGAGTGGTGGGTGCATGGAACGCACTGCCTGCGGAGGTTGTGGGGGCAGATATATTAGGCACATTTAAGAGACTCTGAGATAGCTCCACATTTCTCTATCATTCATGTGTCTATGTGGGAGGGAAGGGTTAGATAGATCTTAGAGCGGGATAAAATGTCGGCACAACATTGTGGGCCGAAGGGCCTGTACTGTGCTGTAGTGTTCTATATATGAATTAATTTGTCTTCACGTTAATATATTAGCATAGATTAAAGGAGAGACCTAAATGTATGAAGAACTTTTTTAAGTTCTAAATTTAAATGTAAATCAGCATATGGCATGCTTGCCTTCATTGGTCGGGGCATTGAGTACAAGTCAGGAAGCAATGTTGCAGCTATATAAAACTTTGGTTAGGCCACACTTAGAGTATTATGTGCAATTCTGGTCACTGTATTAGAGGAAGGATGTGGAGGCTTTGGAAAAGATGCAGAAGAGGTTTACCAGGATGCTGCCTGGATCAGTGGATATGACCTATAAGGAGAGGTTGGACAAACTTGAGTTGTTTTCTTTGGAATGTCGGAAGTTGAGGGGAGACCTGATAGGAATATGAGAGGCAAAGATAGAATAGACAGTCAGCATCTTTTTCCCAGGGTAGAAATGTCAAGTACTAGAGGACATGCATTTAAGGTGAGAGGGAGAAAGTTTAAAGGAGATGTGCAGGATAAGTTTTTTTTAAATACACAGAGTGGTAGGTGCATGGAATAGGCTGACGGGGGAGTGGTGGAAGCAGATACATTGGTGGCATTTAAGAGGTTATTAGATAGACACATGAATATGCAGGGAACGAGGGATATGGATCATGTACAGGCAGAAGAGAATTAGTTTAATTTGTCATCATGTCCGACACAGACGTTATGGGCCAAAGGGCCTGTTCCTGTGCTGTACTGTTCTATGTTCTATCAATATCAGTATCTACTTTTAAGTATGTGATTATAAAGCCAGAGAGGTGCATTGAAACGATTGCCACATTGAATAAAACATGGCCTTAAAATTCTGTTATGTTTATGAAAGCTACCTGTTAAAAATTTATCAGGAAACAATGATTATCTTTGTCTATTCCTAAGTTCATGATTTTGTTTCTGAATCCTCTCTGAGTATGAGCCTGGGCAAGTACAGTGGTGTTTAATGGAGTACCACATGTCTGGATATCACGTGTGAAATTCACCCACACGTGCAAACCTACCTTAGCCTTAAACTACAAATTTGGAGCCTACTTCAGTGTTACCAGCAAGTAGAAACACCAGTGAGAATCAGACTTACACTCTGCTACAGATCCCTCACACCCTCCCACCTCCCTATCCGAGTGGGACATCAACCCCCATCTCCACCATCAGCTGATTGCAACACCTGACCTCAGTGCCCCACCCCTCAAGGTCCTGAACACCAACTCCTTTTTTTGCACTCTCCCATTCACACCCACTCCCCCCACCATACCATCGACTGATACTCCAATCCTCCTGTACACCACCTCTCAGCTTCCCTCCATGGGACTAACCTGCAACTCTCAACCTACCCGTTGCATGTGTTAAACATGCAAGGCGTATTTGTCTGCACACAATGTCCTGGGATTCATGTGTAAACAGAATTTTGCAGCAGTGGGCTCCTCACAATAAACAAAGGTTGGCTCTCTACACACCAGACGTGTATGGATTGTTCTCTGTGCGAAAAAATTTCAATGCTGTCAATATCAAATATTGGTGCTCTGGATCACTCGGAACCTGAAGAGAACTGGGAATAGAAGTGGAATCAGTTCGGTCAGTGCAGAGCACGTCAAAAATGAAAACAATACATGAAAGTATATTGCCAGGTAAATAAGACTTATGCAGATTTTGTTTTAGCTCTCTGCTACATCCAGTTTTAGGATAATGCAGGGATTTTTGTAGTCTTGACTCTGGACTTAGCTGGGCCAAAATGTCAAAATCATAAATCTTTGAAGAATGCTGAACTGGAAACAGAAATTACTCAGATTAGGTGTCATTCTTGGACAGATTATTCAGTTAGTGTTTCATGTAAAAGACCATACATTATAACGGGCAAGAGTTATACAAGTTTTTGCTGAGGACCGTGATATCAAACAAGCAAATTAATAATTTTTTTTTCATTTATTGTTCATGATACCTGCCCTGCACGACTGAAAATGACAATACTTAGCCTTTGAATGTTTCTGAACATATTTCAGTGGAAACACTTTAAAAACAGCTCAAGAATACTTAATTGCACCTCCCACCCCATTTAACCATAAAACCTTTAAATGCCTTTCTATAAATTAAAAGTCAGTTAGAGAATTTTTTTAATATCTTTGAAAGATTTAAAGTAAGTTATTAATAGTCCAAGTTCTTTTTAAAATCACCAAACTCTAACTTGAGGCTATTGTTGCCAATCACATCCATTCAATAATCCCCCTTGTCCTCCTTATACCCAGCACAAAATTCTCCAGTGCCCCTGGCAAGTGTAGGGTAATAAGGCAAAGTTCCTTCTCTGCCAAACTTCATGAGACGTCTATAGTCAAGCCACAGCCCCTTGCTGGGAATCAGTGACCGCAAGGATTTCAGCAAAATCCCAAAGTTGTAGGTTCATGAGGGAATGAAATTAATGCTGACATTTTCATTATCAATATCCTGGAAAAATTGGGCCATTATCTTGTTACTGGCATATTATCATCACAGTACCAGTCCTGCCTCAGGTATGAGGCTCAGTCCCTATTTCACAGGAAGATAAGATTTCTTTATTAGTCACATGTACATCGAAACACACAGTGAAATGCATCTTTTGCGTAGAGTGTTCTGGGGGCAGCCCACAAGTGTCACCATGTTTCCAGCGCCAATATAGCATGCCCACAACTTCCTAACCTGTACATCTTTGGAATGTGGGAGGAAACCGGAGCACCCAGAAGAAACCCACGCAGACACGGGGAGAACGTACAAACTCCTTACAGACAGTGGCCGGAATTGAACCCGGGTCGCTGGCGCTGTAAAGCATTATGCTAACCGCTACACTACCGTGCCTACCCAGGTCTCTGAGCCATAAAAGTTAGGATCTAAATATGAAGCAAAGAGCCACAAGTCCAACATCTCAGTTAAAAATTCGAACTATCCGCTTTGCCCGAACATATCTGAAATCCTCCATTGATGTAATAGATATCTGGAATTTCTTTATTTCATTGACTAATTCTGAATTAGGAGTGTGAGGAGCAATTTGCTTCTATTTTGTTCTTTAAAATATTGTGGCACATAGCAGATTAATTCCGAGTACAATTTCTGAGTTACTGTAATTCTGTTGCGAGCCAAACCTGGCTTCCAATTGTGCACAGCAAACACCATGAACAACAGCTAGAATAATGAACAGTTAATTACTTGATTCCTATTAAAATCCTCACCAATTAAAGTAACTATGTTTAAAATAGGTAGTCACTTATACCATTCAAAAAGTGGAAAAGCAAAGGCAATTTACATTAAGGTCTTTCAAAGTTGCAAATGACAGTATTTAAAATGCTCATTAAATCTGTTAAAAACAACTGTCCTTACTCACAAGCATTTACCCTGTTAAGGTGCACTAAATCCAAGAACAAACATAAGCAAATAATACCATACTAATGGTAGAGTACCTCCTGGGTACTTAAGCCCTCTAATCATCTCTAAATAGCACAGGATTACAGTTAGAATAAATTTAAATACAGCTGCAAAGCAGGGAGAAATTGGAATCAACTGGTCAAAAGGTCAGGCTTAAAAAAAACATTTATTGGCCATTGCATACAGCAGGAAAATCACATTTGCACTGACATTCCCACTATAAGCAGTGGGGACTGTAATAACAGTGAGGAAGAAATATTTGCTAAGACACCAGAAAAAGCCTTTGCAACTTGTCAGGTAGTTTCATTGATTCCAGCATTTTCAAGAAAGTGGGTGGCACAGTCAGATCAACGGATCCAAAGTAGGACTAATTTAAAACATTAAAAACAGGTGTAGGATTGAATCTGAAGCCCACTCTTCCATTCAGTAAGATAATACCTGATCGGACTTTGGTTACAAACTCGTTTTTGCCTGATCCACATAACCCTCAATTCAAAAACAAAAGGAAAAACAGGAAAAATCTCAATTTCTCTGTAGTCTAAAATTCTCTCTAAGCCTTGAACAGATAGGATCAGCATCCATAGCCCTTTGGGATAGAGAATGCCAAACATTCACAGCCCACTGGGAGAAGAAATTCATCATCACCTCTGCCTTAAGTGGTCAACCCCATATCCTGAAACTTGGCTTCCCACATACAGGAACATGCTCATGACACCAACCCTGTCAAACCCCTCAGAATCATTCATGCTTCAATGATGGTTGGAAATACTTATTCACAACACTTTAGATGTTGGAACAGTGAGGGAAAATTCAGCAGTCATTTGAGATAGTAGTAAATGGTCAATAGTAAATGAAATGTAAATTTATGATGAAGTTTCTCAGGCCCTCCTAGCTATTAATGTAAATATTCATTCCTATTCAGTCAGTCAACTCTAACTGTACAATGTGAAAAACTACATAATCATGTCATTGCAGATTAGTAGCTTAAAAGAAAATAAACACATGCATGATTTGTCAACAGGGATATATTATACAAATAAGCACATTTTTTTATTTAAGATTCTTGTGTTATTCAAATCTGAACAATGTGCTAAAAGTTGTACATTTCTTGGTCAAAGTTATGAACTTAGATCAGATATTAAAGAAAGGCCCTATGCTGGCAAAATTTTGCTTTACATGGACAGTATAACATCCACTTTCCAAGTAAATTTGGTTTGGATTGAAACTGCTAATTTAGTTTCATCTGAGCTGGTGAAGGTTCTTGACCCAAAACGTCAGCTGTCCATTTCCCTCCACAGATGCCACCTGACCTGCTGAGTTCCTCCAGCATCTTATTTGTTGCTCCAGATTCCAGCACCTGCAGTCTCGTGTGTCATCCTCTTTTACACAACTATTTGGGATAACACACTGCATTTAGACCACTGCATTTCTTTCCAGACTTTCACGACAAGTGTACTTTCTAGAAGAACATCAGCAACCTCAAGGGCAGCATGCAGAGGCACTTAGCTTTTGGCTGTACATGAGGAATCTGACACAGAAGGCCCTTCTCACCACCAGCCAAGCAAAGTCATGATGCTTCTTTAAAATTTCTGGTGATGAGGTATTTTGTTAAATGACTTTCACAGTCTGCTCTGAGTACCATCTAACAGGATCCACCATCTTCTTTTCAGCAGGGCCTTGAGGTCATTCTATGCAGCCCAGTCACCAAAGACCCTTGCAAGTTTCCACAGATACACGGTAGAGAGCATTCTGACTGGTTGCATCACCACCTGGTATGGAGGCTCCAATGCACAGGATCAAAAGAAGTGGCAGAGGGTTGTAGACTCAGCCAGCTCCACCATAGGCACAACCCTCCCGGCCATCGAGGACATCTTCAAGAGGCAGCGCCTCAAGAACACAGCATCCATCATTAAGGACTCTCACCATCCGGGACACACCCTCTTCATGGTACTACCATCGGGGAGAAGGTACAGGAGCCTGAAGACCCACACTCAACATTTCAGGAACAGCTTCTTCACCTCCATCAGCAGATTTCTGAACAGTCCATGAACAGTACCCTGTTATTCCTCTTTTGCATGATTTATTTTTGTAACTTACAGTAATTTTGTAATTTATTGTAATTTTTGTCTTGCATTGTACTGCTGTCACAAAACAAATTTCATGACACACTTTAGTGATAATAAACCTCATTCTGATTCAGTACCTGACATGATATTTTGCAATATACACTTCATTGAGGGACAGGTCACACTGCATGATCCAGCTGAAAAGAAGATCCTACGACAATGAGGCCAGACACATCCTTCACAATGGGACACAGATAAATCCTCAGCGCCTGGTAACACTTGGTGTCTATGTGCCCAGGTTATTCACAATTTGAATGCAGCCACACACAAAGCCAACCATAGGAGGGAGGGCCACTATGGGTGGATAATTGCTCTCCTTCTTTGGAGATTTGTAATGCAAAGCTTTTCAATCTCCAGATGCAATGGGAAATACACCAAGGTCTTGCATTTGCAGTTTCCCCCCCACTGCATGGAATAATTTTATGTATAATTTACATTCTGTGTGCTAAATATACCAACGTGCCTGTGATGATGCTGCAAGATTTTCATTGTACTATACCTCTCTGTACTTGTGCATTTGACAATAAACTCGATCTGACTGGCAATGCGTTGCTGCAGTCAGTGGCGGGGTATGGGCCACACCTGCACCATGTACTTTGCACCCGATGACCAGGTTCTTTCCCAGAAATGAAAGAGGGAGCACTGCTCCCAGCTTCTGCCTCACCCAGAGTACCCACCCGGGTGCTGACCCTGCCATTCTAACAAGGGACCACCTGTCAATCTCCCTGGCCAAACGTCACGGTGGGCCCCATAAACACTCCGCACTCGCCTGATCCAGCTGTTTTTGCACCAAAAACTCACACCAGGATCTGTCTTACGTACTTTTCAAAATACTTACAACTGTTCTGACCCGTCTTCGAAACTCTCTTGTGGGTTCTCGGTCACTCTAAATAAAGTTACGGCCAACAAAAATGAAATATTAAACCCAACTTCACAGAAGAAATAACAAACGCAAAGGTCTGCCCCCGGAACTGCAGTTGGTGTTGAGTGTTTCCCCGCCGGATGGCTTAGAGCGGTAGCAGCTCTGGGCTGTACGGCGGTCTTTTAAATCTCCGAACGGCGACCGCCGCCGAGTGCGAGCGGGTCGACGTGGCCCAGCGCTGTCGGTGGCATCGTGTATCGTGTATCGTGTATCGTGCATCGTGTATGTATGTACACGGCTAACGCCTGAAATTACCGGTGCGTCGCGTCGTCCCTGAGCCGGGTGGGGCTCGGGGGTCCCGAGGGCCAGGGCCCGCTTGCAGGTCAGTGACCGTTATTTCCCCCCGCACGCGCGTGGCTCGGTTACCAGGGCGACCGCGGGCGCGACCCATTGGCTCGCGGACTCGGTTTCCCAGGGCGACGGCGGGCTCCCCGGGCAGGTCCTAGTGCACGCCCCCCACCCCCAGCAGCTGCCCCCTGCATTCCCATCAGACTCAGGAGCAGGAGTCGGCCGTTCGGCCCATCGAGTCTGCTCCGCCATTCCATCATGAGCTGATCCATTCTCCCATTTAGCCCCACTTCCCCCACCTCACTACCATAATCTTTGGTGCCCTGGCTACTCAGTCTCTGCCTTAAATACACCCAATGACTGTGCCTCCACTGCTGCCCGTGGCAACACATTCCACAGATTCACCACTCTGGCTAAAGAAATCTCTCCGCACCTCTGTTCTGAATGGGTGCCCTTCAGTCCTGAAGTCGTGCCCTCTTGTACTGCACTCCCCCACCATGGGAAACAACTTTGCCACATCTACTAAGTCCAGGCCTTTTAACATTCGAAATGTTTCTATGAGGTTCCCCCCTCATTCTTCTGAACTCCAAGGAGTACAGTCCAAGAGCTGTCAAACGTTCCTCATATGTTAAACCTCTCATTCCTGAAATCATTCTAGTGAATCTTCTCTGAACCTTCTCCAATGTCAGCACATCCTTTCTTAAATAAGGAGTCCAAAACTGCACACAGTACTCCAAATGAGGTCTTACTGATGCCTTACCCCAGTCCTTGCTGCAACATCAAGTACATTCATTGCCTATTATTAATAATTGCACCTTAACGTGTAGGGGGATTAAAAGCGGCATCAGTTGCAATGAAAATAAGCTGCAAACATGTTGCACAGCTTAGACCTTAAAGGTTACATCTACCTGAAATTTACCTTGTGAAAATATATAACGTGCTTTAACATTTTTCTACTATTAGAAGCAGAAATTGCCCCAAAAATGTCTGTTTTGGCGAGTTGACATTTAGGGGAATCAGGCAGGAAAGTGGGGTTGACTAAGATGAGACAAGCTATGACGTTGAGTAGTGGAATGGACTGAAGGGAGCAAATTGCCTACTCTTGATCCTGTCTTGTGTTCTGTTTGGTAGTTGAGAGCCTTTGTTAAAATTGTGATTAAGTATGAAAATGCAAAGTCAGCCATCAGTATCAGTTAAATCGAAGGAGAAAGTAACATGAGAGATTAACTGTTGCTCTTTATTAAAAGTGCCTGTTTTGGAAAAGAATGGGTGTTCAGTTCTTAAATGCTATTTTGGATTGATTACTTGAATTAATGGTATAAGTAATCTTCAAATTGTATAACAGAAAACTATAGCGTATGATAAAATATTTTATGGATGTAATGCATTATAAAATGCATGTTTAACTTTCAGTTCTAATTAAAGGTTTATGCCTCAAGTATAAATATAATCCTCTTTTTGTTTTCAGAATGCTGGCTAGCATGCATCTTCAGTGCTTTTCTGTTTTGTTTTCAGCTTCCATTATAAGTTTTCATTCTATTTGTTAATATGTTGATTTTTTGAAAAAAAGTCTTCATTTTTGGCTTCATGGCAATAGTTTGTATTTTGGTGTGAAAACCCTGATTGTTAAATACTGAAACCTTAACTTGTAAGATCCCATTTCAAACTATATTAATATTAAATTTGTTGAAAAATACAATACATTTTGAGATCTGGATGATACTTGTTTGTTTTAGCTATTACATAGTTATGTTTGGCTCTTACTGGGTGAATGAAAGTACAAATAGTTGCTATAATGGTTTTTTAAATTACCGTGTCTAGCATTCCATCATTGCATTCATTTGGACCAGTTTAATTGGTTGATTGCTTTGGGATATGTGCAGTAAGTAGTACATCAAAGTGTTTGCTTTGAGTCATAGCAACATTCAAAAAAAAATCCACAGCAACCAAAACAAGCGCTGTTAGGTTTCATCAGGAAATGCTATTGTTTTGTTAAATCAAAGAGGTGTCGGAAATGTTTTGATCTCCCCATTTCATGTTATTGTCCAGATTGAACAAAAGCAAAAAAGCACTTTGGCAGTGCTCAATTACTGCCCCTGTATTAATTTCTACCTTGCAATATGATAAGTTGACTCAGATTCTGTATATTTGTTATTAATGACTATTTGTAGCACTCTTCTTAAGCTCTGAATATGGTTACAAATTTCAAGTTTTGGGCCATCTGTATAATTTTAAATTACAGTATAAGTGGCTGAGCCCTAGATGTTTTGAAAAGAGCTATGGGCTTGAAGTCTAACCCTAGACAATCCCACTATATACTTTCCCTCTAGTCTGGTGAAGAATTTGTCACCAATACCAGAATGAAAATCAAAAATGGCAGATGTTAGAAATCTGAAATAAAAAAAATGAAGTGCTGGATGCACTCAGCTGATCAGATAGCACCTGGGGAAAGAGAAACTGAATGAATGTTAACTCTATTTCTCTTTCCACAGATGCTTCCTGACCTGCTGAGTGCTTCCAGCATTTTCTGTTTTTAATTTAGTAAGTGTATCCACCTTATGTCTGTTTGCCACTTCTTTTATCCATGCTGTCACTGCAACTTCAAATCATGTATTTTTTAGCAAAATTGAAACCCATGATCCTTTATCAAATGTCTTGAGTCCATACACACATCAACCACACCACCTTTATCAATACATTTTCATTGGGGGTAACACTCAGTTAGGCTTGTCAGGTGCAGTTTTTGACAAATCCAAGCAGGGTGTTATTCATTAATCCAATATTTCCAAATAACAATTTTGTGCAATAGTTATATTCCGTAAGGCTGCCAACCATTTTTAATAGAATAACTAAGCAGTAGTTACAACTGTCTGGTTTTCTTTCATCATTGAGGAGGGTTGAAAAATTGCAATTAGAGGCTTCCTGTTATTTCTAAGTTTACTTTTCTCAGTAACTTAAAACACATAACAGTAGGATAGGGCGACTTTCCACTCTGAGCACTGCCAGCCTTTTGAGTAATTGTTAAACCAATTTTATTCCATCCACTTTCTCTACATTTACTGAAATATTGACAGCATTTTCCCATGCAAAGTACTCATTTAGTACCTTAGTAATCCCTCTCCCTCCATATAAATAATAACCTGTTTCTGAAAAGCCACCACTTCCTTTCGTTCTTTACATGTTTGCAAGTACTTAATAGGGATTACAAAATAGTACACTATTCTCTTCTCAAACACTTTTATCTTATTTGCTATTTCAGATGTTGTTTTCTGTGCCTAAACATTATCTTTGATCATTATAGCCACTCTTTGAAGCATTCTCCAGGCACACTTTTACCTGGTGTTTTTATACTTACTGGTTGTGGCACTAAGAATAACACAAATTACCAACTTTTTGAGGTCCTACTCTTTACCCTGCCTCCAAAAATTCTATTTATTTAACTGCAACCCTTCTCCATCTCATGTCATTTGTTGTAACATGGGTCATAAATTTTGGCTGCTTTTTCCCAGCAGAGCATACTACTTCCATTCTAATCGATATCAAGTTCAGGAAAGTAGTCATGTTAAAAAAATTTCTCTCAGAAATTTTTTACTTAAACCTATTGTAAATACATTAGTCTTATTGCCAGGATGGAATTGCATCTGCAGTTAAGTGACATTCTTAAACCATGAGTGATTCTTTTGTGGTTTGACATTTGGAGACTTTGATTCCACTGCATTGCCACTAGAGGGAGGCATAGACCCTTGGATCTGACTTGTCTAATCAAAAATACACAAGCAGAAATTAGTCCTCAATTGCTTCCACTAAACACACAATGATTTTGCTGCATGTAGCGCAGATTAATTTTGCAAGCAGAGTACAGTCTGTAGCCACAACTAAATTTCAGATTTAGAAGACGTGATTGATGCAGAAAACAGCATATAAAATGTGACTGAATCCTTTTCTTCTTTGAAAGTTATATTCATAGTGCCATAGCCAAATGAAATTCGAATGTATTTTTTTGAGAAGCTAGACTTCCGGAAGAAGTGTTTCTTATTGCTGAAACTTCATAACTAGAAGACAGCTCTAAGGTTTATAGGTACAAAGGTGATTTTTTTTGTGTATGCAATGAGTGGTTAGGATTTGGGCTGAATTACCTGATAAGGTGATGGATGAAGAATTAATAATTGTTTTAAAAAGAGAATTCAATAAATATGAATAAAAATATAATTCCAGAGATATTGGAGGGAGTAGAACTGACTACTTGCATTCATTGGCATAAGTACCTTGTTTTTGTTCTACGCTTATTGAGAATGAAACTAACATGCAAACCTACAGCTTACTGTAATTTTCTATCTTGAATCTGATATCTTTTTCAGACATCAGTTGGAGGCATCCACGGTTGGTTTTTTTTAAATATACAAAACCAAGAACATGGATACTCCTGAAGTAGACTTTCTAAGAGATCAAGGTAAATATTACATAGCAGTGGAATAGTGTTCAGAACAATTGTGTAATATTTACTTCAGAGAAACCTATTATCTGATGAATGAATACATGAAGGTTTATAATTAGTTGTAACCCATCCTTCTGTTTTAAGAGTCTAATAATAAAGTGGAATTTCAAGTCATATTTTACAATTGTGTTACAATGTATAACAGCTTTAGAATACTCATTTGTTACGCAAATCTGCTGTAAGGTTTTAAAGAACACCAGTGGATAAATCTGAATTAACACAGCGAGGAGTTATCCTGAAGGATTAAAAGTTGCATGTAGCCATTGCATAGGAAGCAATATTCATACTTCTCACTCCGTGGTGTTGCAAACATCATTGGATGAATATTTTCTGAGACCTCAGTCTTTCCATCACCTACAAGGCATGAGTCAGGAGCATGATGGTATGCTTTCCAATTGTCTGGATGAGTGCAGCTCTAACAACACTCGAAGCTCAAAACCACCCAGGACAAAGCAGCTCATTTAATTAGCATGCCATCTGCTACCCTAAACATTCATCGCTTTCATCTTTGTATTGTGTCTTGCCTGGACTCCTCTAGTATCTCTCAAACACATAACTTCTACCAGCAAAGATAAGGGCTGCAGGTGCATAGGAGCATCACGATAAAGGTTCCCCTCTTTATGTTGCACTCCAGACTGGCTTGGAAATGTATCACTGTTCTGTCCCCATTGGATTTAAATCCTGGAACTCACTATTTAATAGCATTGTAGGAGTAGCTTCACCAGAAGGATTGAAGTGGTTCAACAAGGTGGCTTCATAAACAGAATTGTTTTCCAGAGACTTTTGGGTAGATTTATAATTTCTTAGAGGTTTCCTCTGATTAATTTATTTTCATAAGTGTACATCTGTGGTGGATAAGGTGAACCAGTGGGTAGTGCATATCCATTTTCATAGAGATCTGACAACGTATCTGACAATTGATTTATAAGGTGCCTGCTGCATGTACAGAGTTAAACACGAGCAGCACAAGGTTGTTTTCTGAGCTGCCTTGTTTCTCCACAGAATTTGCTTGTTTTCTCGCCCAGAGACTACTGCTGAAACACAAATAAGACTGTGAAGTTGCCATGCTTGGAGATGGTGAATGGGTAGAGGATGGGGACTCTTATTGACAACAATTTGTGGTGTTATGTAGAACTGCACAGAAGAAGACCATTTAACTCAACAGGATTTTGCCAGTGTTTATGTTCCATATGATCCTTCTCCCACCCCTCCACCAAACCCTTTTACTCCTTTTTCATCGTGTACCTGTGTTTCCCTTGAATGTATCTATGCTATTTTCAGTACTTACTCCTATGGTAGTGAGTTCCATATTCTCACCTCTGTAGGTAATGAAGTTTTTCCTGAATTCCCTGTCGGATTTATTAGTAAATATCTTACAGTTAAAATTCCTAGGTTCTATTCCCCATCCCCTCAGATGGAAATGTCTTTTCTACCTCTGGACAATTGATCATCTTCACAATGTTAAAAGCTTTTCCCAAAGGGAAATGTGGTTCACAGCTATAACCTGTATTTAGCATGTCCTCTGTTGGCTTCTAATAGAAAGATGCTTTTTGCAACATGTTCGAAAATAAGGAATTTTTCATGTATCATGTTCAATTTTGTCTCCTATAGTGCAGCGGTTAAATGCTGTGCTCAGTCAGTACCAAGCAATGCAGCTGCCCAGCTCTGCTATTAATGAGGTACAGAGTCTTCCATAATTATTTTCCAAATGTGTTTTATGTTATAGCTCAATCATGCAGTCTGACAGAATTTTTAATCTCTTAATCTGTAGTGGGTATAAAAGGGTTCATCTTATTTTCCAATTTACAATTTATAGTTTCAAGTGTGTTCTGTTCAACCTTCAGAACTCAATATTTCTTTGGGAGTGAAATCAGCAAACTAAGACTCGGCCTAAGCTTCAGAATCAGGTTTATTATCACTGATGTGTGTCGTGAAATTTGTTGTTTTGTGGCAGTAGTACAATGTAAGACACAAAAATTACTATAATTTCTAAAAATAAACAAATAGTGCAAAAAAGGAATAATGGGGTAGTGCTCATGGGCTCAAGCTTAGTGGGTAGCACAGTGGCACGGTTAGTAGAGATGCTGTTTTACAGCTCCAATGACTTGGGTGGTCAGGTTGGACCCAGTGGGCCAAGGGGCTTGTTTATGCGCTGAATCTTTCTATTTTCTATGAGCTTAAGAACAGACATGCTGGCTGAGTGAAGGTCAACTTATAAAAAACAAATCTGCTATTGTTTTCAATAGGAAATAACTCAAATTTGAAAATTAAATCAGAACTGGGACTTTTTGAGTCCTACTGGGGAAGGCTCACTATATGATGGATGATGCTTTGAATAGGTTACATATTAGTGGTATTTTCTTTGTTGTGTTAGGTCAGGCAATTAAAAGAACATGATCCTCCAGCACCTTGGCTCATGGACAAATGGTAAGGGTCACTTTGCTAAATTCTGTTGGTGGTTATGTTCATCATATTCGTCACCCGCCATATGATTTTTTTTTGTTATTGCAAACATGTTCTTCAAATCTACAATTTCATACTTGCATTTTTAAAACATTTGGAGATTATTAAATTTAATTATCAATATTTAAAATGAAAAATGTTGAGTGATTCAGATGGTTGCATCTTCTGTCTGAATGATCAAAGAGTTAAAAATGTTTTAGTTTTATACTCTCTAAAGTCAATTGAATGATGTGATAATTTCCAATGCCTTGCTGTTAAAATCTACTCAGGAATGCTTTGTGATGCAGCAAGAATGTACGCATAAGGAGAACAGAGCTTTTAAATGAAAGGGGAATAATGGTATTAAAGCTTTGATAACTACCAACAATTCAGTACATTTCTCATAATCTTCATTTAATAAAGTCTCATGATTCCTGTCATTTGAAGTTACTGAGTTTCTAAGCATATATCAATTTTTTTTTCTCTTTCTATTTCCTTCCCTTTTCTCTGATAGCCTTATGGCACCTCTTATTGCAGAATATGATAAACAGTTGCAAAACATGAATGAACAATTGAATTGTCACCAGGTAACCTGCACCTTACTTTGTTTTAAAAGTTGCTTAATCCCTTAAAGTTTATACATCTACTTTCCAGCAACGTATTTTCTTTTACATTTTAACATTAGATTCATATGAATGAGATGAAATTAAAGCTTGAAGTTGTTGTAAGAGAAAATGAAAGGTGAGATTACCCTGTTTTTCAGTTTAGAATTATTGAAAAGTAAGTTAACTATAGTCTGACTTTGAATTAGTGCAGATTAAAATAGAAACTTTAAATAGTGCTTGGCATTATAGGTTTAGTTTTTTTTCAAAGGGTCTATGGGATGAGGTAAACACAAGTGCAATAGTTTCAACCCCAAAACACAGATTTCAACAAACCTGGGCTTGTAGGACAACGTTTTCAGTTGCCTTTCCTTCCCTCAAGCAGTGAAAACCACCTTATTCCCCATTTGGTTTCATGGAAGTGCTGGCACCCAACCCATCGTTCTGCCATTCAATGAGTTTTGATGGGAATTATTAGCTTTGAAAAATGGTGTCAGGATCCATTTAATAGTTAAGGGCATCTCGGTCATGTTGCTGATGTTTGCAAGTGCATTTTCTAGCACTGTTCACATTTTGGCTTTGTTCAAACGCTGAAACCATTCTCTCATTCTCTATTGTGCCACTTGTCCACTCAGTATCTGGCCAAGGTTAGTCGACCCAATGTAAACTGTAGACTGAACCTCGGACCGTTTAGTTATTACATTATCACCTGCTTAACTCATAGTGGTGCTCCTGTCTACTTGAATCATTCAGTACATTATTGTAGTTAAATGGATCTGAACTTAGACCTTCAGTTTACTTTGACTAAATTTAATCTTACTAACAAATTCACTATACAAAGACATTTCACATTTAAAGAAATAATTAAGTACTACACTACTTTCTAACTCGCCCATTTAATTGTCTCTGCTCTAGACTGCATGCAGAATTACAGAAGACCATTGAAAAACAGTTGGAATCTCTACCTTCTGGTGCAAGCTTTGGGGATGCTGACTTTACAGAAGGAGAAGTGGTGAAAAGTCTGAAGGAACAATTACGGCTTGCCAATAAGGTAAGCAATGAGCAACAAAGTGGCAAACTTCTTAAGTTTCAATAAAAAGAAAACATCCATGACAATTTTGAGAGGTTAATCTGCCTAAAGTGCAAGATGTAGCATATGGGTATAATCACGTGGAAACTCGAGCATCATGAAGACTAGATTGAGTAATGATTCCATTAGATTGAAAATGCCACACTGAACGCTAATAAACCAGTTACATTTTTGCAAAAGTTTGACTTTCATGGAGTGTTATATATAGCACAGAGGGAACCGAGGAATACAAGTACATAATTCCCTGAAAGCGGTGTCACAGGCAGACAGGGTGGTGAAGAAGGCGTTTGGCACTGATCCCTGCAGCACACCACTGGTCATAGGCTTCCAATCTGAAAAACAACCCTCCACTACTACCCTCTGCCACCATCCACCAAGCCAATTTTTTATCCAATTGTTTATCTCACCCTGGATCCATTGTGATTTAATCTGCCAGACTAACCTACCATGGAGAACCTTAATGAAGGCCATGTAGACAACATTACCGCCCTGCCTTCATTAATTCTCTTCGTCAGCTCTTCAAAAAAAAAAACTCAAATCACATTTTTGGGACACAATTTCCCATGCACAAAGTCACGCTGCCCTGATTTGACTTTCGAAATGCTGGTAGATCCTGTCCCTCAGAATCCCCTCCAGTAAATTTCCCACCACTGATGTTAGGCTCACTCGCCTGTAATTCCCTAGCTAGTCCTTGCATTCTCACTGTTATGTAGCAAAGCACAACAACCCACTTATACCCAACTAAGTGCCACAAGCAGCAAATGAGATGAATGCTTGTCAGAATTTATTTTGTATTCTCTGTGCTTCTCCCCATCAAACTCTTGCTCATATTTTATATTTTTAGTAGCTTATTTTACTGTTTTGTTGGAGGAGTGTGTGGCGTTAAAGAGCTCACTTTCAACATTCACATCATAACAGTACTTTAATGATCAGCAGTAAAATTAGTGAATTAGCAAAAGCACTGTGATATAGGATTGGATCTGAATGATGCATTTTACATAAAGTGAATTTGCAGTACATAATTGCTGCCATTCTAGATTTACTTGCTAATGGAAAATTACTTTCCTAACAGGCTTCTCTTGTATTTTAGGAAAAAGACCTCGCCTTGGAGTTATGGCAATCAGTTTCACAAGCTTTAGATCAAGTGCAGCAGCTATACCAAGATCACATCTCAGCAGCTCAGAATCATGTCTTTGGCCAACAGCAACAGACTGTATGATATCCTTAACATTTTAATGTTTCATAAGGGTTGAATGAAAATTTTTATTTCTGATGAAATGTACAGAGTGAGTTTCTTCATTTAGAAGAACACATGAAGTCTGAGTTAAAGGATTTACTTTTAAGTATTTGTTAACTAATTCTTAATAACTTGCATACTCTGGGAACCACCAGTAGAAGCATAACTTCTTTTGATATTTTTGTTTCAGGAGCAGTTGGCTCACTTTCAACAACTTGCTCAGCAGCTTCAAATGACTAATCAAAAATTGAAAATGGTAAGGCAAACACAAGTAAAATGTTCATGGAATATCCAACTCAACATGTGATTTCATATAATGAACTCTTTGGAAAATAATTCCATGCAATATTTTGTTGTAATGTATTTTTTAATTGATGAATTGTATTCTGAGAACTTGAGGATCAATTTATCTCATCTACCAATTTAATAGTTTTCATGCAGTAATTTATTTTTCTCAAATTTTATTCTTGGCCCTGTGGTAAAATGATTGCCTTTAAGTCAATACATTTTATATACTTATTACCTTTGAAGTAATAAAACATTCTCAGAAAATATTATCAGCTTCGGGGACTGGATTCAATCCTGACCTTGCTATCTGTGCATAGTTTGCATGTTTTTACCATGACTGCATGGGTTTCCTCGCAATCTCAAAGACATGCTGGTGGCCTTAATGTCTACTGTAAATTATCCCTTTACAAAAAGAAGTTGACGGGCATATGTGACAGAGAATAAGCTGCTGGGGTACAGGGAAATAGAGGGGAATGGGTCCAAAGGGATTGCTCCCCTGGCATAGATGTGATAGGCCAAGTTGTCATCTTCTGGACTGTCATAACATAAAATGTTAACAGGAGCTTTAAAACAACATTTGACACAGAACCACATGAGCAGACCTTGGGAATGTTAGGTCCTCTTCCAAAACTGCCTACTACTCCAGGGTCATCCTGAAATGCCAAGATGACCACCAGCTTCTTTTTCCCTCTACTTAGTTCTTATGATGCAGGAAGAGGCCAGTTGGCCATCAAATTCATGCCTGCTCCTAGCAGAAGAAGATATCAGTCCCAGTTCCCCTTCTTAGTTCCCTGCAGCCCTGTCTCAGGTGCTCATCAATTCCCCTTTGATTCTGTTGCCACTAACCTACACAGTGGGATAATTTACAGTAGCCAATTAATCTACCAGCACATCTTTGGGATGCAGCAGGAAACCAGAGCACCCAGGGGAAACTCAGTCATAACAAGAACGTGAAAACTCCGTACAGAATCCCTCTGAGTTCAGTATCGAACCTGAGTTGCTGGAGTTGAGTTATCAGTACTAATTGATCTAACTGCTGTGCCATTAAGCCAACCCCTACTAACCATCTCTTTAAAATCTTCTCCCCTGTCTCTTTACCTTTGCCTCATGAAGTGCTTGTGGACTTACTTCTCAAAGATTTAGAACATCTGTTCAGATAGTTCTGCCCCAGTTTATCATACCCCTCATCCATCAAATCCAAATTCCATTAAATGCTTCCCTGTCCCTGCCCTGAACATGCATCTTTCTCTAGTTTCTCTGCTTGCATATTGTTTCAAAGCGAGCTGTCAGCATTTACCCATTTTAAATAAAAGGAAGTTCAGGGCTTATGCATACATTCAACTACAGATTTGAATGTTAGATCTGTTGGTTCACTCCCTGCTGAACTCTGTGGGGATTCTGTACTAAGATGGCGAAAATTCTCTTGGTTTTGTGTGGCAGGTTAAACCCAATGCAGCCTTCTAACCCCTTTGGATTTGAGGAGGATTGTAAGGCCATGGATAAGAAAGCAAAGGGCTAGATAGATTTTAATTATTCCATTTTAATTGAATGTTTTAATCAATTTACTTTCATATTTTTAATTATTTATGTTCTTTAGCTGATTTTATTAAAACTTAAATATTTTTTCAAACTTTTATTTTTTACCTTTTAATAACTTTTAATAGTTTTAATGGATATCAAAAATATTTGAGAACACTTGCAGTTTTGACCCCTCCACTTCTCCTATGTTAGTAGAAATTTCTTCCATCTAATCATTCAGAAAATGGACATTGTTTTTGGTCCAGATTTCCTAGCTAGACATTACTTCCCCTTTTGTAGTCTTATCTCAGACCAAATCAGACTATTTATATCCTCAGCTTCTTAACTGGATGTGAATCCCATGTCCTCTCCTTCACCTAGACTGCCTACATCAACTCCATAACATTGCCTAACTCTGGCCCGACTTCAGCCATCTGCTGCTCACCCATGCTAATCTGGGCTCCAGGCAACCTCTCCAATGGTCTCCTGGTTTACCTTCTATGAACATGTGTTTGGCCAGAGTTCTGCTGCATATATATCTTAACACACCAATTTGCTTTGCATTTCACCCCTGTATTTGTTGTAGTATATTGGCTCCTGAGTTTCCTGTGCCTCAATTCGCATCTGTGATCAAATTTCTCCATATTCCTCCCATTACATTGCTTGCCTTCATCCAATTCTGACCTCCTTGCACCCTTGAACTTCTGCCTTACCATTGGAGGCTACACCTTTGGCTGTCTAGACTCTGGAATTTTCTTTCCCATCTCTTCCATTTTTTGCAACACTTCTCAAAATCTATCCTGTTGACCATACCTTGGTCATTTCTCTTAGTGTAGTTTGGTTGCACATGTTGACTATCATGTTTGTGTACAAAACAATAACTGTTGTAAAAGCAATGACTCTGTTGCATGTGAAATACTTTAGTGCATCCTATATACATAAAATCACAATATGTATGTATTCTTTGTTATTATAAATAAAATTATTTCTCTTTTGTAGCAATAAAAGTAGATATAGACCAAAACACTGAAGACCAATATTATTCAAGATGAATAAAGATAACATATTGTTGACTAGTGGCAGTACAATGATGCATATGGTGTGTGTAAAATAAAAAAAGTCTTTCAATATTAAGAACATTTTAAAAGCACATATTTAGTTCTGTTCTTGTTTCTGTTTGGCTCTGGTGACAGAATGGTTGCTGTGCCTAGAAACAATTATTCTAAAAGAACAAACCATTTTGTCCTTTGAACAGACAAATCAGCAGTTTATAAAAACAGTGACAGAACAGAATTTAGAACTGGAGCAAAACCACAAAGAATTGAGGTATGTGTGGTATATTATAAATAATCTCATGATAAGCCATGCCTTTCTTCACTTTCAGAATACACACATTTCACTTCTTTTGGGGGAAAACAAAACTCCTGTGAATGTTTATCCTCTCAAGAGAAATGCTGGAATTTTATGTAAAATGGCTTAATAGTTAAGGGGCATATCCTTCATTTGCAACCATTTATTAATCCACCTCTTTCACATGCAGATGGATGTGCTGTGTGTTTCGAGTGTATTTTTATATCTATTTGAAAATAGTTGGACATACTGATCTTTGAATCATACAGAATAGTTCTGATTTTTAAAAAGTCATTAATCTGAAATTAAACCAAAAATGTTAGAAACGCTCAACAGGTCAGGCATCTTCTGTGAAGAGAGGAACAGAGTTAATATTTCAAATCGATGATCTTTCATCAGGATGATGGAAAGTTACAATCAGACCATCAGCCTGAAATATGTTATTTCCATCACTTTGTTTTATTTCAGGTTTCCAGCAACTGTGGAATATTGCTTTTGACTCATCGGCTGAATATTGATCCAGAACTTGCTGCTAGCAGCAAGCTGTCTATGCTAGTTGCTGACCTACATGGTAGATTTTATGAATTGGTGATATCTAATGGCTTCCCTTTGACTCTGATTCAAAACGGTGAGGGCCTGTGTGACTTTGGGCTTTACGTGATGTGCCCTTTCATGTGAGCAGGCCAGAACAAGCTTCACCTTTGAAACATCTGGGAAAGAAAAACTTTACTTCTGGTTAAGAGAAAAATATCATACCTGTCAAGGACTTTGAATGCTCCCAAAAGCTATCAACATTCAGAAACAAACAAAAAAATCCAAAAACATTAAAAATCAATGTATTAAATATTTAATAAATTTAAATATTTTTATTTTTTCAAAGTTAAAACATCAATGTACTTAAAAGCATTTCAAGCAATTAGAGACATTTAATTAAACTCTACTGACGGGTGGTGGTCCTGAAATGGTGTCTGATTCTCTTTCTACAGAAGCTGCTTGTTTCCAACATGTTCTGTTTTTATTTCACATAAGCAGCATCTGCAGTTTTTATTTTCATTTAATCAACTCAATTTTTTAAAAATGTAAATTTCCTTATTTACCTTGCTCCCTCATAGATGTTCCTCTTAGTTCAACAGAGATGGCTTGCTGTCGCTACACCAGGTTTAACCTGGTGTGCATTTATCAGGCAGATTCCCCACCATGAATATCAGAGCACAGCAGGATAATCACCAGCAGAAAACAGCCTACAAGTTCTGGACCTCATTTTGTGTGGGAATCTTGACTTTGGTGGCACTTGGGTCAGAATTGCTGGCTGTTTGGTGTGGAACTGCCAGCACTTCCTTGCAAGTCCTGGTCCATGTATTCTATTTCTCCTTTCATCTTTGCTGTGTGGCCTGTTGAGTATGCTTCCATTTCTGTAGCACCTTCCAAAGATTTCCAAACGACTGTTCTCAAAGACTGCTGCAGAAATATGCCAGTTTCCACATGTGGAATTTTGCCTGCAGAATTCTATAACCTGAAAAGTTTTCTGACAAACGAACAAAGTGTGCCGCTATCTATTTATCTATCTGTCGGAGTTTAAGGTTAAAAGTTCCACCGTTGTAAACTAATTTTCAGGAGATCAGGGAAGTACCAATTTATTTCATTATTTGATAAACTAATGTAAGTCAGTTGGCAACAAGTAAATGAAGTCATCTCGAACCTGCCCTTCCCCTCTCCTCCCTCTCTCTTGGGCAGTCCTTTGTGATCAGGAGTGTTTTACTTCCTCTCCAGTACTGTGGATTCTAAATTAGCTGATGATGCCAGTGTGGGACCCATTGATTGCCACATTTACACTTTACATTCTTAATTATCCCATCATCCAACTCCCGACTAGTCACAATTAGCTCCACAACACCTACAACCCCTCTCATCCGAACCACTACTTAACACACTCAAGCAGACATAATGTGGCAGGGGCTGTTTGCTGTAAAAAAGCTGCTGCTGGTATACATTCCTCTATTCAGAAGAACACTTTTTAATATGGCAATTTTTGTCATCTGCTTTGATTAAAAATTGAAATAAGATATTTAAGTACTGGAACAATTTTGGGGTAGATTTTGGTTCTCTGCTAAGCATGCAGCATGGTAGTGAAATGTTTACTCTGCTTATGAAATTTAACTCTGTTGACGTCAACGGATTTCAGAATCAGAGTGCAACGTGCTGTCACAACTATATGGTGATGTTAGCACAGGTAACCAAGGGCAAATCTCCTCTTGGTGTTATGTCAATCTTGATAAGATAATTAATTATCCAAAAATAGAATTTTACAATGATCAAGTTTAGGGTTATAAGCATTTGAGAGCAGATGTGACACCCAATACAAAGAGTGAAATTCCATAAAATGCAACTGAATGACTGTCCAGAGCTTTTCTTTTTGTGTAAAGAAAGAACAATTTCAAGCTTGTACCTCCTTATGGAGAACATTTACATTCATCCAAACAGAGACAAAATGTTGGTTTGACATCCTTTTAAGGAGATGCAAAAGCAATATCCCTCAATACTTTACTGAATGTTAGCTTTGGTTATGTGCGAAGTGGGATTTGAACCCATGGCCTACTGATTCGGGAGCAAGCATGTTATTAACTGAGCCAAGCTGATGCTTAATTGAATTAATCTCTGTTCCCTTGCACAAGCAATTATAGAAAGTGATTCCTTTTGTCGTACAGGAAAGCAAAAATGGACCTGCGAACAGCGACCATGAAAGTGGAGGAAATGAATAAAATGATGCAAAGCATGCAAGAAGAAATGGAGCGGAATGTGAGTACCAAAATGACTGGACGATCCATATATCTGCAGGTTGCCTTTGAATAAGGAAAATCGTGCCCTGATGTGATGCAGGGAAACAAATGTTATTTCATTTAATGCAATGTTCACCTATAGAAGAACCATAGAAGAACCAGGATTTTTTTTAGGCAGCACCCCCGCTGATGCTAATTTTAATTGGAAAAGAAAATCACAAGCATAAGTAAAATGCAAGTGCTTTATCAAACTGCCAGATGTAGCAGAACAGGACCATAGTCACGATGCTATCAAAGAATGGATATGGGACTACATTTTTGGGTTTCACAAATATTTTTCTGTTTATAAAATTTGCACAAATGATACTGCACATTCATATGCCATGTACTGTGAATGTCAACAGACTATTCCATTAATACACCAGATTTATATTACCTCAGTACGACATTAGTTTTTTAATATTCTTCCAAAGAAAAAGTTTTTCACACTGGTTCCAGCCCTTCATCATGCAGTGGTGGAGGGGCCAAAAATTTTTCCCCAGAGAGCCTGTGCGGTGGCTGCACCAAGTTTCAGTGCTTCACTCAGCACTATTTGATCGTGGACAGCTTCTTGCACTGGAAGACCAGCAGGTATTGCACAGATCAGAAGGCATCTTTCACTCGGTTGTTAATGTTCCATTAGCAGTGGATGTTTGCCTCACTGTGTCGCTGGAAACCGCTAGTAAGGCACAGAGTACTGTGTGACTCAACTGTTCAGGATGATCCTCACACTTTGTCTCTTTCCAAACCTGCTTGGGAAATGTACATTCGAAAAGAAGATTAATGACAGTCTTATCCTAAGCATTGCCACTTTGAGAGTAGCACATGATGGTGTTAAAACACTGGCTCTGACACAGAGGGTCCATCTCACCAGCAGCTAAGCAAGGTCTTGGTATTTGTTTGAAATTTCTGCTGAAGAAGCCAAATGACTTACAGTCTGCTTGAGGAACTATCGCAGGATTTCAAGACCGTTTCATGCATCCTGATGCAGGGTCTTGACCCAAAACATTGATAATTTCTCCCCACCCCCAACCCTACTCCCCCCCACCCAGGATGCTGTTCACTCACCCACTGAGCTCCTCCAGCAGTTTGTTTCATGCAGACCACTATTTGACTTAAGAACATAGTGAAGCAGAAACTGAGATTGTGGAAGTTGCACCCCCTGTTGATCGCATGAAAGAACCTGGCCACCAATCACAAGACACAGGTGTGGCTCATGCCCTTCTCTTGTACTGTGGAAGTCACCTGAGCCATCTTTCATTTTTATCTGGAGATTGAAAATAGATCGAGTCTGTAGGGATGTGATGTACGAAACTCCAGAGAGGGATGAAAAATATGTTTCCAAGGTGACCCTCAACCCAATGGCTACATTTGCCTGTATTTGGATAGATTTAGGGTATGCAAACACCAAGTGTCACAATGTGCTGACGATCTGTCAATGCTGTGAAGGATGTGACTAGCCACGTTGCTGTGGAACGTTTCATTCAGTTGTATCGTACTATATCATCTGTCCCTGGTAAAATAGTTTGTGCACAAGGACATCTTTGATAACACTATTGCCATTATTTACACAGCCAAATGTTTTAAAAACTTTAGTCATAGTTGCTTGTGATGCATGTTGGAAGTTTGCATGGATAACTATCACAGTGGGAATGAGTGCAGGTGTGATGCCTTATTTGATTGAATAACCTGTTAGACTCACTTTCTAGATTCACCTGTGAAGAACAGTCACGGGGGAAAAAACAGTAGACACAAGAGACTGCAGATGCTGGAATCTAGAGCAACATACAATCTGCCAGAGGAACTCTGAAAAGAAACTGGTGCCATTAAATAAAACCATGGCAAGAAGTAAAGATGAAGGACTTGTGGAAAAAGAAAAGGACAAAAAAGAAAACAAATATGCATAAATGAAATGTATTTTATCTCAAATGAGGGAATGACCATCTAGAGGTTGAATTTTAACAGACATCGGCTCCATTTCTAAGTCTAAAATAACACTTGCCTTTTTATCAGAAATGTTATCATACATCAAAGAAGACACCTGCAGGAATTTTCACAATATATTGTTGAGCTGACAATACATTGTTGAGCTTATCATGGCCTTTTATTTATCAGGACTTGTACAAATGTAGTTCAATATTGTTGTAAGAAATACATTAGGTATTTCTGCTCCATATATCCAAAAGCGTAATACTGTGCTGCTAGAAATCTGAAGTTATAAACAGTGCGAGAAATACTCAGCAAGTCGAGCAGCATTTGTGGAACAGAAACCAATAATATTTCAGGTCGATGACCTTTCAACTGAATCAATTACTGTGCAAAAAAAATTTAATTTATTTCTGCCAAGTTTCCAGCTTGGTTTGTAACAATAATATACACACATTCAGATTTGCACATTGCCATATGCTAATTCCTTCTAACCTATGCAGATTTGATTGTGAAGCTTGAATTTTAGCTATGCACGAGAGCATAAACAACAAGGCTATTGAAAATTGTACTCCCAAAAAACACATTTCAGTTCTTTGTCTATCAACTATTCATTACTGCTAAGAGGCAAAATTTCCCATTCAAACTTATAGCTGATGGAGGATGAACTGAAATATGTTTTGGGAGTTGCTAAGTTTGGTTGAAAGGTTTTGGGTATTCATAGTAAGGGAGGAAATTTGTTGCACTTTTTTACCTGCAATGAATGTCATGATTGTTATCATTAACTACATGTTAATGTAGAAACAAACTTTGGTTAAGAATTATTGTGGTATCTTGGAACCATGTGTTTTTTTTCAATACCTGCAGGAGCAGAATGCTACAGCTGCATTGGGGAGAGAGGAAGCCTCAGACAAACGATTGCAACAGTTACAATCTGCTATAACCCAATGTGAAGCCAGGTATTATAGAACCCTGCAAAATTAGGAGTCTACGTTATATTGCACTCTTTTACATGCATTTTATATTGATTTTCTTTTCATTTGCAAGTTTTACCAAGAATTAAATATTTACTTTTATATGCAGCAGTAGCATCAGCTCTCAACCAGCTTCTTTCTCCAAATGTAAACATAATAGACAGCCACCCTGCTTGTGTTGCCCATTATAATTAGCTGAGACTAGCACAGAAATTAGCCTAGGGAACTTGCTTACTGTCTTCTCTCCCACTGGAAGTACCTATGTCAGTTGCCTGACCTCGTTACCCAAGGCTATTCTGGAATTTTATATAATGCTCTAACTTTATAATAGAAAAGTGGGTCAAAAAGGAACTAAGTGAATTAAACATTGCACAAGCTTGGAAGTAATTATAGCCATGTGGGAGTCCCAATCCTCTGACACACATTATTGAACAATTGGATTATTTTACCTTAAATTCTGTAGCAGGTTTTCTTCCTGAATGCCAACTGGTTACCTGATACAGTTGGGCATGTTAACCTACGCCACTCAAATCTGTCTACCAGCTTTCAATGATCAGTTACAGCAATCTGTCAGGTGTAATAATTTTCATATAACTCCTTTAGAAGGGCTTGTCATTTATGAGAACCACGGTAACAATTCTATACTAAACAGAAACTTTAAAATAACCCATTGGCTTTAAAATTATTAAAGTTTAATTAATAAAATTGGTATATACAGTATATCTTAAGAAATTAGATTTGTGCACAAGATTTTTGTGACATTCAAAGGTTAAAAAATGTTTGCTTCCTTTGGAGACTGCAGTGACGTTGAGTTATTTAGAGGAATGTCCATACCTCAAGTCTCTGCACTGATAGAGTGCATATTATCAAACCTCTGAGGCATTAAATATAGATTAATGCTTTCATCAATTTAAACTGGCCACAACTTGTTGATGCTGACAAATCTGGCTGATGATTTATTCACTAATGTGGTTACACTGTCACTAAGGACTAGCTCTTCTACATTTTTTGAACTGAAAAAAATTCCAAGGAATAAGCCATCCTAAGAAGTTTGTGCTAGAAATACAGGTACAATAGAGTAGGACTTTCACAGTGAACAGTAGGGTCCTGGGGAGTGTTGTAGAACAGGAGGACCTAGGAGTACAAGTACATGGTTCCCTGAGAGTGGCATCGCAGGGAGACAGGGTGGTGAAGAAGGCTTTTGGCATGGGGGCCTTCATCAGTCAGGGCATTGAGTGTAGAACTTGAGATATTATGCTGCAATTGTACAAGACCTTGGTGAGGCCACATTTGAAATATTGTGTTTAGTTTTGGTGACCCTGCTATAGGAAAGATTCCATTAAACTGGAAGGAGTGCAGAGGAGATTTACAAGGATGTTGCAGGGACTCAATGGATTGAGTTATGGAGAGAGGTTGAGCAGGTTGGGATTTTATTCATTGGAGTGTAGGAGAATGAGAGGTGATCTTAGAGCTGTATAAAATCGTGAGGAGCATAGATAGGGTGAATGTGCACAGTCTTTTTTCCAGGAGTGGGGAAACAAGAACTAGAGGACAATGGTTTAAGGTGAGAGAGGAGAGATTTAATAGGAACCTGAGGGGCAATTTTTCACCCAGAGCTTGGTCAATGTATGGAATGAGCTGCCAAAGGAAGTGGTTGAGGCAGGTACATTAACGACATTTAAAAGGCACTTGGACAGGTACCTGGCTAGGAAGGATTTAGAGGGATATGGACCAAACACAGGTGAATGTGACTATCTTGGTCAGCATGGACCGGTTGGGACAAAAGGCCCATTTCTGTGCTGTATGACTTCATTTGAGGGTGTTGCAGCAGAGCACTAACAACCACTTCTGTTATGAGCCCTCTTGAAAATGTTAGTAGCATGCAAGGCTTTAACCAAGGCAACCAAGAGGCTGATGCAATCTTACGTTATAGAAAATGTGTCACTCAAGATCAAGACCAGATCCTGTAGTATGAGTATGGGGAGGTAGCAGGGCTTGGAGGGGACAGAGCTGAGGAGCAGAGTTTGAGGTTGAGGTGAGAGCCCAGATTAGGGGTAGAGCAGAAGGAAAAGGAGGTATCATCAAGCTGAATCAGGACCTGGAGGAGACTGGGATTGGGGGGAGGGGGAATGGTGAAGATGGGGTATGCAAAGAGGTTCAGAGGATTGAATGTGGTATTATGATTGGGGTTTGGGTGTTGGTCAGCAATAGGGCCTGATCAAGGCTAATTGGCTGCTCTCAGTGGCAGTGGGGGGGTGGTGAAGAAAGAATTTTTAAGGTTTTGGATATGCTGGAGAGAGTATGGTGGATGTCATGGCTTTAGGAGTTCGGTTCCTGGACCTTCATAATAGAGTAGTGGTTAGATGTGGTAAATGGGAATTTGGTGCTCTGTGGTGGGCCCCAGTGGGGCTATAGGTAACTTGCAACGGTCCTAATCCATTATTGTGGTATTAAAAATTAATTATCCAAGAAAATGATAGACATTTTTGTAAACTGCCAACACCAGGTTTCACTTGCTAAAGTTAATTTTCAGTTGGTTGACATTAATGTTATGTAATTGAATTTCTAGACAACAAATTCAATAAAGATCTAAATTTCCTATCTTCATTAACTAAGGGTGTTGTCAGGAGCTGAGTTACTTATGATATAGAGGAAATACGCAAGTGATAAGAAGTCTAATTATTAAATGTATATTTGAAGTTGAAATTTAATTTTGAGGCAGCCTTCCTTGGTAGGCAAAAAACATATACTTTATAATGTTCAAAGTTTTCTCAAATCTGAATGAAAGTACTTTCCATTCTGATGTAATTAATTGCTGAATTAAATTAATTGGTTGTACTGTTTCTCCAGTTTCCTTACCACTGCTAATTTAGAAGCCAGGTCTTAATTTATTTTATAATTTTGTTAGCCTCACTGAGTACTTGAGTACTATGGAATGGTACTTCAGAAATTTTGTGATCACGTTTACTAGAATAAAATGAAATAATATCAATCTTGCACTGAAAATAACATTGCCCATTCTTGCACATAACAAAGGAATTTCAAATTAAGTAGCTCTTAATAGTTGAAAGTAGAAATTTTGACAGCAGACAATGGAAAATTAATGTGAGTGTTCTCATTGGTGAAAACATTAAAGGAAAAATTGGTTGAGCATTCTGTAGGAAAATTAATCCCTGAGAAATGGTACATTTAATAGGATAGGTGTTATTGCTGAATACCAGTTTATTGCTGGTCCTGAGATTTCATAGCAAATATTTACCTTTAAAATATCCCCAAAGGTGAAAAAAATTTACATGATTCCATTGGTAATGCTTTCTCCTAATCCTACCATCTCCATAACTTTCCCAAAGAGTTGGTGTTAATTGTGAGCCAGAAAGGTGAGAATTGATGGCCTCTTTGACTATAAGTGACATTAAGTGAAGAAGATTGGAATCTATTTCAAAAACAACACATTAAAAAAGCAAAATTACATTTGCTGCTCTTTCCAACAATCCCAAAGTGCTACAAAACTAATGAATTTCTTTTTAAAGATAATCTGCTAAAATGTCAGCAGACGTCACAACCAATTAAGACCATTTGTTATACCACTTACAAGAAGCATTATGTGTTGATGATTATATAACCGTGAGGCGAAAAGTGAAGTGTTAGATGAATGACTGCAATTTATTAGTGTAAATTGAGGTCTTTGAGAAGGGGGGAGTGCATCGTACAGTAGGAATAGCTCAGTTAATGAAAACAAAATCTACATGGTTTGTTTTTGAAGGATTTCTATAGAAAAGCACTCTGCAAAAATTGATACATTAGCTGTTTTCCCAACACCAAGTATAGTGATCCAAGTACAGAAATCACTCAATACTAATAGATATAATATTTTTTAAGAGGCTAATACAGTGGTTGCTTTCAACTGCAGAGAGCTGGAATATAATGGGACATAAATTATGTTAGCTATATAAGCTGAATAATTACATAAAGCAAAAATTGCCTTTAGTTCCAGATATCATTTTTCAGGAAAAGTAGCTTGGCAAAGGGAGTATGCAGTACTGATTCACCAAAATGATACCGGAGTTAACAATAAGGTAGTGAGGACAGGTTGTATAGACTAGTTTTATGTTTATTTGGGTATAAAGGCTCAAGGGTGAGCTAATCAAGGTGCTCAAAATAAAATTGAGCAACTATTGTCTCTGGGATTAA
Source organism: Pristis pectinata (assembly GCF_009764475.1). NCBI lineage: Eukaryota > Metazoa > Chordata > Chondrichthyes > Rhinopristiformes > Pristidae > Pristis > Pristis pectinata. Next base: position 127,764,494 of record NC_067406.1, read on the forward strand.
TTCAAAACAGGGGCATAACCTTAAAATTAGAACCAGGTAACTCAGAAGAGATGCCAAGAAGCAATAATTTGTACAAAATAATAGAAATCTGAAACTCTCACTACCAACTATTGAAATGTCACTTGGAAATTTTAGGATTTTTGATAGGCCAGGACATGAAAGGTTAGGCAACCATGATGGATAGATACAATTCAAATAGGTAACTGAATGATCAAATAGACTTGAGGGGTTGTACCTGTGCCCATGCTCCGATGTAAACAAACATATTTTAACTGAGAAGCCAAGCATGTATGATCCTTGCATTGTATAATCCATTTTAATGTTTTTGTAGATTGCGGGCAGCTGCACAAGTTGCAGAACAGTTGCAAAAAGAGAAAATTGGTTTTGAGGTGCAAATTGGAGAACTTCAGGAAAAATATGCTCAGGCAGAAGATGAGAAATATGAAGCAGTGGCCAAGGTTAGAGACAGCATGCAACTCCTTGAAGAAGCAAACTTGCAGAAAGATAAGGTAAGGTTTCACAGTAGGCTCTGTCCTAAGATTCACAAAAAAGCTAAAGGAGAAGCTGTTTTGTATCTTTTACTGAAAGCAGTGTGGAATGTCCATAATGTACTCGGAATTCTAAGTAACTTGATAGATTTCCATTGTACGTGGATTTTGAGTTGATGTGAATGTATTTGTTTCATAACTTCAGAAAAAATTGTAATGTGATTTATAAATATGTTGAGCCAAAACTTTTAAAAGGCAAAAGAATAAAGAATTGCAGAGATGGTTGCATAGAGAGAAGAAATTTTGAAGTGTTGTTCCTGAATTCTGAAAGACTCTTCTCCACTAATTCTTAAGTGCTCAGGAATGGAATTTGAGAGTTGTCACACAGCAGAAGGAGAAGCTGATGACTTGGAGAAAATGAAACACAAGGATGTGAATTTAAAGTTGTTTGACTGACAACCACTGTACATGAGAAGGAACAGGACTGATGAATAAGTGGATGTATAGGATAGGACACAACCATGAGACATTTGGAAGTGCTGAATCTTATGGATTAAGGGAAGAACAGCAGGAGAAATTGGAGCAATAAGGCTATTAATGATGCAGAAATAGTGGATTTCTAGCAGGGTTAGAAATGTGCAGTTTTTGTGATGGAATTTGTATTGGTTTAGAAGCTGAACTTGACCTCTAATAGGATGCCAAGGTTACCACAGTGTTGACTCATCCTACAACTGCAACTAGGGAGTAAAATAGAGTCTGGAAAGGTTACTAAGTTGGTGGAAGGAGCCGGTGCTGATGATTTAAGTCTTCCTGTTGTTAAATTAATGTAAATTTTGCATCATTTACAATCAACTTTTGGACAAACAATATGACAAAAGAAGTAACATCTTTATATATTTAATACAGTTTAAAATATCTCCAGATGCTTCACAGGAATGTTATCAAACGTAATATCTCCATGTACAACTCTGTATGAAATTAAGACGGTATGTTCAAAAAGCTGAGTTTTAAAAGAGTCTTGGAGTAGAGGCAGATGGATTTAGACAGGGATTTACAGATTTTTGGAATTGGATGGCTGAAAGTGTAACTAGATTGGCAGAGTAAGAAATTCAGCAACAAAGAACAGAGGTCAAAAATTGAGCAAATGCTGAGAGGCTTGTTGAGCTGGTGGAGTGGACAAAGATTAGGAGGGTAGGGGTATGCAGGGGGGAAAATGGATGAAATTTGTTGAATCAAGATCCTGCAGGACAGTGTAGTTCAGCAAACACAGGAGTGGGGAAAGGTGAAAGGGACTTTAAGCAGGGATGAGTAAGGCCAGCCCATGACAGGACCATGTGAGAAGCTGGCCAGGAGTGTATCGAAATGGTTCCATCCAGAAGTAGTATGCTTGCAGGATGGTTTCAACAATAGATTAATTAAGGCAGGACTGGGGATGGTTGAAGTCATGGGGTGGTGTAGATGATCTTGCTGATGAATGCTTGGCCGGTCTCATAGCTCACTAAGAATACAGCAATAGAGAGATAATTAGATAAGTCTTATGCTTATGGAACAGAGTTTGTGGGGGGACTTAAGTCAATGTCTTCAGCCTTCCAGTATGTAATTAGAGGACATTTCTGCTCCTGAACAAGCAGCATGATCAATGAGGTAGTGGAGAGGAAGGATGATTCAGATGGCAATGAAATACAGAGTATGATCTGCAAATACGTGGAAATGCTGTTTTTGGATGCAGTAATGGAGGTACAAGTTTTTGGATGAGAAATAGTGGGGAGCCATAAATAGGCCTTCAAGGACTACAACGCAGAAGTATTTTGGAGATGACTGAAATAGATAGGAAAGGAAATGTGTGAGAACGGGCTTATCCAGCTGAAAAATGGTAAGGACGGGGTGGCCAACTGTATCAGTCTTGACAGATGAGAAAAGTTAGTTCATCTCAGAGTAATGGTAGGCAATAATGGTCTTGCAATTGGTATATTTTTTTAATATTTAAAAAAATATATATGCTGATATTATTAAACCTGCTTTCTCAAGCACAGTTTTTTAAATTAATTACAGGGTCTATTAATAATCCTCTAATCCTACTTTAAATACACTGGCAGCCAACTAGTAGCCTTAAGTGCTCTATAATTAGAGCTGATATCATAGTGAATTAACTACTAATGGATTGATTTCTGGGTAAATCAATCTTGATCACTCATTTGAATTTAGTGCACATATTTTGAGTTTTACACGAGATATATCATGTCCTTGAGTTCAGCTTCAACAACTCCATCCGTATATTGACTGTCCACCACTGAAGAACCACCATTAGGCTTTACCTGCTCAATGTCCTAGTGACTGCACCAAGATTATTGTTCAACATGCTTTAACAATGTTCAATAATTATACCTTTCAGAATTATCTAGCTGGAAATTGAACATGTGTAGGCAGCTAATAATAACTATATTTGCCACATGCTATATTTCTATCATATCTTTAAGTTTTTTCTCACTCTGTACTTCATTTTGGGATAAGTTTGTTGATCGCTTGCTCTGGGGTCAGTTTATTAGATATAACTGCTCCTTTAATTTTCTTTTTGACATCACTATTCTTAATTATGTATCCCATTGGCTGATTTGAAATACAATTGGTAAAGTCAAAAATAACATCACCAAAGTTGCTCATTTTGATGATTTCTTTTCAAACTTTTGCAAAACATTCAGGTTTTACTACGTGAAAAACAAAAGGACGAAGAAGTGGTAAAAATGAAAGAAGCCATGGTTCAGCTTATTCAAGAAGCTGCTGCTCGAACCAAAAAGGAGGTTGAGTCAGATGACTGTACTTTTCTACACTTATTTAATTCTGAGGGTTAAACACGTGGACCTAACCATTATGATCAATATGGAATAAAACAAGAGGAAAATATAAAACACATAAGCACTTTGGTACCTTTTTAAAGTTTCAGTCTGCTTGTTACTTTTTAAGTCTTGCAGCTTCAAAGCATTGGTAAGAGATTGTTTAATTGTGTTGGAAGACATTATGAAAATAACTATGGATAAATATTCTGAGTCTGAGAGAAAAGATCTTCATCTTCCACTTTGACTGTCCAGAAGATTTCTATTCAGTTAACTTAATGTGAGTGAAATCAAAAGAATTAACCCTTAAGATGAAGAAATTTGAACCCTTTGAGTTATTCCCATAAACTATTAAATTTAGTAGATCTGCAATTTTTTTAAATATATTGTTAGTTGAGAATTTCCTTTGTCAAAAGCAATTCCACTTCTACAAAACTGATCCCACCACGTCTGAATGGCTAACTTAGATTGATTATGCCCAGATTTGTGAGCAGGATATGAACACAGCATTTATCAGCCTGATCAGCAGTCAATTAAAGTCGGTGACCAAGGTCTGTTTCTTATGGTGCAGCAATCATTTCAAATTTAATCAATTGATCCACTCTGAGTATCTAAGAACTGGGATCAGCAATCCATTGAACCACACAGGTATGCCCTGTGTGTATAATTAGTTAAGTAGAGACCAGTGACCAGCAATCGATTGAATCCAATTACACGATCAAGAGCATGAAATCTGCTCATTGATTATCCAATGCTGCTGCAGATCAGTTAGCTTTAAAAATTGATAATGGCTCATTTCCTAACAATCCTATTATTCCAGTCAAAATTCAATTAGAAATGTGAGAAATGTTTCTTTTTTAATACACAAATAAGTTTGCATAGTTCTCCAGCATGCTTTCACTTTGTTACACTGGCAAAGGTCCAGCACATTGTGGGTGTTAACTCCAAAATTAGATAATAAGTATCTTAACAAACTATTATTATTGAACCAACTGCATTAATTTAGTTGATGTTGACTCTGTAGACTGATTTAACTTAACCTCCAAAACAAATGACATTTTGATAGAGAAATGTATCGGGAAGTGATCTACGAGGTTTCCCCAAATTAAGAATGCCTGACGAACGAGCTCCCATGTTACTGAATTCAAAAGTAGAATGTACGTACATGCATTCATTCCTACAAATGACAGAACCAGTTTCCTGTCCCTTCCCCACTTACAGTAGTTCTTTCTTATCAGTTTTATGTGCTTTTAATTATATTCATTATAATACTGTGGAGGAATAGTGGTTTTTGTGTATTTTTCAAGTTATGGACAAAATCAACTTGTGGACATCTGTAAAAATGGAACCTTTCATTACCAGGGGACTGCCTGTATTTTTTTTAATATATCTACAGTGTAGTGTATATTATATTTAATACAAGCATAATGTACAGTGCTTGCTCTTCGAAATGAACTGATTTTTTTTAAACAACAAGCTTAAATTGAAGTAAAATCCACAAAGGAACTACAATAACATTCTCTATTTTATTCTTCTTGCAGGTTGAAAATGTCAGGAAACAAAGTAATGTACAGATTTCTCGTTTAACTGAGGAACTGTCTGCTATGCAAATGGTAGGTGTGACAACCAAACTGAACGTGCGTCAACCTTATAAACAATAAACTGAGGTGAAGGCAGCTGAACTTGATCTAGTATTAAAGCACTTGTTTATTTGTCCCAGACGTAAGTGTCCTTTAGTTGAAGTCGAGAGCAAATGTAGCTCAGTAAGCCAAGTCGAACTGATGTGCAGGTGAATGTATTAGCAGTACACAGGGTGAAGTACGGAGTGTTGGTCATAAAAGTGCTGAAATAGATAAGTGCAGAGTTAATGCATTAATGAAGGATTGGGGCAAATTTGCCAAGACGGAGGTGCTGTTTTAGTTGTTGAGTTCTTCCATAACACACAAATTTATTAGTACTAATTCAGATAGATGGGCAACCATTGAGATGCTGAGGAAATATCTTTTATAAAGAGATACCTTCCGAAAAAGTGAAACTTTTTTTTACAAGCAACATTCATGTCTCTTTTCGGACTTCATAAAAGGATTGATAGCAAATGAGATGTAGTTACTGTTGTGAAATAGGTAAGTCAGCAGCCAATTTGTATACAGCAAGCTCCCACATAGAATAATGTGATAATGATAAGATAATCTGTTTTAATAATGTTGAGGAAGGGATAAATATTCACTGAGACAATGAGGTAAATTCCCTGGTGACGCAAGAGATTGCCGATGCTGGAATCTGGAGCAACGAGCAATCTGCTGGAGGAACTCGAGCAGTATCTGTGGGAGGAAAGGAATTGTTGACATTTCGGGTCAAAACCCTGCATCAGGACATTCCTGGTCTTTGAAATAACTTTAGTATCTTTTGCATCCGTTTCAGAGAGCAGATAGAGTCTTGGTTTAATATCTACTTGTTCTGTATGTGTGTCATGGTCTATTATGACAGGGAAATAAAATTATATCTTTAAGAGTTGCACAATCTATGAGGCAGCACTTGGGCTGTTAGTACTGTTTTTGCTTTTTATTATAGGAAATCTTTTAGTTCTTTAATGAAAATAATAACAAAATGACTGTTTCAGCCCATTATCAAGTTCAAACCTCACTTCAAAACTGTTAATTGTTATAAAACATTGTTATAGATTTCCCAACTTTGAGGCTTGTTTGTCAATGCCATTTATTGTTTTAAAGGGAGAAATTCTTAATGATAAATCACCAAGAATGACCAATTTAGACAAGTTGAATACTCCGATAAAGAACTGTGCAAAACCTTTTATTGCTTTTGATGTTGGATGATAAGACAAAGCCTCAACTAAAATGCATCACTGTCACAAACAGAAATTTCCCTAAAATAAAAACAAAATGCTGGAAATACTCAGTTGGTTGAGCAGAAGAGGAACAGAGTTAATATTTCGGGTTGATGACCTCTTCTGGTGAAGATTCATCAACTGAAAGTGCTAATTCTGTTCATCTCTCCACAGATGCTGCCTGATTTGCTGAAAATTTCCAACATTTTTTTCAGATTTATTTCAGATTTTCAGCATCTGCAGTTATTTTGCTTTTTTACTTCTCTGAAATGGTAAGTTTAATTTCTTTGCTAACCTTTATGATATGCATCCTTCTGACAGAATTGTGAAGATAAACAAGGTCAAATTGAACGAGCCATAAGAGAGAAGCGAGCTGTAGAAGAAGAACTTGAAAAGGTAAAACAAAATTTAAAAATTGCAATGAGTTTTACTGAATAAATTCTTAACTTGTGCAAGCATCCACTGTTTTCCTCTCCAACCTAATTTTCTCTCTCCATAGTTAAAAGGTCTATGTGTTTGATACTTTGCTACAATGGCAATTGCAAGTAATGCGCTCTTTGAATGTCGCTTCTCCAAACTACTTTAAATGATATTGCTATATTTCTCCCATACGGATAGGATTATTTTCTGTTTCATCTCAAATATCTAGTTTAGATATTTGAGATGAAACAGAAAATGCTAGAAATACTCAGTGAGTCAGGTAGTCTCTGTGGAGAGAAAAATAAAACTAACATTCCAGTTTGATTGCTTTCAATCTGTTGTGTTGCATAATGTGAATGGGCTGGAGGTGGCAAAGAATCAATCAGAGTGTGTAGTGAGGCTTTCGAAGTTGAACAAATTGCACACACTCACTGACACTTGAACAGAGAACCAGAGTAAGAGATGTCCTTTGTGCTTGTGGGATCCAAGCAAGGGGTCAAGCCCAATGATAATTAAGAAAACAAAATGGTAAAACAATGCAATATCAATGACTGTCTGTTTGGTTTTGTATGAGTGAAAGATTATTACTCTTTAAACTACAATTTTATGGATTTCTAGCTCTTGTCCTTAAGATTTCTGGCTGCTGGCCGCACCTTGATCATCATGTGCCAAAATTACTGTTAGATTTCTTACAGTTAGCCTTACTTTGATCTCTTTAGTTCTGCATTTTCATACTAAATATCCTTTGACAATTATCTTTGTCCTGTAGCATTCTTCCATGCTGACTCCCTGCTTGACTGATCTTGTTTTGTAAACTGTGAGCATGAAAATTTGGCATAAGCCATAAAGCATTTAGGGCTTGAATAATCAGTGTGGGAATGGTAAGAAAGAGAATGGCAATAAATAAGTCAGTTTTTTTTCTCTATTAAGTTGCAAAATATTAAATTTAAAAGTCAGTTCTCATGTCTTCTGCAGAATATAAAGTTTAAGTGTGCTGCTAGGCTTCAGACGTCTTTGTTGTTCATGTTTCTAACTATATCAACGTTTCAAGCTTTCAAAAAACAGGAACAGAGTGTGCATGAATCAGCTTTTATTTTTTATTAACTGTAGACCAGTTTTGTGCCACCTTCTCAGACTTAACAATGTGATGTATCCACAGACAATTTTAATTTCTTGTTCTGGGATTGTAGTCACTCATCTAGTTAGAATTTGCTCATGCATAAATAGAAAGTACCACATCCTATTTCTTTTAGGCAAATTTCCAGTAAAGACAGATAAATGTAAATTTATTAAAATCTAAAGCTAGTCTGTAGTCAGAAGCCCATATTTCTGGATGCTCAGGAATTAATAGGGAATACATTTAACTTTCCATGGGCTTCATTAAGTGCTCACATACAAAATGATATTATGAACGTGGCCTGCAGAATTGTTATGGTTGAAGAGTGCTCAAGAGTGAATGCAAAGCACTCTTGTTAGTTTATCCATTGCATCTAAAATATCAGAAAATTAAATTATTGAAGGTTAGAATTACATGCTGAGAAATTAAAACCAGCAAGTCACACAAGAATGACTAAAGAAGAATCCAAAAGTAAGAATACTTGAAACAAAGACTACCCTGTAGTTAGTTTCTTTTTTTGTGTGTGGGAGGGTGCTGTAGGCAATGTTGGCAAAGCTACATTCATGGCTGTTTTCTGGAGAAGGGGTTGGAGGCAGACCCAGTGAAGTACAATGGTATCCTAATGTCATTGAGTTCCTCCAAGAGGGTTAAGTGGGAAAATTCCAAGACTTTGACCTAGTGACAGATAACGAACTGTAATGCGTCTAAATTAGAAGGCTGGGCGATTTGGAGGAAGATTAATTTTATTTGTTTAAAAAATTTATAATAATTGCATTATTTCTAATGCACCTGAATATCTGAAGAGGTATTTGGGTACATTTAAGAAGACACAGCATTCGCAGCAGTCTTTGCTGGCTGTCAAAGGTTTCAGTGGAGTTTTGGAGGTGAGAGTTCTATGTGCCCAGGAAGGCTCCACACAGCTGGAGTCTGGGACACCCTGGACCAGCAAAATGGGTACTCCATATGAAGACACAGTAAGATTCAACATGGCATTTCAGCAAAATCTGGCCCATTAATACTCATTCTCTGAATGCAGATGCTACCCAATCTGGTTAGTATTACCATTATTTTCTGTTTTTAATGCATCCAGTGTTTCCTCTGATAGAATGAGATTGGTGTTTGTATCTAAAATATAACTGAATTTTTTTTAAATATGCTAAACAATTGATAATTAGTATTCTGATATTTGAAGACCTTTTTGTTTTCACCATGTCATATTTTCATTTTAAGTCTCCTCAAACTTTTTTTTAAAAACCTGTTTAACAGCAGATTTAAAACTCTAACATCAAAAGCTCTATTTCAGATTTATCGAAATGGCACAGGCAATGAAGAAGATCACAGAAAAATTGATGAACTACACCAGCGATGTTTGAATGCGGAACGTTCAAAAGATGACCTCCAGATTAGTCTACAGGCAGCTCAAAACAAAATCAGGAAACTTGAGATGAAGTAAGAACTGTGTTACAATGTATTTTTTTCTTGGCTTCCAATATTGTGTACCTCAGGTATGTGTTTACCAATCTCAAAATGTAAAGTGGTAGCATTAATGGTGAAATGCTCTTGTACTGGGAATATCCCAGCAACATTTCCAAGAACTTTTCCAGTCTTTGCCAATGCCGTCTCAAAGCTGATGTGGTGTAAGCAGCCTTGGATAACTCTTGGTTGAATTTGCTCATTCTGTTAGAATGTGTTGCCTCATTTTGACATAACTGAGAATATCTCAGATTGAGGAACCATACCAAAACTTGCTATTCCATATAGAAGAGATCAACAAAAGGCTGATGCTGAAAATCTGAAATCAGAACAGAAAATGCTGGAAATATTTGGCAGGTCGGGCAGTCTCTGTGGAGAAAGAAATAATCTAACCATTTCAGATGCACTGTTCATCAGAACTAAGAAAATCTAAAAAATTTTTAAGTTGCAGAGAAGAGGGAGGGAACAGGGATATCCACCAACCCTCTGACACTATCCCTTTTCGAAAAAAAAATTGTTAAATATATGTAATGATGCTTCCCTAATTATTTTTAATTAAATATGTGGATGTAATTCATCTGGCCAAGAGTTTCATCCCCTTTTGAGTTTGATTAGTTTATTTAATATATTCCCTTCTATTTTAAGTGCACTTATTACTCGTGTCACCATCCAATGTCATGCTTGCTTGTTCTATCTAGCTAATAAATAGCAAAACTATACAAGATTTTAATACCTCTCCTTGCCTATCCCCAGGTGGTCAATTTTTTTCCATCCCGATCTTCTTCATTCTTTTAAAAAAAAACAGAAAATGCTGGAAACACTCAGCAGGTCACAGCTTATGTGAAAAGAGAAATTGTGGTAATGTTTCAGATTGAAAGCCCAGGTTGAAGGGTCTTCAACCTGAAACATTACCACTGCTTCTCTTTCCACAGATGCTACCTGACCTGCTGAGTGTTTCCAACATTTTCTGTTTTTATTTCAGGTTTCAAGCACTTGTGGTTTTTTGATTTTCCAATTTTGTCACTGTATGTACAATATTTAGTTATTTTGTTTGATTTTTGCAGCATAATTTGTTGGAAAAGTGTTCATTTGCACTTGAACAGCAACTGGTTGATATGTTCCTGGTTGACTTAATTGTTTTGAAATTTGTGATTATGGTTACATGTTCCGTACAAGTAATAATTGAATATTTCAAAAAAATCATCTACAATATTAAAAAAAAAAACATACTTTTGCTCTAAGTAGTTGTTACATGCACAAAATGGCAGAATCGTAAGTGATTTTCTTCAATGTCTCAGCTCATTTTAAAACAAAATACACAGCCTGTTACTAAGTGGTACAGACCTGTGCCAAATTGTTGGGATAAGATAGCTTATTGCAGTTGGAGCAGTAAATAAAAACTTACTTTAGTGTTTCAGTAAGATGAAGAGAATGAGAGGAGACGTGGAGTATAAATTGGTGGTGCCAAAAGTTCTGAGTCTTTGCTATATATTCCACGTAAGTTTGGAAAGGGAAAAATGAACAAAGATTCCCCTTTGCAGCTCTGTGCTGTGATTTTGCTTTTGCTTAAACCATACTTGTGTGAATGTCAAGTAAGAATGAGATTGATTTTTGGCTGTGAGGCCTCTGTGATTGGTTACTTTACATTCGGGCCCGAAGTAACCAAAGTGCTGGTATCTTTGAAGAGATACCCTAGTTGAGTAATTCTCATTAATAAAGGAGGGGTGGATTTTCAAGAATGGTAAATAACATATATAACTATATATCTATACACACAGAAAATATTATCAGTAATTACAGCAGTTATTTTGCTTGATATTCTGTTTGGTTGTGCTCCTTTTATAGTCATGAGGAGGAGATGTCCCGTTGCCAAGAAATGATCCAGAAACTGCAGAGCAGTCTGGACAATATTCGTGGAGATTGTAATACAGTCAGTGAAGAACGGTTGAGGCTGCAGAAAGAAAATGAGCAACTTCGTAAAGAGATGGAAGAACTGAAAAAAGTTAGTCTGGATGTTCAAAGGAAAGCAAGGCAACAGGTATGTGAAAAGTACAAAAAAAATTGTAGATGTTTTAAGGTGGTAATGGGTCAAATCTGTATGCTACTGTAAAAAGAAGTAAAGTTCATACTTCATTTGTAGATCCTTAGTCAGATATTGGGCAAAGTGTGTAGGACTTGTTATATTTAATACAATGTAGCAATTTAGACTAAAAGTTGATTGACCAAGAGTTGGAGAAGAACTGAAGACGTTGATCTCTCTATAGCATTGCTCAGTTCTTAGCTGAATATCCAGATGCTTTGGACTTGGGGGGTAAGGAACACAATCTTGAATTCATTTGAGTAGTTTTTATAGGATTGGATATCCAAAGCAATCCTGACATTTAATTACTTCTGCTCTGAGGATGCAGTTAAGAGTGAACTGCACTAATACATCTGGAGATGTATAGACCAGACTAGGTAAAGGTGGTAGATGTTCTTCCCTGATGGACATTTATCCAGTAGTTATACAGCTACCATCACAGAGGCCAGTTTTTTTTTTAATTCCAGGTTTTATTTAATTACTTGAATATAAATTTCCCCAGCTCCCATGATTGGATCATTGATCTAGAGACTTGGTTGGATCCTGACCTTGAGACACTAGGCCAGTGAGTGTTTGAAGATACCATTGCACCATGTAAATAAAATTTGGATAAATATTCCAAAGTCATCAAGGTTCAAGGGTATAGGTTATAAGCAGGACATGAAGATGAGTTTTTGATTGTCCAAGTGGGGAGCCAATGCAGCTGATGGACATAAGTAAACTTGTGTTCCATGAAAATTGGCTGGTCTGTTAGCAATAGGAGAGAACTGAAAATGGAGGATGGGTAGAAGCTCTTTGGTGCTTTCTTCATTTGAAAGGATACATTTTTTGAAATATTAAACAAGTGCAGACTATTCTAGAGGTGCCCAGTTTAGGAAACTTTATCCAAGCTTCTGTGTAGGGTAGTTGGGGGGGAGGCCACATTTATATCAGAATGATATAGATGTCACAGAATGACGTAAAGCTGAAGAACACAAATTTGAAAAACCTTCAACATATCTTGAAATAGGTATATACATTTTTATGAGATTGTAAGCTTGCAAATTATGTAATACTTGTCTTTGTGTGCCTTTTGCTTCCTAACACAATCAGCTAACACCTTTTATTTAAAAAAAATAGGTGAGATGATGTTTAGTTTGTCGCTTTAACCAATGAAAAGGAAATTAATGACACAAGCAGTCTTTTTAAAACAAAACTGAGCAATTTGGTTCATTATTTTGTGATTATTGTTTCCTCTTTTAAGTTTAAAAAAAAGATGCCTTTTGATATTTTGTGTTAATACATGTCTCATGACTTTTCCTGCATGTAAATAGTTATGTTTGACAAAATTTCACCAGTGTCTAGTGCAGCATCTGCTTGCCACCCATCATTGGGAGCCAGTCTTAATTATTTGCTGCTGGTCCTGACCAAAATATTTTTGAATACGGAAACACAATCATGGTGTGATAAATTGCTCTGATTGTTTGCATGAAGCCCAATCTCTGGCTTGAACTAAGCAAGAAGTCCATATTTTCCATTTTTCTTTATAATATAGAGGGCTTTCAGCTTATAGAATCCATGTTGGCTCACAAACCAATCCCTTTCCTCAACTAGTTTTTTTCCTATAACATATTCTCCCAACTCTCCCCAGATTCTACCATGTACCTACACTTATCTTTGTACCTTCTTAAATCTAGAAATGTATTTTATAAACAGAGCATCAACATACAAGTCTAAAGCTTATTGATGGTCCACAAGTTTTGTTTCATGTAGGTAGCAATTCTAGAACATGAGTGCTCTCTGAAGGAACGCGGATTTGAAATTCAACTAAGGGAACTAGAGGATGCTAGTCGGAATTCCAACACTGAACTGAAACGCTTATTAGCGGCACAGCAGAAAGCAGCCAGTCGGTGGAGAGATGAAGCCAGGAAACTAACTGAAGCCTTTGAAACTAAACAAAACAACCTGAAGTAAGTGAATTCTACTGTGTTAGGCCTTTAAGGGTTAAGAGGAAGGGATACAAATTAGTTTATTTTAATGGTTTTAAAACCAGACATGTGTCACCATAAAGAGAGACACAAGAGACTGCAGATGCTGGAATCTGGAGCAACAATCTGCAGGAGGCACTCGGGGTCAAGCAGCATCTGTGGGAGGAAAGGAATTGTCTGCATTTTGGGTCAAAACCCTGAATCAGGTATAATATGTCACCATAACACAATTTATGAAAATCTCTCAAAAAGTGAGATTCATTTCACAAGATCACAAGACAAGGGAGCAGAAGCAGGCCATTCGGCCCATCGAGTCTGCTCCAAGGAAAGGGAAATAGAAATGAGAAATGGGGAATGGGGGAAGAGGAAGAAGAAGAAGAAAAAAAACCTATTCTAATCCCAATTTCCGGCCTTATCCCCATATCCCTTGATATCCTGACTATTTAGATATCTATCTATCTCCTCCTTGAACGCCCCCAATGATGTGGCCTCCACTGCTGTACGTGGCAAGGAGTTCCACAAATTCACCACCCTCTGGCTAAAGAAATTTTTCCTCATCTCTGTTTTGAAACTGTACCCTCTAATTCTAAGATTGTGCCCTCTGGTCCTGGACTCACCCACCAAGGGAAACAGCCTAGCCACATTTACTCTGTCCTTTCCTATCAATATTTTAAATGTCGCTATGAGGTCCCCTCTCATTCTTCTGTACTCCAGTGAGTACAGTCCAAGAGCCGACAAACGGTCCTCATACGTAAGCCCTTTCATTCCTGGAATCATCCTCGTAAATCTCCTCTGAACCCTCTCCAACGTCAGTACATCCTTCCTAAGATGTGGGGCCCAAAACTGCACACAATATTCCAAATGAGGCCTCACTAGTGCCCCGTAGAGCCTCATCAACACTTCCTTACTTTTATACACTATACCTCTCGAAATGAATGCCAACATAGCATTCGCTTTCTTTACCACCGATCCGACCTGGTGATTAACCTTTAAGGTATCCTGCACGAGTACCCCCAAGTCCCTTTGTGAGGATTGTTAAGTTTCCATGTACAACTGACTGAATTGCTCTACAATGTGGGTTTGATGGCGATAATGGCTACCTCCTCTCCCATAGTAATTCTATGATTTCTGTTTTCTTGTTTATTTAAGCACCATCCATGCGTGTAGAACCTGAAATCATTTGCAAAGTAGCCATTGCATCAGCACTTTGACTTTTAGAGACAAAAATAACTTGTCTTTATGGGCGTGCAATTTTATCTTTCAGTTCATTTGGCTCTTCCTTTTCCCCAAGTTTGCTACATACTACTTTGCTTTGAACTATATTTGTTATCTATCTACCCACTCTGCTAATGTCTCTCTCCACTGTGTTTTTCCTAACAGTTTACTCATGCTCTTAATTTTGCATTGCTTGCACTTATCAATATCCATTATTTTGCATTCGAGTCGAATTAGGATCTTGCTTAGTGTATGATCATGATGTTATACAACAACTGCCCCACCCCGGCCACTTCGTGAAATTTTGTAGCATGCAATCAGAACATTTACCAGATATGAATTTGAGCAACTAATGCTCTGATTTACTCTCTTAACAGAACTCTCACGCACTTACTCAGTTTAAAGGAATATTTAGTATGTCTTGAATTTAGAAAGCATTGAATTTTTTGCAATTTTTACAATGAAATTATATTGGGAAATATTGTTTCTACGCCTGTGTGAAACTTTACAAAAAATATTTGAATGCCTCGCTTGTGTTTTACTTCGAAAATTTTTGGTATCAAATCTTGGTTAAAATAAAGTAAATCCAAATTTTGTTGATGAATTGCATATGCTGGAAATAAAAACAGCATTCCAATGGTTTTTTTTGTCTGTCAGAAGTCAAAATATTTCAAATGATTCTGTTTGGCTCTTTTGAAGTACTGAGGCAATATTCATCTCAACCCTAAATTGTTGGGAATATTAACTTCTGAGATAAATAAGTCCCAAATTAAGTACTACTTCATTCTTTCTTCCCCTTTGCTGACAGGACTGAGCTCAATCGACAAAAACAGCACTCCCAGGAATTGAGTTCCCAGCTAGAGGCTACTCATGAGAAAATGGCAGAGGTGAGATAATTGATCTCAATCATAACTCCAATCTGCAGCAGATTTATTTTGCATTCTGATTTAAGAGTTAGAAATGATCTTTGTTATTTTTTCAGCCTGGTACCCACATAATTTAATATGCTCTGAATATAAAGTTTTAACTTTTTTGAATAAGATTTAATTGGAAAAAAATATAGGAAAAAAATTATAATCCATATGCATCAAATAAATTTCTACATTCTGTTACTACCTGAATTATCCCTTAGTATTATTAGTGGTATTCCACATAGAAGAAAAAAATCAATACTGATTACTCACAGTTGAAAACATCTGAAGTAAAGCTGTAATTTTCAAATTATGTATGCACATGGTAGGGATTACATGATTGATTGTTCACTAGTCTGATGTCCATAATGCTTTGATACTTAAATATGAACCTGGTGGTATAATTTGGGATTTTAAACATTTTCACATGGTATGACCTTGACTTTAAGCAACTTGTGTCTCCACATCTGGTGAGAGTTTTTTTTTAAATTGAATCCATCTCCTTGCGCAGAAGAGCGGGTACACTGCAGTTAATTCTTAAACTTCTAGTGAATCAACACTGAAGAATTTCTAACTTTTTTCTCAAAATATGCAGTCTTTTTATTCCCCTTCAAATGCATTACGTGATAGAAAATGCTGATTTGTTTTGGTGGAATTTTATCTGCAATTGTCTTTATTTTGATTTATTTTCAGAATTCAGTAATGAACTCTCAAATGGTTTTGGGTGGGAGAGCTTATTTGCTATTCTGGCAGATGGAAATGATCAACAAAAATATGAGCTGGGAAAGTTTTTAAAAAAAAATGTCTGAAGAGTATTTCCAGTCTGTAATTAGAACTTCAGATTTTAGTTTAGCTTGATACATTTGCTGAACAGACATTTTAATTTATACACTTGCCATCAGTTCATCTATTTCTGAGAGGTCCTGTTACATTTCTAATGCAGGAGAATTACTGAGTATAGTACCACAAGAAAAAGTTAATGATCTTTATTTACAAAAAATACATTGGCCCAGAAGTTTTGGAGTGGTGAATCTCATGGTTATTGCCAAGAATTGAATTTTTTACCTCACAGTTAAGTTTGTATTTTTTTTGCAATTGGCTGTAGTCAAGCAAATTGATGACATGTGGCAGGTCAAGTGAAATTAGAACAAATGGCCTACCTCCTGAACCACTGAAAGGCATGAACGATAAATGGATTGAGACAATAATTGAATGAGACTGAGGGAGAGAGAAGAGGGAAACAAAGATGGAGAGGGAAAAAAATTAACAAACTCCATAAGTTTATTCCACTTCTGGGCCACCAGGGCAATGTGACACACAAGAACTATAAATCCTTGCCATTAACAGTGTCCATATACGTACCATGAATCACTGGCCCAAAATGGCTTGTCTCATTGGCATTAAAGGAACAAACATGAATTTCATGACACCATAGAGGGTTGTGAGGAAAAGATAATTCTTTCAGTTTTGACAGTGCTAATGAAAGATTAGCACACATCATCCAATAATTTGTAGCATATTGGAACCCATCCCTTTCTTTCACCACAAGTTACTGTTTTGTTTAACACTAAAATAATGAAAGGTACTTTGATATACCATTTCTGGACTACTACGTTTCTCTATAATCATTTCTTCTCTTGCTGGGGTCTATTATGTTTCCCATTCATTTTTGATACAGATTACCTTAATTTAAAAAAAAACTTTTAAAGTTTGTATATCAGGAAAGCCTTTAGGTTCATATTTTTTTTGTAAGAATCCATCTTTTACACATTTCCATTTTTATTTGGAGCAGTATGAGAAACAGCTGTCGGAAAATCAGGAAAAAATTAACAGACTTCAAAGGCGGCTGACTCACTCAGAGCACAGAGCAGCTACAGCCTCCCAAAAGGTAAATGGACACATAGTCAGACAAGCTGGTTAACAGCTATAGTGATTATTTTAACCTTGAATTGAAATGTGTTTTTTCTTTTTTATGCCATAAGTACAGAGTCAGGCAGATAGAAAATAATGGGTATTAGAGGCTTAATGCTTGGGTTCAAATGATCTTATAAATGACACGTGTAAACCTCATCAGTGATTGAGGAGAATACTGCAGAGGAAGGGAGAGATAGAGGGAATATCCTGGAATAATCAAGGATATAACTTGTCTGTTTAGTTTTAAGAAACAATGGAGATGCAATTATACTACTTGGACTGTTTTGTAGGCTGCCACCTAATGGGAAGGATATTGAGGAGCATGTTTGCAGGAGAATTTGTGTTGTGCAAAAGCCGTAGTGATCATTAATAGACTTCAACCATCCATGTATATAGTCTAGTTTGGAAATGACATTATGGGCAAAGAGGAAGAAGAGTTTCTTAAGTGTGTTCAGAGCAGTATGTTTCTGGCCCAGTGAAGGAGATGATAATGCTGGATTTGGTCCTCATAATTGAGCAGAGCCAGGTGTAGTAAGGATCACTAGGGGAACATCTAGAAAACTGTGATCATAATATCATAGCAATGGAAAATGATATAGAGCACTCCACAGTAAAAAAATTGTCCCCAGGAGAAAGACCTCTTCCAAATGGGATGAAACATATGCCTGGGTAAAATGGAATCAAAGCTTGCCAGGTAAAATTGAACAATGGGAGGCAGTATTTCATCTATGACGTAGGTGCATTCCCATAACAGAGAAGGGAAGATTAAAGCCAGAGTTCCGTGTTGACCAAAAAAATGGAGGATAAAAGAGTACAGGGCAGATGTATAATGGTTAAAATGCAAGAACTAGGCCTACTGCAGAAAGTTCAGAGAGGCTGGAATAAAGGAAGTATGGGGAAGGGGAGGGGAGAGAGAAAGAAGGAATTCCCATTGTTATGGGACCAGACCATGCTTCAAAGTCTGACAACAAACATAAAATAGAATGCAAAATTATTCGACAGGTGTGTGAACAGCATAAAGAGGAGAGTTCAGAAATTAGCTTTTTTTAAAAAAGTATGGGGAATCCTAATTGTGGAGGCAGAGAGTACAACAAGCAAATCAAGATGAGCCTTTTAGAAAACATTGGTTTGCCCATAACTGAAGTATTATCATCAGTTTCGAGCACCACACTTTAAGAAAGATGTAAAGGCTTTGGAAAGGGTGTGGAAGAAATTTACCAAAATTATTCCAGCGTTGAGGGACTTACAACAGAGGAAGTTGAGAGGAGATCTGACAGAAGTATTTAAAATCATGAAGGATATTGATCAAGAAAAACTGTTTCAATTGGAAGGATCAAGAACTATAGGATGAAGATAATTGGCAAAAGAACCAAAACTAGCATGACACCATTTTATTTTATATACAGTAATGGTTAGGGCCTGTAAATCATTGGGTGGGAATGGAGACAGTTTCAATTGTAGTGTTCAGAAGGTTGCTGGGTAAGTACATGAAAGAGAAGAGTTTGCAGGACTTTGTGGAGAGGATAGGAAACTGGAACTAGCTAGATCCAGTAATAGCTCAACAGTTTGAAAGGCCTTGTACCACGCTGTAACCATTCTGTGAATACTAAATTATTCTCAGGCTTCTCCCACAATTGTTTTCAGTTGGGATTTTCCATTGTTGATGAATGATGTCGTGTGAACAATTATTGATTATTAAATTATGAGTGATAGATGATTATCAGAAAGTAATCTTAGCATGGGGGCGGCACGGTAGCACAGCGGTTAGCGCGACGCTATTACAGTGCCAGCGATCGGGGTTCAATTCCCATCGCTGTCTGTAAGGAGTTTGTATGTTCTCCCGTGTCTGTGTGGGTTTCCTCCGGGTGCTCCGATTTCCTCCCACATTGTGAAGGTGTACGGGTAGGTTAATTTGGGTTTAAAATGGGCGGCACAGACTCGTTGGGCCGGAAGGGCCTGTTACCACACTGTAAATAAAATTTTAAATACTTGTTTCAAGCTCTCGTCTTTAATTTATAGGAATATTTATTCAATAAATTTTATTAATACCCCATGTTAGGCCCAATCGTTCATCTATAATATCACAAAATCCAGTATTTTACTAAATACTTTTTTAGTGTAGTTACAGTGATGTGAATTTCAGCTCTACCACTCTACAGGTTGCTCAATGCTTTGCATTGGAGAGATTATTGTAACAGGACAAGTTGGGCCGAAGGGCCTGTTTCTGCGCTGTATGACCTTGACATTATGTCTCTGGGGGAAAGGTAATGTACTGCCTAATGATGGTGCCACAGGTTGTACATTTGGTCACTGGGAACTTGACCTGATCATTTTGACAGGAAGGGGAAGAATTGCTTGTTTAAACAAAGTATTTAATCGCAGTCTGAAGAAGTTGCCCGTAGGACAGCATGGTGGTGCAGCAGGTAGTGCTGCCGCTTCACAGTTCCACGGACCTGGCTTCAATTCCAATATCGGGTGCTATCTGTGGACTTTGCCTGTTCTCCCCATGACCATGTTTCTGCCGGCTGTTGTGGTTTTCCTCCACATCCCAAAGTAGATTAATTGGCTACCTTTGCCACTTACCCCTTAGCGTAGATTATGGCAAAAAGAACCAAATTGATGCTGATGAGCAGATGAAAAGGAACAAGTTGCATGGCTATAGGGAAGTAAGGTGAAGGGAACGATGAGCATGGACTCAATGGCCTCTAATGTTGTGATAAGTAAGCAAGCAAGAGTTGATCAGTTAACTGGCACCCTTGGCCTTGTGCATCTGTACTTGGCTACCTTTATCTCAAAGCTAATGGTCTGGATCGGGAGGAAAAACTGATTTTAAACTAATATAAGTTATAAATGGTAGATGATACATTAAAATAATGAAAAGGAAGAAAGTCACAAAATAAAAAGAACAAAAATACAAGAAAGGAAAAGATCTATTGACTAATAATAGCAGTGAATATTGTGACCAATTTCCTTTCCCATTTTTAAAAATTGGATATGTGGATTCCACTTAATCTTGCACCATTTAAACTCTGTTTTTGGCAATAGTGGCTTTTAGTTACTAGTAAAAAGCACACTGTTAGTTCAAGTAAATGCTAATGGTAGTTCTGCTGTAGTGTGTTTCCATAATGTGAATTGGTTATAATGTGATTGATGGATTAGGGAACACTATTTACATTACGTGGGCTGCATTGGCTATATTGTGATTGGGGAAAACCTGTTTAAATCTGTGCTTTGAAGGCAACTACTGCCTGTTCTGCTATAATTTGACTTTTTATAATGTGGGGTTACTTGGGAATGTAGCTATTGCATTATAGCAGAACCATATGTACTATATTGTATTCTTTATTTGGTTAACAAATACAATTTTTGGAATATAAAGCTGCAATCAATAATGGTGAGCAAAATAATGAATGAATTATTGTAAAAGTGGACCCAGTGCATTAATGACCTTTAGGGAAAGAAATCTGCTATCTTTACTTGTCTGGCCTATATGTAACTCAAACCCACTCAGTAATGTAGTAGTTGATTCTTAACTGCTCTCCGAAATGGTCCAGCAGGCCACTCAACATAAGGGTAATTCAGAATTGGCAATAAGTGCAGTGCCTGTCAATGATGTCCACATCATGGGACTGGATTTAAAATGTCCTTTAAATGGGCACATTTAGTAACTCAAAGATTACAGCTATTCATTAAATGACTGAGCACTGGATCACGGAGACCACCTGATAAGGTACATGACGTGTCACAAAATCTACACTTGCATATCTTCATTTTAAAATAGCTAGGATGTAATAATGATGCATGAATGCAGGCTGTAAATTGCAATCCAATTAAGGGGTTCGGGTAAAATTTAACAATCGATTTCATACCAAATTTATCAATTTAAAATTGCCATTTTTGATTCTGTAACAGTTGCATTTTGGCTATTATCTGGTTGACTTAATAGAGCTGTAAGACAATGATTTATTAAGGATGGTTTCAATGAGTAACACATTGTAAATAACCATAATGTTTTATTCTGTAAGGAATCATGTTCTTTTATAGATTCGGTACGTACTATTGGATACTATAAAAATGGCCTGTTCTTAAATAATTTTATTAATCCTTTTGTCTTAGTTTGTGTTTCTCATTAAAAGACCATTAGTGTAAAGTTTTGAGGCACAGTACATTTGTATCACAAATTCAAATATGATCTTGTGTATTAATACCAGGAAAAATATTGAATGTTTTGTACAAAAATGTTGGTCCCTACTTTGTTGAAATACAACCTGCCCAACTTCTGCAAGCACCATCTCCCCTTGAACCAGTCCCATTGCCCACAGAATCCAAAGCTTTTCCTCCTGTACTGTTCCTGCAATTTCTCTACATAATGTTGATAGTACCAGCAGTATCCAGAGATCACTCTGAGGCCCTGCTTATTAATCAATCTTTCTGTTCCTGGGGTGAGTAACATAGAACTTAAATTACTCCTGAATTACTCCCAGGAGTTTCTGGGAGTAATTTAGAAGATGCAGAATCATTTCATCCCAAAGAAGCAGCAGCATTCTAAAGAGGGGATGAGGCAACCGTGGCTGACAAGGGAAGTCAAAGACAGCATAAACACAAAAGAGAGGGCATACAATATTGCAAAAATTAGCGGGAAGCTAGAGGATTGGGAAGCTTTGAAGAACCAACAGAAGACAACTAAAAAAGCAATAAGGGGAGAAAAGGTAGCTAGCCAATAATATAAAAGAGGATACCAAAAGTTTTTTCAGATATATAAAGAGTAAAAGAGAGGCAAGAGTGGACATTGAACTGCTGGAAAATGATGCTGGAGAAGTAGTAATGGGGAACAAAGAAATGGCAGACAAGTGAATAAGTATTTTGCATCAGTCTTCACTGGAAGACACCAGCAACGTGCCAGAAATTCAAGAGTCAGGACAGAAGTGAGTGTCGTCGCTATTACTAAGGAGAAGGTGCTTGGGAAGCTGAAAGGTCTGAAGGTGGATAAGTCATCTGGACCATATGGACTACACCCTAACATTCTGAAAGAGGTGGCTGAAGAGATTGTGGAGGCATCAGTCAAGAATCACTATAGAGTCAGGAATGGTTCCAGAGGACTGGAAAATCTCAAATATCACTTCACTCTTTAAGAAGGGAGGGAGGCAAAAGACAGGACATTATAGGCCCAGTTAGCCTGTTTCAGTGGTTGGTAAGATTTTAGTCTATTATTAAGGATGAGGTTTTGGGGTACTTGGAAGTACATGATAAAATAGGCTGAAGTCAGTGTGCTCTCCTTAAGGGGAGATCTTGCCTGACAAATCTTCTGGAGTTCTTTGAGGAGGTAACAGGCGGGATAGACAAAGGAGAGTCAATGGATGTTGTTTACTTGGATTTTCAGAGGCCTTTTAACAGGTGCCGCACGTGAGGCTGCTAAACAAGATAGGAGCCCATGGTATTACAGGAAAGGTACTAACATGGATAGAAGATTGGCTGACTGGCAGAAGGCAAAGAGTGGGAATAAAGGGCCCTTTCCTGGTTGGCTGCCAGTGACTAGTGGTGTTCCACAGGGGTGTTGGGTGGCTACTTTTCATGTTATATGTTAATGATCTGGGTGACTGAATTGATGGCTTTGTGGCCAAGTTTGTGGATGATCCA
This sequence comes from Pristis pectinata, assembly GCF_009764475.1. Classification (NCBI taxonomy): domain Eukaryota; kingdom Metazoa; phylum Chordata; class Chondrichthyes; order Rhinopristiformes; family Pristidae; genus Pristis; species Pristis pectinata. The sequence continues at coordinate 127,787,392 of NC_067406.1, forward strand.
AAGGTGGGTAGAGGAGCAGATAGTGTTGAGGAAGCATGGCTCCAAGCCCCTGTACTCGTTGGAGTTTAGAAGTAAGGTGGGGGCATGGGCGGACGGAGAGATTCTCATTGAAACCTACTGAATATTGAAAGGCATGGATAGAGTGGACGCGGAGATAATGTTTCCAGTAGTGGGAGAGTCTAGGACCCAAGGGCACGGCCTCAGGATAAAAAGACATCCTTTTGAACTGAGATGAGTTACTTCAGCCAGAGGGTGGTGAATCTGTGGAATTCATTGCCACGGACTGCTGTGGAGGCTGATATAGGTTCTTCATTAGTAAGGGCATCAAAGGTTAAGGGGAGGAGGCAGGAGAATGGGGTTCAGAGGGAAAAATAAATAAGCCGTGAATCAAACGGTGGAGCAGACTCGAATGGCCTGATTCTGCTCTTATGTCTTATGGTCTTAAGTGTCTTCTCATGAAATAATATTTTTTCCAGCTCACTAACAACACCTAGGATCTACTGGCATTTGGCAACTTTATTCACCAAATATCACAATAAGAAAGTCTGTTTTATTATCATACTAATCAAAAGTGAATCTCAACAAATTAATTTTAAAAAATCATTCTTGAAATTCCGCTTCTCTCAGTACAAATAGTTATTGTCCCTCCTTGCTGTGTAGTATCATCTTGCAAATGATACATATTGTAGACAGCATTCATTGATAGTGGAGGAAATGAAGGTTTAAAGTGGTTGATGATCAAAGGAACTGCAAAAGCCCCAGCACTTTTATAGCTGTTCCAACTGTGTTTGCTGATAATCCCCAGAATATTGATAGTCAAGATTTAACACTGGTAGTACCACAGAACATTATGGGAAGAGACTAAGTTTCCCTTATGATGAGGGAATATCATTGGAATGGCATACTGTGCAGTCTTTCAGTGGACAACCCTACTTACCTTTGAAGGAAGGTCATTGATGAAACAACCATAAGTAGTTGAATTTATGATGCTGTCCCAAGAAATGCCAGTGGCCTTTGATCTCCAGCAATGACCATCCTCCTCTTGTAGTAGATGTAACTTAATGTAATAGGGAGTTTTCCCTTGATCCTCATTGACGTCTGTTTCACAAGGGCTCTTTGGTGCCACTGTCCATCAGTACTGCCTCATCAGGAACAGTCATTCTTGCCTCACCGAGAATTCAGCATTTTTTTTTAAGTTTGTTTAAATTTTGACGAGTTGTAATGAGGATTGGGGCTAAGTGATCTTGGCAGAACCTCAGTAAATATCACTTAGTAACACTGTTGATGACTCCTTCCATCTCTCTGCTGATTGTGAATAGTTGATAGAATAATTAGATTATGACTTTGAATTTTGTTTTACTACAGCTCAGCACAGTAACATCACAGAGAAGAAAAGCTGACACGCTGTTTGATCTGGAAAGCATTTTAAATCACTGAATACTTGAACTTCCATCTTCCAGAGCAAATAAACATCCAACTGTGCAATAGTGTCAGCTGTGGAAATTACCAAAAAAAAATCCAGGTCTGCATTACAAGCCATCACCTGAATTTAAATGTTGTAAGATGTTCACATAAAATCTTGATCAAAGTTCCTAATATAGATCGACAGTGTTGGATGAACCAGTCCTTCTATCAAATTTGTAAAATTGCAAAATCTAATGGGGTTCTGCCAAAGAGTTGCAGTTTTGGTTAGGTGTTCATTTGTCTTAATACAAGTCTTGTCACTGGAACACATGAAAACCACAAGTGACTTGTTAATCTTTCAGAATTGTGCCATTCTGTTGAGCTTTAAAAGAAATTGAGGTTTGACCTCTGATCATTTAGAAATTCTAAACCACCCTATTCTGAGATTATGAAGTAAAATTCAACATTATTGACCTCAGTTTCTGTGAATTGGAAGAAGGGTTGGAGAGAAGGTGTGGAAATGTTTTGTTTCCCACTTGAATGAGTAGTGATTGGAAAAGGTAGTGGAGACAAAACACTCAACTACACGAAGGATCTGGATGACCTCCAAGAACGTAACCTGCAAGGTTTGGATCAAAAGCTGGAAAGTGGGATTAACCTAAATAATCCATTTTTGGACAGCATAGGCCCCAACACCTTCCTTGTGCGCTGCAGATGTTTTTAACAGTCAAACTCACTCTGCATAATATTGAATAATAATTCATCATTTTGGAGAGAAGACATTTGCAAACACTAGTTTTCCTGTGTGTTTTTAAACTTGGACAGCACTGTCTTGGCCCATTTCCCTTTTTGCCTGTGTGTATACATGCCACTATACAAAATAAATCAATGTTTCTGTTTTAACACAATGTCTTGTCTTATGCTGTTGTTGGCCATGACGAGTAAATAGAATGTCTGCAGTTTAAAAATGATGTTGTTTCTCTTCACCATTAACTAATGGGCTCGCAATTGGAGCAATTTGCAAATGAAAGTATAGTTTCTGTTTTGAGGGGGAGTGTACCAGTATCAAGTCAGTTCAAAAATTGAAAGATAGGGTGTTTTAAGAAATACTGGACAAGTTGTTAGTTTTCAGGCCTGTACCAAAAATGATCCTGTTGCACTCGAGCTACTTCCAATTGAAAGTATCTGAAACTAGAAATTCTATTGTGTGCTACAATGTTTGTCCAATGAATTTAAGAAAATACTTTGTAAAATGCAGTAGGGTGGTCACTCTGTAGCACAAAGTTTCCAGTTTTCTATCTTGGTTCTATTTCTGCACCCACCTACCTCTCATAAAAGGAAGGACATTGTTTAAACCTTGAAATGCACAATAGAAATGTTTACAGTTACAGGCCCTTGAAAATTCACTGGTGATTATTTTGGTGCTTCACTGCCCACCAAATTCTTTCTCATCCTAACCAGGTGATATCATTCTCTCTCTAATGGAGCCATTCAGATCTGTCAAATTCATCGCTCACAGGTGACATGAGAGCACCATCACCTTTCAAGTAACTACCCTTTTCAAACGCCATTAACAATTTTAAAGTTAACCAAACAGTACTGTATTATGACAGTGTTTTATGTAGCATGGTGGTGAGTAGTAGATTTGTCACCTGATCCACCTCTGCCATCTGAACAGTAGATTCTGTAGGCCAAGGGGACAGTGCCTAATTTATACTCTTCCACACAGGCAGTGGCCACTACTTGAAATGCAGTTGTTAGTGAATGGCTAAGGCCTCAGTCAACCACAAGGTTCTGAAGGCTGCCATCCAGTAACTGGAGTTGTTCGAACACAACTCCAGAATTTTATTTCTTAAATATATAAGGTTAGCCAGAAGTTCCGAAGTATTTATAAATGGAAGGGCTTGAAGTTATTGCTATGGGAAAGATACCTTTCAAGAATTTCCCATATAGACTGATTAAGTAATGGCAAAACAATAGAGGTGCCACAGTGCTCAATGTCCAATGTGCAAAGCAGGGAGAAAGCTGCCCTGAAGTTAACTTTCACAGTTAGAAAGACAAAGCACAAGATTATTGGAAAAAATTAATTAAAAAAAACAAAATGCTGATTTAATTTTCTAGAGGCACATTAAACATTTTGATACAGGATTACTTACTCATGCAGTCATCAAATGGCTCAGTCTTCGTCTTACAGCAGTAAGGCCAAGATATCAGGTGTGATTGGTGCTTTCAAGTTAATAATTTTACTGACTGAGGGGAATTTATAACAAGGTCATTTATATGGTAATAAATCTGATAAGTATCTTTTGAGTAGCATAATGAAATTAAACATCCTAGGTCAGACATCATTAACAGCTCTGTAAACAGGGTGCTTGTAATCAAGTTTCAATCAACCTCTTTGGCTTTGAAAATGCTACTAAAAGTGTGGGTCTCATTGCTTATGATTTTAAGTGTTAGATTTTAAAATTAAAACTTGTAATTTTTCTGAATCCAATCTTTGGTTCCCTCCTCATTTCTCATTTTGTGCCAGGTTTAGTATTGAATTCCCCATTCTAATTTGCTGTACCCTCTCTCTTCAGTCCTTCAATGTGGTTCAGTATGTAACAGAGCTGTTTGCCCCATTCACCGTGGTACCAGGTGCTTGACCTTATTTCACACTTTCAGTAACATGCAATGCAAAAACTTAAAACATGCAAAAACAAGTGAATAAATCAGAGCTGCTACTGTGGAATCAGGACCTATAACTGAGCAACCAAGGGAAAAAGATTTGTGTGTCCATTAAGAATCTGCGGTCATAATAAAATGAACTGCCTGTTGTTTTTAAATTTGCCCCCTTCTCTCAAGGAGGATTTTGTAAAGAGAAGCAAAATTATTTTTTTTTAAACTGTTTTTACACTTGCCCATTCATTGGGACCCTGTCAAAAATGTTAGAGCTCGTGTGGCAAAGTGATTTCTGTGCCTGAAAACGAGTGTCCAAGGTCAGTGTTCCAGTCAAGATTATATGAACATGCGGTGCCAAACTAGATACTTACTTCTCCACTGCATGTCAACAATTGGAAGTCCAACCTGACTGAAAGGATGGGGAGAAGAGGTGGGTGGAGTAACATGTTTTTAGGCCAAGGTTCACATGCCCATTATACATCTTCCCACTGAAGACAGAGTGTAATCCATCACCTTTTATCTCAAATCCCTGCCACAGATTGTAACCACATACATCTAAGTGGCAAACAAACTCCTGGATTGCTGATAACATCAGGACATTGTTTTTCTTACATCTCAAATATTATTTGTATATTTACCTGTAAAATAGAAGAGTGGGGTTTACCATAATCTTAATGATAAAACACACATCTCAGAAGTTTATATTACAGTTCAACTTTACTGGGGAGAAAACAAACATATACATTTATTGCATGGTGCAAACTGGTACATATGTCCTTGAAAGCACAGTGCTTTATTTCAGTGCTCCCTCAGTACGTTGAGAAAGATTTTCTATGCAAGAAATGGAAACCTACAATGTTCCAGCCTAGGAGACCAGATGCTGCCATAAGAGGGACTTAACATCTGGCAGAGAAAGCATATTTGGATTAAGTAATTTATCTAAGATTCAAAATCCCGTTGTGTTGCTTTGCATAGGGAAAGTATTTAGAACCATCTTTGAAAAGAATAATTTCCCTGACACAACATGTTAAGATGGTTTATTTTATAACAGCACTGCCTTAAAAAAATCCAGATTCATTATTAAAGTTTAAGTAAAATCTCAATTTAAGAAACATTCCAGATACATAAAAGACAGTGTGCAGACCCTTATTTTTATTCTGGCCTCTACGGGCCCACAAAGACGCCCAGTGTCTCTTTCTGTTGGTTCCAGATGAGATTTAATTCTGAGAAATATTTTACAGATTGATGTACCATTCTCATACTACTGATGTAAACTTAACATATCAAACACAAAAAAGGCACAATTCATCTAAGTATATTCAACATTCACAGAACAGAAGTTTCTCTTTTAAAAGCAGTTTTATAAATATTTTACAAGAAAAATAAATACATCAAAGAGCCAGGTAATTTAAAATAGTCATCTCTGTATAAATTTTATTTCTGCTTTTATTTCCATGCTCTTTGTAACTAAATGGACACCAGTTAAACTTTGCTAGGCACATGGTGATAGATTTCTTCTGTACAACACCACACTGCAAAGTTTGTTCAGCAGGTCTGTACGGAACAATCAGAAAGGGGATGTGTAAAAACTGTCCCTTTTACATCACTTTAGTTTAAAATTATGTACGCATGCCAGTAGCAACTACACAGTAGCTCAACTAGCCTAATGTTAAACTACAGTCTATATAAAATATGAAAATCATAATTTAAGATCGATCTTAACAAATAAACACAATCGGGGGAAAATAAAGTTTTAACATGAAACTGTCAGTCTAAGTTATGGTCTTTAAACAAACCATTGTACTCAAACTATTAATTCGTTGCCTATTTCTACCCAAAAGATTATTTAGTGCAGGTGTAAAATGGCTAGGCATAAAATTAATGACTGTTTCTTTTGTACAGCACAATGTGATGGTACCTGCATGTTAAACACTAAAAAACAAAGATTAAAATGCTGCAAATATTTCAAACTAAGTTGCATATCCAAGATGCATAAATACTCATGTCAAACATGTAAGCCAAAGACCTTTCTACAATTTTTAAAAATTAATACATAGCTATTGCACTGAATAAGGATTAGAAAAGGCCACTTAATAAAATTAAATATACATTTCAATATTGATAGTGTCTACTTGAAGTATTTTCAACTGCATTACAGCACATGAGCAGGACATAAATTCAATACAGTGCATGCAACACTATGTATTAAGAATTTTGGAGATTTTTAAAAACCAGATCATTTTTAACAAATTTATAAGAGATTGAAAGCTTGGAACTTTAAATAGGTTTCCCATAAATTATTAAAATGGCCATTTTGTATTTTTGACTTTGTTGACATTGCTTTGAGAATAAGAACACTGGGTTTAGCTGTGCTTTAAGTTTGAGATGTGAAACCTTCTTCCTAATCCCCGATGGTATTCAATGTTCGGACAAGACCATCCCTTGCTGCACGTAATCCCAGTTAAACAATACTAGAATTTAAAGTAAAAAGGAATGTCCAGTAATTAGATTAAAAGTTGGATTACAAAGGTGTTTGAATATTGAATGTTATTATACTGACTGAAAAGTTCCTCCTTTTAGTGCTGCTGTTGTACCCCCTCACTGGTTGTATGAAGAAATTTTAAACAAAGAACATAATGATGCAGATTACTAAAGTAGTGCAGCTGCTCTACTGTGGTTTATACAATATTGTTGCAGGTTACTCTTCGAGGGAGGGAGGGAGGGAGGGAGGGAGGGAGAAATCAAAATGGTGAATTGGAAATGTTCTGGCTCCTCACGATAATACCTGATGCATCACAAATTCAGAGGATCTTTAATGCTGGAATCAAAATGGATAATGCACCACCATCCTTTACTGAACTTCAAAAAAATAGGAAAAATACCTTGAAGTTTTTGTAATTTTCTCCTCACTGCTCCCACTGAATTTGGGAATGGGCTATTTCTGCAATGCATATTCTTCCTAACAGCTGATTCGGTACAAGTGACATCCGATTCAAGTATGTGGAATGGGCTAGTTGCATTTAAAAGGCCAGTCTAAAATAAAGGCAATACGTGCATGGTGCAGACAAACGATCTTTTAAAAAGGTAAAGGACTAATAATCTTACAAATTATCACACAGTAAATGAATTGCACTCCAGTTTTTCAGGAAGGAACAGAATGGGGAACAAAACAGAATACAGGAAAAAAAATCCTGTCACAGCTCCACAAACTCATTAAGTTGCAAGCAATCCTTGCACGTACTTATAGTAGAATTTATGAAGCACACGGGATTCCTTCCTGCAAGTGCTGTATATCTGAACCTCTCATTGGTTCCACTGCTTAGTATGGTTCAGCCTGACCACTTACAGATCAGTTGAATACTTTGAAGTGAAGAACTCTGCAATGACAATTTAATACTGTTGAACACTGGGTTTTTACCAATTTACTGATAGTTACATCTGCTGAGGAACAGAATTTGCTGCATCCACACTGCAGTCTGTTTTTTGCTCAAAATACTAGATAAAGCCTAATGATTTTTTTTAAAGTTATTTTCATTTTTTTTTAAATCATGCCTTAAAAAAATAAGTCAATAATGAAATGTGGTGCACTAACCGCTCGACCACTGGGATTCTAAGTTAAACATTTTTTTATATATAAAGTGATTAAGATTTTGAATCTTTGCTTTACAGCTGGCATGTTATAGTCTAGTTACCGATGTTTCAATAATCTTTGCAGAAGGCCTACCTGATAACTGTGTATGGGGCAGATTCATTCACTACAAAATTGTAGCATATGACTGAAACACAAGTGTTTTACTGACAAAACATTCCATGATAGGAAATGTCCCTGGGTACCAATACTTGGCTTGAAGAAATATCATATCACAACAAGGCATGTAAATAAAATATTTGTTGGGACCGGTAATGGTTACCAGGCAGAGAGTGGACTTACTGCCGTACCCCCATCCCACACCCCCAGATCAAGAGGCCAGGATGCTTCTTCGAATAGTATCTGTCCCATACCTCCTGTTCACCGTTTGAATTCAGCCGCTGTGGCTTGCAATTGTCTGTTGACTCCGTTTCCGAATCACTCATCTCAACATCAGGACTATAGCCATCGTTCTCACTGTCTGGCAGCAACCTCACCTTGGTTCTCTCCTTGGGCGAGGTTCGCTGTGATCCCAAGTGCTGGTATTGTGTGGATTCAGTGTTCTGCCGGCAGGGCTCCTGTCTCTCCTCGTGCTGCTTCCGTTCTCCCTTTTTAGGGATTTTGAACCCACCCCAGTTTTTCACTGGACTTGTAGGCGTTGTAGGCACTTTGACTGCAGGTCGTCCAGTAGGAACAGCAGTTTGATTGCACGCTACCTTGCTCAAGGTACCATTAAATTTGGTGTGTGTGTGACTGCCGTCCCCAGATAACCTCCGTATGCTAACAGAGGGAATTTTACACACTGGAGCACACAAAGCTCGTTTGTTTTCAGACTGCCGTAGGGTTAATTCTGCAGACACGTAGGATTTGTCCCGTTTTGAACAAGCTCTCTCTCTCAATTCAGCTTTGCCTCCTGTACTACGTCTGCTGATGTCAGTTTTCTTCCTATGGTCAGGAGTAGTCAGACCATTATTCCTCTCACGGGCACTACCTCGCGCCTCACTACGAATCTTGTCGTATGGCGGAAGAATACTTGGGCTGTTGTAGTCCTCCTTGACCCTGTGAAGGTTAGGTGTGTTTTTGCATTCACTGGATCGGTTTGATTGTTTCAATAAACTCTGTTTAGCAGAGTCAGAGTGGCTTTGCATTCTGCCACTCAATTGGGAGCTCTTTTCACGCCAGACCTTATCAGGATGCTGGCTCGTCTCCAGTTCTCTGTTCAACTTCCATTGTAAACCACCTATTTTGGAAACCGGATGAGATTGTGCCAGCCAACCAAGGAATAAAGCATCTGCTGATGGGAATGCTGAAGGCACACCTACAAACAAAGCACACAGATTATTCAGAAGATACCATATTCTGTTAGGCCTGCCTACTGTTTGCTTTTATTACATTAAACCCAAACTCTAACTTTTAACATTCAGTTAGAACGTACAAAACAAACTATTCGGCAAGCTGCTTGGCAACTAAACAAATTAAAAATTAATTATTATTACCTGGAGAATACTAGAAATTATTTGACATTTCACAATTAAAGTTTTTTGTTTTGTTGATTTTTTTTTTCTTATTTTACAAATTTTCTGAAATTACTTAAATAGAACTTAAATGTAAAGACCAGATAAAACTAGAAACTAATCTTACTGCTGCCAATTGACACAGACAACATTCAATTATAGAAGCTGGCATCGGACATTTAATTTCAGTAAAAAAAATAACAACCTGGGTTTGTTTTCCTGGTACCATTCTCTGCCGTCTGTCATCAATACTCTACCGTTGCTTTTGCAAGAGAATGAAGCAGCATTTCGAGCAAACATCAAATTTATTGTCTTGTCAAGTCACCAGGAGGTGAATTTGAGTGGTGCAGGAAGGGGCTATTCCAAAGTCTCCTCTCCCTGACCAGCCTTCCCTGATAGCTGGCAAATTTGAAACCCAATCATGATTGGCATCAAATATTAGGGTTCCAGTTTTCACTTTTGTACATAACAGCAATCAAATATCATTCTAGAGAAAGGGATCAGCATTATGATGTTTGATCATGAAATTTTTACAAAGTCACAAGTACGCCACTTGACATTTTGGTGCAAGCTGAGGCTCAGTAGTAGCAATGTTACCTTTACATCCAAAGATTGTGGCTTCAAGTCTCACTCCAGAGATAAAAGTACAAAGAGCAGACTGACGAAGGCAGCTATGACTGTGAAGCACTCTCTTGTAGTACCAAGAGAGCTGCTATTGTCTGGTCAAAGTGTCAAACCAAGGTGCCACCTGCATCCCTTAGGCAGACGTAAGAGATTCCGACAGTTTTCTGGAAGTAGAACGAGGGAGTTCCAGCAGACACCGTGGGACGGTATTTCTCCCTCAACCAGTATCACTAAAATCGACGCGATCTGGTTATTATCACAATGTTGTTTGTGGGACCCCGCTGCATACGCAACTGGCATCCATGTTTTCTCCAAGAATGCATATCATCTGTAAAATAATTTGTGAGGTTGTGGAGGCATTAAGAGATAATTCATGTGATATTTACTACCTACACAGTCAAGCTAAGATCACTCCCCAACCATCCACATCTTGACCAGTACTCTGGGGAGTGCTATCTTCAGCTGATTTTGCTCAGGCTGACAGAATGTGGCATTCGCATTAAGAGATTGAGGCAATCAGCAAGGTCACGTTTAAGGGGAAGATAGATACGCACAGGGCATTAAGACAGCTAAGCACAAAGAGTAAAGGAATGAAGGCTATGGTGATCAAGTGAGGTGAGAGAAGGCTGTGCAGAATGTTAACGGTGGCAAAGACAAGGCCAGCCAAACAGCCTTTTGCTTTGCTGTAAAATTCCATGTCCTGAGAATGCAATGACGACTCAAATATACATCTTCAACAACAACTTGCCTTTCCTCTTATCCACAGTGCAAAGATGATAGTGGTCAAAATCAAAAACAACCGCATATAATCCCATGAGAGCAGCTGTCTTCTCAATCCTTTGGTCACCTTTAAAGTGATCAGCTTGATAATTTTCTCTCCTTTGCAATCCATATTTGTATCATGTGTATCATGGTACACTGCTCTTCCCAAAGGTGACCAACACGCTTAAAGAATGTCCATACGACACCAAAATAAGAAATGAGCCAAAACTTAATCAAGCTAAATGAAGGCACCACCTTTTCCATTTGTTAATAGCTTTGTAGTTCTTGACTCCATTCCATCAACCCCTCCATCTCAAGCATGGTCCAAGTGAGTGGGAATATAGGAAGTTTCTTAACTCCTGCTCAGCTTCTCTCTATTTGTTGCTTAAACCATTTATTTTTTCCACTTCAACTGTACTGACCCAACTGTTGCTGCTGTGAAAACTCTGCTCCATCTCTTTAAAGCCTCAAGAGTTCTCTAATTTCCTACAAGCTTCAGTTTACTTGATTCTTTCCACCATTCTCCAATTAGCGTCTTGCTTTTCAAATTTCTCTGTACCCTCTGCCTCAAGTACATCATTGACGTGTCTTTGCATTACATCACCATGCTCGTCCAAGACCGGACTTCTCACCTCTCTCCACTCCACCATCAGTAGCACGGTTCACAACAACACACTATCCACCATGTTCAAATACGTTCTTTTGTACCTTTGATTCCTCTGTTCTCTGTTGCAGAGGCTAAAAATTCTCTGCAAGCTAAAGCACGGGTGCAAATAGCATGATTTCATTCAAAGTACACATCAGGTGTGAAAGGTCTGCCTCATCAGCCATTACTATATTAAAAATAGAAGTTCTTCTTGACAGTTGAACAGTGAGATGAACTCTTGATAAATGCAGAACAAGTCAAGAGACACAGTGCTTAAACTGAGGAAAGAATTGGTGTTTGGCTGTTGAGCGATAAAACAACTTATTATCAGTTGTACTGACGTATCCCTTATAAGGAGATGCAGCTGTACTCAGGAATGCCATGTCGCTGGAGTTGACAACCTGATGGACTGAAGCTTGAGCATCTCTACAATTCCATCTTTCAGAGCAGAACTGCAACAAAGTGAACAGATTAACACTGAAGCTGTTCAATCACCAAACACAACTGGTGGTTTCTTCATTATTTAACATGCTGATTTCAGAAGTGCTGCTTCAAAATATGGCATTCAATAAAGCTCAAGTTCCTCCAGCATCAACGTGTTTTTCATGTCTCTAGATATCATTGACTAATCCTTCATCAACATAATGTAAGAAAGGAATGAAAACACTGATCCCCTCCCCACCCCACCAACATGCTGCTCTGTGGTGGGCCACAGTTCCTTTCCACAAGTTAAAAAGTCAAGATCGACAACAGCACCTTCAGGAAAGCGGGCAGCTCTGTGGCAGAGCCATGGCAGTGACACTGCGAGGACATTTGAAGCCACACAGCCACAAAAGTACAACTGCAGAGCTAACGCAAGGCACAGGCTGGGTTTGGCAAGACTTTGCCCAATATCTGGCCTATTAAATTGAGGGCTTAAGCATGCTACATTGTTAGGAACACAAATAATCTTGCCCAGAACTTCCACTAACCAAAATTCCTCATTTTTGTCTTAAATGCACATCAGAGAAGCTATGATGTATTCTTAGAGCACAGTTATTATTGTGGCTAAATTTAATCTTTTGTTTGTTTTTGTGTATTCTTCATGCAATGTCAATCAAGACACATGGCTGCACCTCGCCAACAAGTTTCCTATTAGTCACCCCAACTTCAATCATTGAGGTGCAGTATATAAGCAATCCTCATCTACATGCACTTTCCAAGACTCAGCTCAAAGTCATCATTGACACATTCACTAAAGCATATGAGAGAATGGGACTTACTCTTAACATCTGCAAAACAAAGGTCCTCTGCCGACCTCCCCTACTGTACAACAACAGCCTTTGGGAAAAAAAAGGTCCACAACAAGACCATGGAAAACATGGACTACTTCCCATATCTTGGGTACCATCTTATAGAAAAGGCAAGCATCAAATGTAAAATTCACCATCACCTTCAGAGGGAAAGTCAGTTTGAAGGTCAAGACCACAAGCAGAATGCAAAGCTTACAATCTGTCAGGCAGCAGTGGTCCCTACTCTCCTGTATGCTTCCGAGACAGCAGGCACTTCAAAGCATTGGAGAGGTACCACTAGCATTGCCTCTGCAGAATTCTCTAAATCCAATGGCAGCATCAATGAACCAGTGTCCTCTCCTGGGCCAAATGGGAAGCCCTTATTTCACTCAGTCAACTATGATAGGCAGGCCACATCATTTACAAGCTTGATACCTCTAAAACAGGCTGTCACAGCCAGGTGGACAAAGGAAAAGATTTAAGGGTTCTCCAAAAGCCTCCTCCAAAAAAAAAATGCAACATCCTTATCAATTCCTGGGAATCTCAGGCTCAATAATTGGGAAGAAGCTGAGACCTTCAAGCCCAGCATAAACAGCTGAAGGAGCTCAACACCTCCCAAAATGCCTGCCAGGCCTGCCTGCTGCCTCACCTGTGGCAGTCCGCTGGTCCCACACAAACCTCATCAGTCAGCTCAGAATCCACAGAACTGAAGCCTTGATGCTGAGGAACTGCTTTAGAAGAGGAGGCTGAATCTGTTGATGTGTGAAAGCACAGGTGTTTCACTAATATTGGAGCAGTCTCTCTTAGGTTTAAATAACAAACAGCCAGAATGAGACATCAATTAAGAATCACTGAATTATTTCTTGACAAATTAAATAAAATCGGAACCTGCCTTCTTTCCGTTTCTACAATAAAGTTTAAAAGATAATTTTCTGCCTTTCAAGCATTGTGGTGGCAATTCTTAGTCATTTGGCTTCAGTCAGACTTCAAATTCCTAAAATTTCCTGCAGCAAGCACACCACAGGAGATGAGAAATACATGTAAATAAAAACCTCAAGCACAATACAATGAAAGCACGCTGGCTCATTGATATGTCTATTCTCAAGGGTAATCTTTCCCTACTGGCTTTCTAGTAATGTGCAAAGGAGAAATGTTAAAGAACCCAATCTCCAGCTCTGCTCTCCAATTCTCACCTGCTCAAGCCACTGTCCAAACCAGTGGAGGATCTTACTTAACTTTTAAATCAACGTCACATGTCAGCATAGACATGGAACCGAAAAAGAGATCTAAAAATAAGTACTGCCTAGAACAGCAGAAACCCTAGAGGTGAGCTCAGTGCAATGAGATGAGAGGTGTTAGCACAGTCTGTTATGAGGCAATATTTGCTTTTGATTTGTGGAAAATGTATCACAAGATCACTGACAGTGACCAATTGGACTGCAGATCATAAGAAATTTACCGCTAAGAAAACAGTGAAGCTCCCACCAAAAATAGTTTCAAAAGTAAGAATCTAATTGCAACACTCTGGCTGGTCATAGATATCAGTTTCAATGTCTCTGCAATGTTAATTGTTCTGAAAATCTTCTGTGTAAGGGGGAAAACAAACGTAAAATGTTGGAAATAGGTGTACTGTTTTTACTTGATCAAATCTCTTTAACACCACGAACAGCAACAATAGACTTGTACATCGTTATCATGATCTCATGCTCAAGAGAGGGCTGAGTCATGCAGATTGCCAACACTGCCAACTCTGCCTTCACCCTGGAAGTGAATTCAATGTAATTCTGCTTTCTGACAAAATTTTGAAAAGTCAATATATGGAAATCAGTTCCCTTAACTAAACCTGTATGTGAGAAATATAAACGTCAATATTAATCTCACAGACAGCCGTAGAAATGCTTTGGAGTTTAGCACTCATTTTAGCAAACCCAACACAGACGAAGGAAAATACGAACAGTTGCACCTCGGGCACACAGAGGGTAAACAGATGAGTAACTGGGAGTCACTGACACAGAGGTAGGCGTTAATTAAAGTAACTAGAAGTGTTAAATGGAGTGGAAGCCCATGACACCAAAACAAAGATCAGGATCTAAACAGCTGGTGCTCAGGAAACACATTACGATGTTAGGATGGAAGGAGATGGAAACCAGCATCATTAAGTGCAGTTGTAGTTCAGTGGCTGAATGAATGCAATGTAATTCCTGTGTTACATGACTATAGGAATGGGAATTGAAAACTGACAGTCTGAGAGAGCATTTAATGAACAAGACTGCATGCATTGCTGAGAATATAAGTACTTCACAACTTTATAAATTGTCAATGGCATCCTCAGCAGTGTTCCTCAGCATGTACCCACAAAGGAGACACAAGAGACTGCAGGTGTTGGAATTTGGAACAGCACACAAGCACTGGAGGAACTCAGTGAGTCAGGCAGCATCTCTGGAGGGAAATGAACAGTCAGCGTTTCAGGTCGAGGCCCTTCATCTGGCCTCGACCTGAAACGCCGATCTGGCCCAGATGAAGGGTAGAGACCTAAAATATCGACTGTCCATTTCCCTCCGTAGATGCTGCCTGACCCTCTGAGTTCCTCCAGCCTTTTGTGTGTTGTACCCACAAAGCCTCTCTTTACCTCCATTTGGAGAATAGAGTTATAGGTGCTTGGCAACTGGCCCGTAACTTATACTGGTATATTATGACCACGAAAGCTCAGAATTTCAAAAGGAAGTGTTTCAATTCCATACACTAAACCCACTAATTTTTGAGCGCTTCTAAGCTTGACCTCATTTGGGAGTAGCGGTCTGGGAAATGGATGGCTCAGATAAGCGAGCAGTTTCCTTGGACTTACCAGAAATGCGCTCTTCTTCAAGAAGTTTCATTTGGTGGTGGAATATCTGCTCTTGGACTCGACAGATTGACCTCTTAATCTTCTCCCTTCGTGTCACCATGTAAGTAAGGTTTCGAACCTAATGGGGGGACATCAGAAGCTGTAACACCAGTCTTTCAAGGCAGTTTAACATCAGCACAAGAAACCATTCCACATCTTAAAAACGACCAGAACTCTACAAGTCATCGGCTAACAACAAATGCCGCTTGTCTGAAAACTTACCTGCATTGTCTTCTTCAAAGAAAAAAACTACAACTTAATACTAGCCCACCTAGAATACAAACAGAAACTGCTGGAACAGCAGGTCAATCAGTATCTGAAAGAGAAAGACACTTTAATTTCTTGGCCTGTTCAGAACTATTCCTTATATTTAATTACAGAGTAGGAACATTGATAGTTTTGTTATAATTTACAGCAAATCTATCTGTGACTCACCAAGATGGTTATATATAACCCTCCCACCTGTGCCCTCTGCCCCCACCTCTAGAAGTTGACCTCATTTCAACAAGTATCACAATTAAAGTTGTTTGAAAGCTGCCTACCACTAGAGCATAACTAAAGTAAGACAGGAAACACATTTATTTTGTAAAGGCCTGAAAAAAAAATCCATCACATTTCAGATGTCAAACTCTCAAATATAAAGAGTAAGAGAGACATTGGGATATAATTGAAGGAAGTTTTCCTTAAAATGGTCTGTGTTTACGTACAACAATTAAACCTTGTAGTCTTATAGACTTGGCAGAAGAATGTACAGTGTGTTATGTACAATGAGCGCATCATATGGTATAACACTCATCGTTATTGGACTTACCATCAGCAATATCACTGGAGACCTGCTGGTGTCTGTTAATTATTTAAAGTGGTACAGGTCTCCCCCAGTTAGCGCACATTCACTTGACAGATCTTCACTACAACAAAGGATAACGAACACATTTGGAAGTCATCTTTCAAACACTGGTTCATGAAAACTAGTTACATTTCATTGGGAAGGAGTCTATGAAATAAACATGCTCTTTAAAATGGGGAAAAAAAACTCTCAAGTACCTGCACTCTTCCATCTGACCAGAATGGCCAGTGGATGAATGACTTGAAAATTTCAGCTTGTCAAAACAAGCGTAGTTTGCTTCTGGTTTACTTCTTCCTTACTGGAATGAGATTAACCAGCTTCTGACTTTTCTTTTATATAAAATCACCGACAGCATCGGGTAACCCCTCCCCCCCCCATGAAAGTTAAGGAGTTACTATATCTTCAATACAAATTTTATTATTGTACAAGGGATTCTCTTGGAATCTAACACCCTTCATTAGCCAAGGGAGACCTGCATCCAAGCTTTGTTTTAAAAATACAAGGTATTTCACAGATACAATTACCTTGGCTTAAGCTCATTAACAAACCATTGAGTGTCCAGAGTAAAACTGAGTAAAATCTCCACTGCTGAGAACAGTGTTGGGCAAGTGCTCGCTAACTCCCTCATCCCAAGCACACAAGCCATTTCCACAACACCAATGAAAAATTGCTTCTATACAGGAGTGCGAGATATATCTGCTTATATTGGAGCTATCAGTCCACACAGCACTAACTACCAGCAACCGCAGAGGTACAGCAGTGCACACATAAGAGGATGCAGTATATTACAGTGCTGTACAGGCAATTGTGCAGAAGAGTGTCAGAGAGCATAGGAGTAAAAGCAGAAAAGAAGGGCAACCACACAGTATGTACTATATAAAAGAATGCACCCAATTTTATTGGATTTCATTACAGTACATGTCATAATACTGTACATTCAATACTGCACAGAAGTAAATGCCAACAGTTTGAAAGAAAGGTAAAGCCATAAGAGAATAGCAGAGACACACCTGATCGCAGGTACAGATTAGAAAGAATATAGGGCAAGGCTGCAACAGCAAATATCTACAACTCATTCCCTACTGCAACAGCAAACTGGTACAAATGGACTTTATCCCTCAACCCCAGAAAAGTCACAGTCCTCATCGCAAAACTGAACAAGACTTTTTTTTTTGCAAGATATTTCAGATACACTGCAACTTAGCACACTTCATCGTGGAAAGGAAGGTTTCCAAAATCTGATGTCTGGTGCTATCAATTCTAACGCTGCACTTAAAGGCAATGGAGAAAGAATCAACTCCATACAATCAATTCTGCAGAAGAAAGTGGCTACTTTCAACATGCTGAAAACAGTTGATTTGTAAGAATATAAAATATTCACTACATTGGCTCATAGAACAAAAACATTAATGCAAATTAATAGCACCAGTACAGATGGAAATTAATTACATTTCAATTCGTGTGTTGTGAGACGAACTTCTTCAAATTGCCTAAACTGAATTCTGAAATCCTGTGTTTAACAGATTGACTTTGCTACAATTGAAATAAGCATTAAGAAAGCAACAACACAGAAATTATGTTAATACAATACCACAGAAGAAACAAGTATGATTTAAATTCTAGAATCTCCATGTACATAGCTGTAATTGACCAAATCAGCAGGCACTTTACCCCAGTTATGCCCTCTTAATTAGCCTGGTGAATGGATAGCTAATTCTGTCAATTGACGGAGGAAGCAGCAAAATGGGATCAAGATCATGGATAGTTAACTGGTGGAACAATCAAGAGAAAGGGACAATTGAACATGTAATGAAAAATACACATGGTCCTGCAAATTCACAACTCAACATCTCCAAGATGATGATTAACCCAGACATAATGATCAGTCACTCAGTTTCTGTGCCATCTGTGGAATGTCAGAATGATTCTCCAAATCTGCATAGTCGCACGTAAGAGGCAGTCAATTCCCACCCACCCCAAATCCAATTTTCCTTTCTGACCCACTGCACTAATCATTTCCTACAACTTTATATCTAAACTCTGGACAGTTAAAATGTTAAATGCAATTTAGATTTTTATTAAATCATGAATGATAGAAAATTGATATCAGATAGCAAGGTTAGAGTTGTAATCTAATCTAAACCTAATAATATGAACCCAAGGATTAGATCGCTAACCTAATTCCTTGTAACTCATCCTGCATTGGTCATTATTCTATATTTATGCCACAGGGTAAAAATAGCATGGTGCTAACTGCATTGCAGCTATTTCTAGTTATGTGGAACTACACACCAAAACAGTATGTCAGCAACTCTTCTTATACCAGTTAAAAAAAGAAAATCACTAACTGATGACGGTATGAGGACCCATTTAGAACATGAACAGGAAACACAGTGCAGACCAATGGAATAGAGCACAAAAGGCAGAACAACAAAAAATAGTTGTACAAGAATATCATACTTGCTATTTAAGCAAGCATTTTGGCTCTTCCTCATTTGTGTAATGTTTATGGCACATAATTAAATTTAAAAGTGCATTGTAGGTTTGTGCCAAATGTCAAGCAGCTTGACTGAAAGTGATCTGATCTCTCCTGCAATGTGGTAAGAAGGAAGTTTTTACTGTGGTAGAGTTAATACACAATCCCATAAGCTAATAAACCACAAGAATAGCAGGTGGCTCTGTGCAAACTGGATTTGATCCCCCAAAATCCAAATGCACAAAACAACTACACAAAACGGTTTGAGTAGCCACTCTGCTGGCATTAACAGATTATTAACAATTTCCAGCAACTAAGCTCCAATAAGAAAGTTGACAAACACAATAAATTGACGACAGCAACCACAAATCAAAAGAAGACCAGCCCAACGTGAATCAAAAGGCATAACACACTTTCAACTGATCACACAAACCATACCAAGACCAGAAAGTATTTCACAAGCTGCAAGTTAGGATCCCACTACAGGACATGTGCACATAAATGCCATATAAACCCTGAGATTGAGAGAGAAATGTATTTAAATAAATACAAAATAAATAAATAAGTAGATGGATAAATTGTTTGACAATTTGAAAAAACATAAATGGAAATAAATATCATTAACTGGCTTAAAAAGTAATTGGAGGACTTAGTTCAGTTAACAAGCGGGCTTAGTTCAGTTAAGCAAAATTACTTGACTGTTGAAATAGACAAGTGTTATGTGGACATAAATCTTTAAACTGTCACAGTTTTTTTTAACAGCCTTAACTGTCACAACCTCAATTTATTTCCCATTAGCAAATAGCTAACAATTTCTTCACTGCTAGAAATCTCTCTGCTCCTTGACATTTCTGGACAGTATAGACATGAATTGGTTACACAGTGTCAAGTTAATCTAGCGTCTACAACCAGACTTACTCTTCAACTTTCAGGTGGAAACTAGGAAGCATAAAGGAGGCAGAGAGAAAAAAGAACGACGCAAACTGTACTAAACCCCCTATCCGCCTAAACAGTACTCAAGCATTAAGATAGTTAAAATTTAACAAGTAGAGAACCTGCTCCAATGCAATGCCTTTGTGCATCCTCAGGAGATGCTAACGAATGAATTACTGTTTGAGGTGCAGTCACTGCTAATGGACAGGTAAATGAGGCAGCTAACCTGCATAAAAGACCCCACACAACAAAGCTGATAAGTCATGAAGGAGAAATAATGGCAGAATTCCAGAATTTCTAAACATGAAGAATGCTACAGAGAAACAAGCAAAACTAAACAGCTGTTTATAGTATTTACTGTATTAATAATAATATTCATTATTTAAGCTTTCTTCATCATGAAGAAAACTTGCTCCAATCCTGCCTGCAGAAGTCTAGAGTTTAGTTATAATCTTTCTTGTCAACTGTTCCCACAAGTATTACCAGCAAAATAAAAGTGAAGTAGTGGTGTGTTTTTTAATTAATGCTGAGGAATTGTTCCAAAGGCAGTTTCATCTTCCAGTTCCTTGCCCACTGGCTATTATTCGGTTGTTGTTCTAGCCAGTGAATGCTATAGCAGGGGATTTCATAACCAAGCCAAAGCCAGCTCTCCATTAATGTCCATACCCATGTACTTCCTGCAGCAGCAACTACATAGCAACCTGGAAGGAGGATTCATGAGTGCATTTGCCTTCCTCAATCTGCTCCTGCTCCAGAAAGAGGTAACATTCAGTTTGGGTTAGGAACGAAGCTGATGAGTTTGGTGGCCTCTATAGTTCAGAGGCAAATGCCTGAGATTTCTATAGGAGCTCTTGGTGGGGAACCTGCAGATCCCACTGTCCAAAGCAGCAGCACAAACAGCTACTTATGCTCTTCAAGGAATCCACCAATCTCTGCATGGCAATGAGAAGAATCTCAAGATCTTTTGAGCCTACACACAATACTTGCAAGCAATAAACAGGAAAGACAGGGGAAGTGGCTACACCTATCTTTACACGACAATCAATTTAAGCTCTCTGGGAAAATATCTGCAATATTTGCACACTCATTTATTTGTGTCTTCCTAAAGTTAATTCTCTAACTTACGTGCACTTAAGAATTTAGCTGCAAAATTTGAAACTCAACCTTTTGAACAAACATCTGATGAAATCTCTGGTGAAATGTCATCGGTCTGGAATAATTACTCTGTCCCTCTATCCAAGAATGCCACCTGATCTGCTGAGCACTTCCAGTGTTTTCTCTTTCTAGTTAAATATATCAGGAGGTGAAAGATGTGTTTGCATTCAAAAATATTCATTTGTGTGCTCAGAAGATTTCAGTGAATAAGCAGTGCAGTTTGCTATTCAAAGTACCTAATTTTATTTAGCTCCTTTTGGTTTTCCTCCAGAGGAAGCATACCTTGCTGGTGACAGACACTCTTAGAAATGCAAAATGTGTTATTTTAAGCAAAGTGCACTTGAAGCCAAATTTAAATCAAATTGCTGTAGAGCGTGGCATGCTCCTGCTGTTGTACAACCAAAGCCTCAATGGTGAAGGGAGGAGAACAAAGAGTGAAAACAAGATCTTTCACAAACGCATCTTTCATGCGAATAAAACAACTTGGAGAACAAGTTGCAAAATGAAACTGGATCTCCTGAAATAATGCAACATATGTCCCATCAAAATATGCCACTTGTCTAATTCTCACGTCTTCATGATTGTCCTACACACCAATCTTTCCCAAAAGCATTCTTCACACACCAAAAAGGATACACTTTCTAGCTTACAAAATACATAGCCTGATTTCAAACTAAAAATTTATAGAATTCAGAGGATTCGTCAGTGTAGTGTCATGCTGGACACAGCTTTGAAACTGCTTAGCTTCCAACCTCTGAAGCTCATGTAGGTAGCTGCTGAGTAAAGACTACGGCAATGTGCAGCAGGCAGAAGAACCAACCTAGGCAGCCCACTGAAACACTGCCAGTGGTGTGCACGGCTGAAAACACAAGCACACTTGAGCACCCAGATAAGAATTAAGATTAAACAGTCCCGCGCTTCATGAATTGACCAGTGGTACAGCGCTGATTCCATAACAAATACAATCTTTTCAACGGTTTCTTCTCAGTAACTGCAAACAAGAGCTTTGGAGCAACATTTCCCCTCCATGCTCCCCCTTTAGCAAGAACAGTAAACAAGTTTCAGATTCTTCTTCCCACACACACGCGTTCAGCTCGGTCAATACAGTTGTGTTTGCAGCACCAAAAAGGAGACTGTAAACAAGTTCAACAACTTCTCTTTCTGGAGTTACAAGAATGTTCTTCACTTTCCAATAGGAATGTCATGGCTCTACTTCTCCAATTTGATACAAATAAACTAATGCTGGTGTAGATTTTCTCTGTGGCAGAACACCCCATGCTAGCAAGGAATATTGCTTTGTATTTGAGTGCGGTACTTTGGTCACCAATCACAAAACTTATATGTGCGGAAACAGTCATCAACAAGTTGTTTCAGAACCCCAACAGGAATTCACATTTTACATAAAAACAGCGTGACAAAAATAAACTGGTTCCAGACTGACAGAAACTCCTTCAGTGTTATTGCCTCTTCACCTTCTCCTACAGTTAAATCTGAAAACCTTAACTGGAAGGTTTGAAGATTTTACTGATGGCTGCAGTAGAACTTTCTCCCTGACCAAGGACTAAACAGTGCACCATAGAGTTAACATTCTTCAAGTGTGCCGGATTGTCTTAGTTAAAACGATTGTGGATTGTTCATAGGTGAGTTACTCATAACTTGGCACCAGCCTGCATCCCCTTGCAAGGGATAATTTAACCACTAAGATTCTCCCAGTCTAATGTAGCACAGATGGTGGTGAAAACGTGCACCCATCTAGATGGAGGAAATTTTTACAATGGAAGAATATATTTTAAAGACAGACAGGATAAAATTGAATGTGTCTTATAAAGACCAGCTCAATAAAAACATTTGGAAGATAAAAACATTCAGAATCACAACATTCATTTGCTAAAAACACGGGAAATTTGCAGGGAGGATGACATTAAATTGCAGAATTGCAGCTCCAAGCAACAGCACTCACCCTCTCTAGGTCCTGTCGGAGGTGGGTGAAAAGCTGCAACCGTCTGAACAAGACATCTTGCTCCTGCTTTGCCAGATTGTCCTCCTCATCCTTTTTGGGAGTGAAGAGAGGCTTATTTAAATTGCTCTTCCTTTTTCCTTTCCAGTACTGGTAAATAAAATCCACAAGCTCCTCAGACAACTTCAAATGCTGGGACACTTCAGAGATGCTGACAAAGTTATAAAATTCATCCTCCAGTTGTTGGAGTTTTTGCTTACGGAGGCTGATCCTCTGGGCTTCCTCCTGAGTCTGATCCATGCTATCCAGAGCGCTCTCCACAATGGTGGGTTTCTCCTCTCTCTCTGCAGTGGAATAGTTTTTGGTTCCCTCATCTGGCTCCTTGCTGCTGTGCTTTGGGCAGTAAGATTTAAACTTTACCTCATCATTTTCTGCCAGTATAGTCTTCATTTCCAAATTGCGATCAAAAGCACAAGTCACATGAAAGGCCGTTCGACAGTTCTTCACTGAACACTGCAGGCATTAACAAAATTAAAGCACAGTCACTATAGAAGACAGTACATTTCAGTTTGTGATTCAGACAATTCTACAGTACCAGCTATTCCTTTGAAATATTGCCTATTAAGAGGGGCATTAGTAAGAATATTCATTAACATGATCAAAACCTATTTGCTACTACCTACTACCTGTTGGATTCGACTGTTTTAAGTAGTTTGCATGGTAGTGTAGGGGCAGGCACGGTAGTGTAGCGGTTAGCGTAACGCTTTACAGCACCAGCGACCCAGGTTCAATTCCGGCCACTGTCTGTAAGGAGTTTGTACATTCTCCCTGTGTCTGCGCGAGTTTCCTCCGGGTGCTCTGGTTTCCTCCCACATTCCAAAGACGTACGGGTTAGGAAGTTGTGGGCATGCTACGTTGGTGCCGGAAGCGTGGCAACATTTGCGGGCCGCCCCCAGAACACTACGCAAAAGATGCATTTCACTGTGTGTTTCGATGTACATGTGACTATCTTATCTTAATACACCTCAAGTGGCTGCACAAGGAATGGCCACTGTTAGCTTATTGGTTCATCCATCAGGTGAATACATGTTTTCTCACTGGTTGGTTCGGCCACAGGTACCTCATAGGTTTCCTGATTGGACTATTGTTAGCTAAGGAGTACCTCTTATCTCAGGTATAAAAGGTGTCGTTTTTTGTTAATCACTCTCTTGCTCTCCTCCCCCCCACCCCTAGCTCATCTTTAGTTCCTTTTGTCTTGACTCATCTCCTAGTAGTAAAGCTAGTGCCATGTGCTCTGTGACTGTTTCTTTGTTTTAAACTTTTCCAATCAAACTTTGTGAAGCACCAAGTTCTTTTCAACTCATTCTTGGACTCGTGAAAGAACCTGTGGATTCGAAAATAGCCGGATCTGACATATCCTAATAGTAAGTTAGTGAATTTTTGTTTTTAAACAGCAAAAAAAACAGGATTTTTCCTGCTCGCTCAAACACAATATTAGAAACTATTAGAAACAATTTGGAAATGGATCAATTTAGTGAAGCATAAAATGCATCCGTTATCTTTACCTTTATACACAGAACTATATAAAAAGTGTAAAGTCAAGGAAATTGTTCTGAATCCTTAAAATAACCATTGGTTACAACTCAGCTGTACAGTGATGCAGCGTACCACTTCGGGCACCAAACAATAGGAAGGACTTCATGGCCAAGGGTAGCAGACAATACAGAGTGGTGCAAGGAAAGGGTGATTTCATTATGAGGGAAGGCTGGAGAAATTGGGATTGAGCTCCTTTGAGAGGATTGGGAGATTTAATAATATTCAGAATAATAAGGAATTAAGATGCAGTGAACAAAGGGAATCTACTACCACTGGCAGGTAGATTATTAACGAGAGGTTAAAATAGAAAATGCTGGAAATACTCAGCAAGTCAGGCAGCATCTGTGAAGAAAGAAATAGAGTTAACATTCCAGGTCAGTGTCTCTCCACAGATGTTCTTAACTTGCTGAATATTTCCAGCTTTTTTTGTTTTTCTTTCCAATTTCTGGCACCAGTTGCAGATATGTGGTTAAGTACACAGTGTGGGTAGAAATTTAAAATCCAGAACACACTTCCTGAAAAGGATGGTGGAAGAAGGTTCAATAATAACTTTCTAAATGGAGTTATGCAAGTACTTAAAATGGGAGATTTGGCAGGCTGCTGGGAAGGAGCAGGCAAGTAAAACAAAGTGACCTGTTCTTTCAAAGCGGTAACATAGACACAAGGGGCCAAACGGCCTTCCGTGGCATAAATCTCCCATCACCCACATCTTTCCTGTGGCTATAGCACTAACAAAAAAACTAGCCAATTCATTCACAAACTCCTGTGAATAGTGAAAATACTAGTTGTGATGAGCAAGTTACTCTCAGCAGCATTTCCCTTGCCTTTAATATTTACATGTCCTTGTCTCCCTTTTTCACTTGAAAAATACCACTGCAGTAGCAAGTTAATTAAGTTTTGATGATTCTCCTACAAGGGTGATGGGCATATCTCTATTCTACAGCTCAGCTCAATTGCTGCCAAAATGTAGCTTCCCCAAGAAGATACAACTCCTTTTGTTCTACAAGAATGTGCAACTTCCCTTTGCTTTTAAACACATTTTCACCATCAGTCCTTCTTGCCTTTTAATACCTGGTGCAGCTCCTCATCTGGTAACAGTGACCCTTTCCCACAATATATTTCCACAAATACAAGTTAAATAGTCATGCAATGCCACATCCAAAAGGTCAAATCATATATGAGCCCAGGTAATGGTTTTCAACAGGCTTTCCTGTTGTGGAGACGCTGTTGGAAATGCATATAAAGGGAATTCACATCCCACACCTTATTTTGTACATCTACACTTCAGCCTGCATTGCTCGATAACCATAAGAAGGGAGAATTGTCTGATTCTCCTCTCTGTAGCCAAGGAACACAGTGGTCAAATATTCTCTTGAAGGTATTCCAACCGAGGACCACCAATTAGCACAGAGCAGAATCATACCTGGAAGCATTCTGCATGTTCAACCATGCACAGCAAAATATATACAAAAATATTATTGTATTTAGTTAACATTATTCAAGATGGTGGAAGCACCCTCCCTCAATTTTCTTTTAATTGAGCTCAAGGTAAAGAATGTTTACAGTGGAGTTGGGCTTCATCCCATTTGAGAAACACAACAAGCACCATCAGATGAGTATAGCAAGACACAGACAAATGTTTCTCTAATTTAATGTGCATCAACTGAAGAACACCGCACCAGTATTTCCCATTGCCACACCATGCAATGTGTAGTCTCCCCGAGTGCCTATTGATTGTGAATTAGGGATAGCTCTCAGCTATTCCCCGTGTTTACCAGACATCGTCAAGGTAGCCTAGCTTCAAGCAGACAAAGTCAGCCTTAATCCTTCCATTAGACTAAATTTTAAGGTCTGTAATAAAGAACTGTACTGCTGAGCAACAATATATGCGCACTGACTGCCCACACAATAACACGTTAACTTCTTCGCTCCAGTGCTGACCCATGCATGAGTGGCCAAGTTAATAAATCAAAGCAGGTTCTATTTTTAAGTTAATAGCCATGTTATTTAGGCTATAAAACACTTCAAGAGCAAAATTCTACAAAATAACAAAAATTCTTCCAATCAATCTACAAAGAAAGCACTGGAAGCCAACTTTGTCTCGCAAAGAACAGGTAACAAAAGCATGGGATAGAATGGCTTTATCTCAGCATCAAGGTTGTTTCATTGACCAACAAGACAGAGGGTGAACTTTATGACTTTGAGCCATACATTTCCTCCAATTGCTGGAATACCAAACCGGACTTTCAGATGAAAATGTCAACTGAATCAGCCTTCAAGGACTAAATGCTTTAGCTGAGTAGTTAATCAGCATGATTTTGTCTACATAACTGTTGTGCCAATACAAGGTATGACTCACATTAAAGGCAAACAGCTAGACAAAGCTACAACATAAAATGTAACTAACATAACGAATAATCAACTCAAATCTACTGAAGAATAGGAGATAGCAGTTTGATCAAAAGGTCTCATGTCCTTATTTATCTTGTGCACAAATCTTGTATTTCCTACTGTGACCCAGATTTACTCCTGGTAATGGGAAATAAGCAGGTAAGTCAAACTGAGGCAAGATCTAGCCAATAGCAACAGTTGGGTTAAATGACCTGTTTGTGTGTTGTCTATTTATGTATATTCTGGTTATGTTGCATTGTGTACGCCAATTTAAACAAATGTACTCTGATGGGGATGATGGGAGAAACGCATTCTCTTACAAACTAATTTAAAAGGTTAGAATAAGAATTTAATCTCAGTAACTAAATAACATGAATTAACTATCTATAAAACACATTCTGGATTTTAATCAACTATTCCTTGAACTTCCTGCAGATTAATTCAGCCAGCTAAATATCATACTCAGAATTGTTTACTGCATGCACTTTTACAAAATTAGCCTTATTCTCATTTAATGAAATTTTACCTCATGTTAATTCATACAAAAAAAAGTTAATTGATGCAATACAGCTACTTGAAAAACTGCTGGAAAACAGCGGTGAGATTTTTGTTTTCCAAACCTGTATGCAGGCTCCAGTCTTCTCCGTACACAAGCTGCACACTAATGCCCATCTGCTAGCGGGAACATGGGATATCTTTGTTATGGGCTCCATCTTTTCTGGACAGCCTATGCTAACCTAAATAAATAAGCAAAACAAAAAGTGTCAACCAAACCAGACAGATTTTCTTTTTAGAAGGATATTTATATGTGCAATACAGTGAACACATAGGCAAAGAATACATTGGCTTTATCTCAACATCAACACTGCTTCACTGAGCATAAAACAAAGCAAGCATTTTTATTATTTTTGGACTTTCAAATCTGAGCCAAGTCTCCAGAAAACAAAATAGTGTTCATCTTGGCTTCAGCTTATGGCTATAATTCTGAATACTATCCAGTTGGAATTACACATCACGAGTGTACAACCAAATTTGTGGCAGCCAATGAACATGGATCCCACTATTCTGCTTAGAAAAATTGGAGGCAATTTCTTGCTTCTATTTAGGCTCATCTTTTAACTGCAAGAGACCAGTTTGCAAACACTGTTGGTGTGTGCACAATCGTACACTACCTTAAGAAACTACCTTAATATTTAAAGGCAGTAACACCAAGTGTTTAAAAAATGGTGAAGAGTATACCCGACTCCTCTAATATTGTTTTATTGCCACCTTGAGTGTAATATAGCTGGAGGCAGTACTCTACACGTTCAGAGTTGGATTCTGTGCCTAAGCATGAAATAAGCAAAGCTCCTGTGGTGCAGGCAGGCCACATGAGTGGCAATGGTGCCACGTTTTCAAAAGATAAGTGAACACTACTGAATGTATTCACCCTGAACGTAAGAAGTTTTGCACTGTGTTTATTCCTTCATATATTTTTTTATTATGAAGAAAGTTTATTCTTCAAATTTAAAAAAAGGCTGCTACCAACAGACTGTAAGGAAGCATTTAGAAGTGGTGCTGCAATCACAGTATACAAAGGAGGAAAAATTGCTAGCTTTTGACAAATTGTTGTTTAGAAACTGGATGCTTATTCTTCTCTCCTTTTCCTTTTCAGAATCTCCTTGCTTAAATCCAACATCACATGATGCACCATCAACAGGGTCAAAAGAGAAGGCCAAGAATCTGGGCCTCCAACTGTACACCCCATTGTGACTCTCCTTCCTTCCCATTGCTCCCTTCAACACCAACTTTTCCAAAAATTTAGTAAAAATCCAGACTTAGCCTCAAAGCAAAATTTCAAACCATCGAAAATTTCAAAATTTCAAACCATTTCAAACCAATTGCTCCATCGAACTATTCCTTGCCCCAACCACCTTCATCAATGTCCTGATGGACTGAGAAGTTTCTGGGTCAAAGAATTCCCTTTATCCAGAAGTTGTCAATTATAATTATTAGTTTATATGGTTGTGAGGAACAAGTCCCTTGTTTAGTGTCACTGAAATTTGGTGTTTCTAAAGCAATTAACCATAAAGATCATCACATCTTCAATCAAAATCAAACTTCACCATTAAAATACAATGTCCCTTCCAAATTGACCCCTTACTGGTGAACATCCAATGGAACGCTAGAATTCTTCACATATTAAAAACTACTGAATTACTCCTTCTACAAAGACAATCTCTGTAAAAATTCCAGTCTCTGGAAAAATGATCATTGTATCCTAACATCAGAACTGAAACTTTAAATGTGTTCTATTCAATTACTTCATCATCACAACATGAATGTAATTTTCTTTTAAGTGAATGTGGTTACCACGGAAACTCTGACAAGGTCAAATATTGAGGAACCTTACCTCAGGAATCCATAAAGCACAACTGACGTGAACCCACTTTGTCCCGCTGCGAGTGGGCTTCATGGCTCCGCCTTTTTTGGGGCAGAGCAAGCATTTTGGCTGGACACCTAGTGCACAGGTTCGACATAGCCAGCTGCCTTCAGGAACCTTCAAAATTCCATAACAAGCCTGTAACAATCGCACAAGAAGTGTATTGAATAACCATGCCTGATGCAGACTTGATGGGCCAAAGGTCTGTTTCTGTGCTCTATGTCTCTCTCTCTCTCACACACAGAACTTAGATAGACATGGCAAATGGCTAACTCAGGTATTCATCACCAGATCCCACTGCATCTGTTAAAGCAAACCTCACTACCAATGTTCTAACTTGTATGGCTGTCAGCGAGATAGAGTGAAGACTCAGAACAATAATGTTCTTGTGACACAGCACTTAATACTCATTAATAGTGTCCAATTACTGCTGAAGGTTACATGGAATTATTCTCTCCCTCCTGGAGTAACTAATAGTTTTAAGACAAATGGCCCACACCAGCTTTGAATGCTTAGTGGAGCGAATGCAATGCATGACTGATTCCTGGCTCAGTGAATCAACGTGGCTGGGACAGGCAACTCTGCTCTACATTTACTTAGAGATAAGGCTTGAGGAGCAGGGAATAAGCAAAGCTGTTCTCAAAAGCGATCTCAGCCACAGCACAATCTGTTTTGTGAACTGGCTCAGAGAGATAACTGAGTGTTCAGAGGGAACAACACGTTTCAAAGGTACAGGGATAAAGGGTCAAACCTTACAACAGGCAGGGCTGCTCTCTCTTCAAAAATTGTTGTTATGGATAAATCAGGAAATTTTCATAAACACTGAGTAACGTGCAGGATAAACAGGGATGAGGACAGAGAAGTTGTTCAAGTTCAAGTGAAGAATTGAGTTCGAATTTTAAGTTAATACCCTGGACTCAGTCATTAGGGCAGGGAGTTTAAGGTCCTTTAGTCCTATGAATCCCTTTTATCACTTTAAACATCTCAGTTAGATCACCACTTAATTTTCCATATTTGGGAAAAAACGAGCAGACATTTATCAAGAAATTATTTTTATAGCAAATTGATATTCTAATATAATAAGAGTTAAAAGGAATTGAACATGAACAGATATACTTAACCTGCTAAATGACTATCCTATATAGCTTTTATAAAGTAAATAAAACACAGCAAGACCTTGATAACAACAAACTACTTATTACAAAAGATGTGCTTAATGCAGTCACTGATTTGGGGCTTTGGGTCAGATTGCAGTGAATAGTGTGGCAAGAAGAGATGTCACAAGGAACTGCTCCAGCTTTGTGGTGAATAGTTGCATCTTTGGGCTCCCTGTCACAATTGTCAGTGACAGATTGAAGTCTTTGAATGTTCGAGAGATTGTGGGTGGGAGGTCACAACCATGAGGGGTCACAGGCCAGTAGGGATTGGAGGTTCAAGGAAGTGGAACAAACATCAAAGGTCCGGACCAGAGCCTGTAGGCATTGAGATTTCAGGACCTGGAGCAGTGCCAGATTGGAGGCAACTGTAGTATTAATGCTTTCTTTCACATGCAAACTTATGGTTGGCTTTCTCTTGTCTATCCTTGCCCAATCCAGTCAGTCAAAAACCCAGTATTCTATCTGCCATTTCTAAAAGGCCAAGTGGCATCTGATTAACTATTGCTCAGGCTAGCTGTTGAACTGGGGTTTCTGACTTGGTTCAATCTGCTGCAAACTATTAAGTTGGTTGGAATTTCTAAACTCTCCCAAATTAATTTGAACAGCAAAGGAGATTTGTCATGGGTTGCCGATTATTTGAACTGAATCAATGCAATCGATAGAGAGGCCAAAAAATTGATCGTTTCAAGTTTAAAAACTACTGTGACACCAGCCCAGTCTCTCACTCTCCCCCTTACTTTAAACATAATTAAACTAAAAGGTGGAGAAAATGTTAAACCATTTCCTTTGGAATATCCCACAATCAATCCTCCATCTACCATCCTATTGCTGACCATCCATTCTTCACTGACATACTGGAATATACTACTGTCTCTCACCTCTGCTCACATCTATCCTAAAATTCAATTTAAATCCCTCTAAGACACTTTTCCCACCTTCATCACACTTTTCAAAGACAAATGGCAATTCTTGCAATTGTAATCCTGATTTTTTTTTATTGTACTTCATCCTTTGCAAGATTTTTAGAGCATTCAATACGTGAGCACAATGTTACCCTCAGAGTGGCTCTACTGCTCGGTTCCATTCCTGTCTATCTGAACTCTTCCCAGCATAACAATCACCTGAGATTCCCAGGAATTTACCTGCTGGCCCAGATGAAGGGGGTTAGAGGAAGGGGTGGAAAAAGACTGGTGTGGAACCTCTTCAAGCAAATTTTTTTTTTCCCATTGATGGGGGTGGTTAGCTTGGCGTTCAATACCATCATCCCCTCAGTATTAAATCACCAAGCTTGTAAACCCGGGCCTCTGTACCTCCCTCTGCAATTGGATCCTCAACTTCCTCATCGGGAGACCACAGTCAGTGCAGATCAGTGATAATACCTGCTCCCCGCTGACAATCAACACAGGCGTACCTCAAGGATGTGTGCTTAGCCCACTGCTCTACTCTCTCTACACTCATGACTGTGTGCCTAAGCACAGCTCAAATGCTATTTATAAATTCACAAATGACACCACTGTTGTTGGTAAAATCTCAGATGGCAATGAGGAGGCATACAGAAGTGAGATAGATCGGCTGGTTGAGTGGTGTCGCAACAACAACCTCGCACTCATCACCAGCAAGACCAAGGAATTGATTGTGGACTTCAGGAAGGGGAAGTCGGGAGAACACACACCAGTCTTCATTGAGGGGTCAGTGGTGGAAAGGGTGAGCAGCTTCAAGTTCCTGGGTGTCAGCATCTTAGAGGATCTGTCCTGGGCCCAACACATTGATGCAATCACAAAGAAGGCATGCCAGCAATCCTACTTCATTTGGAGTTTGAGGAGATTAGGTATGTCACTATAGACTTTTGCATACTTCTATAGATGTACGGTGGAGAGCATTCTGACTGGTTACATCACCGCCTGGTATGGAGGCTCCAATGCACAGAATGGCAGAAGGCTGCAGTGGGTTGTAGACTCAGCCAGCTCCATCACGAGCACAACCCTCCCCACCATCAAGGACATCTTTAAGAGACAGTGCCTCAAGAAGGCAGCATCCATCATCAAGGACCCCCACCATCCAGGACATGCTCTCTTCTCGGTACTACCATTGGGGAGGAGGTACACGATCCTGAAGACCCACACTCAACGTTTCAGGAATAGCTTCTTCCCCTCCATCATCAGATTTCCGAACAGTCCATGAACACCACCTTATTCCTTTTTTTTGCACTATTTATTTATTTTGTAATTTATGGTAATTTTATGTCTTTGCACTGTACTACTACCGCAAACAACAAATTTCACATCATTTAAGATAGCGGTAATAAACCTGATTCTGATCTAATGTTTTGTAATAAATGTTGCCCTTGGTGTTATTCACTGGCATTGTGTCACCTTCTGCAGAAGTACTGATGACATCCACATTTGCCCTCTGCCTGATTTCCCAACTGTCCCTATGCTCTCAGGTTATCTATTGATGTCAGGTCATGAATGAGTTACTACTCCATCCAGAAAAGAGCCAAGTTGTTGTCCCTGTCCCTTGGCCACAACTCCACTGCCTTGCCACAGACACCAAGCCCTTCCATTCCATTGATTTCAAACTGCCCATAACCATGGAGCCCTGTTAAACTAAACCTGTACCCTTATAACCACCAAGGTTGCTTTTCTCCATTTCACAACACAAACACACCTCCCATGGTTGTGTGCCCGTCTCAGTCTATGTCAATGCTTTTCTGGCCAGTCATCCATTCTCAATACCCGATAAACTCCATCTTGATTCTACTGTACACTTCCTGTTCTTCACGCCTTATTACTCACTTCCTACCTGACCCACTTCAGCTCTCTCTGCCGACATAACACATTTCATATTTCTGACATCAATAAATCATTCACTGCCGCATCATATTTTACTTCAGTATTTTCAACAATCTGGCAAGTTCAGCCATCTTCACAGCATACCACCAACTAATGTCAGGCTGCCCTGATGAAGAATCTTTGACCCAAAATGTTGACTCTGTTTCTCTTCCTACAAATGCTGCCTTAACCCACTGAGTGTTTCCAGTATTTTCTGTTTTTATGTAGGATGTCCAGATATGTCACTTACTATCTTTGGAACTCTCTCTCTGCCTTTAAAGGACTATTCACAATTCCAGATTTAGACACCCTCCCCTTGCAACACTTGACTACAGCTTTCCTTAAACCTGTTTCTAGTGCCCTTTAGTACATCTGCTTATCTTAAACACTTGCACACCTGCTTATTTGGTGTTACTATTGTAATGCAAGACCTTAAACTAACAAAATGGTTTTGTACACTGTCAAATTCCTTTCATGCTTGGCTCGATAACAGGAGCAGACACTCAACAACTGTTTGTCACAGGCTCTTTTTCCAATTCAATGAATAAATTCATTAAAACAGTCACAACATACTTGAATGCATGTAATCTTACCTGATGGACACAGATGTTGCACTTGTCACAGAAAACCATCTCATTGCCATCCTCACCATCTGGAGATTGACACACATCGCACACCACATCTTCATCATATTCAATCCCAAGACCTTCTTCTGTCTCAATGGCATGGTTCATATTGTCATCACATCTTCGCTCCAGTTCTTCCATGACCCTCTCCATGGTGAACTCATCTAATTCAGCCATCCCTGACACAGTGAATGAAAAAAAATTGCATTATTATTTTGCAGTGTACACTTGTTAAGAAGTTGTCCCACATTCCAAAAGACGTACAGATTAGGAGCTGTGGGCATGCTATGTTGGCGCTGGAAGCATTGCGACACTTGCAGTCTGCCTAGAACATTCTACGCAAAAGATGCATTTCACTGTGTATTTCGATGTGCACGTGACTAATAAAGAAACCTTAAATTTTCCCAACTACTTCCAGCTTAACAGGTGCCAGCCCTTGTTCCCAAAACAACTGACCAAAGATATTCCTTCCAATTTTATTAGGAACATAAAATCTTTTTGGGCACTGCATCACATCAAATGGGTTAAAAGATACAATGATTTTTTTTTTGTTTAAAATGTTGTTAATGTCCATGAGAAAGCAGTGTACAATCTTAGCACATTTTTAGGTGTTTTGAATTTGAGAAGCTATTACAATAATTTAAATCCTAAAAACAAATCAAAGTCATACCATATCAAGACAAAGTGGAGCATGATGAATGGACAACTGTAAACAAAGACCTAATACCTTCCCAAGTGCTACTTGGCTGCTTTGAAGCATCTGTTAAAATCCAGAAAATTTTAATCAATTACTGCAGGAGAGCCACAAAGCAGTTTGTAATGTTAACAGCTCTTAAGAAGTCATGCCACAAGCTTCATCTGCTTCTGGTTTTCTCAGCATGGATCAGTGATGTCCAACCTGCTCATTCAGTTTCCAACAACGTAGGTCTCGATGACTGTCCATCGAGCATGATTATACACAAACAGTAACTTAAACCCTCTTTTACTTTCCTTCCAATAAGAACAGATTTTTCCATCTCAGTCATCTTTTACATTATAGTTCTTTCACACGCGTTTATTCTGTGTGGTGGGATTCGGAGTATGGGGCTCTTCAAACACTTTTCCCAAGGGTTTTCCTACCAGAGGGCGAACATATCTAGTCATTTATTTGCATAATCATTAAGACACTCATTAGAATAAACCCTCGGTCGAAAGGGACTGTAAGCTTCACTTTATAGTTCACTAATAGGAGACATGAATGCTTCCTACTTGCCTTGAATCTACTGAAGTCCTGCTATACAAAAAGGTATACAGAATCTGCAACATTTGGTGAATGTTACACCCAATATCACAAGTTTTTGTGTTAATCTCTTCAGGGTCATCTCTTCACGCTTAATTTCCCATTGCACTGTAAAAGGCACCCCTTTACTAGAGGGCTGTGTAACGTGTGGCATCTCTGACCAGGTGCAGGCTCGACTTGCTCAACGTGTAGGTACAGAAAATCTTGGTGGAGATGGCAACACAACTTGTGATGCTGCCAGCTCTTGTCCCAGTACATTGGACTTTTAGGATAACAATGAAGCTTCCCGTCCCCCCACCCCAGCCCCCAAAAGTTTTTGGGTTAGGGGCAGGGGCGCAAGAGAAGTTGGTGCAGGGCAAGATTAAGAAAGTCACTGTTTTCCTCTCTCAACTTTTAAAATGGCGGAGACACTCAGATCAAAATTGGTATATTATTGTCACATGTACGGAAGTACAGTGGAGAAACAGTTTTGCATGCCATCCATACAGATCATTGCACAACACAAATATATTGAGGTAATACAAGGGGAAAAAAAATCAATAATAGAATGAAGAATATAGTGTTACAGTTACAGAGAAAGTACAGTGCAGGTAGACAATACAGTGCAAAAATCATGACGAGGTAATATGGTAAATTAAATTGGTAACTTGGTTTATTATTGTCACATGTATCGAGGTACAGTGAAAAACTTTGTTTTGCATGCCATCCATACAGATAATTTCATTACAAAAGGGCATTGAGGTGGTACAAGGAAAAAGCAATAATGGAATACAGAATAAAGTGTTACAGTTACAGAGAAAGTGCAGTGCAAGCAGACAGTAAGGTGCAAGGCCATAACGAAGTAGATTGTCAAGTCAAGATTTAATTTTAACGTACAGGAGGTCCATTCAAGAGCCTTATAACAGCAGGATAGAAGCTGTCCTTGAGTCTGGTGGGGTGTGTTTTCAGCTTTTGTATCTTCTGCTTAATGGAAGGGGGAAGAAGAGAGGATACCCAGGGAGGGAGGGGTCTTTGATTATGTTGGCTGCTTTTCCGAGGCAGCGAGAAGCGCAGTCAATGGAGGGGAGGCTGGTTTTCGTGATGGACTGAGGTGTGTCCACAACTCTCTGAAATTTCTTGCAGTCTTGGGCAGAGCAGTTGATATAAATGGCAAGTTTTCATTGGAACTGGTGAAAATTAACTCTGTTTTCTTTATCACAGGTGTAATCTGATCTTCTGTGCATTTCTGGAATGCTTTTTTTTAAATTTCAGATTTGCAACAACCACAATATTTTACTTGGGTTCAGTGGATTAGTGTACAGTTCATGTACCTTAAAACCCAAAGCTATAATTCAAATCAGGCTGACAACCTTTTACATTTCATATCAAATTGACAATCTCTCTCCTTTCTCTGCTGCAAATAAGAATCCTTCTAACATCGACTCTGAAGTTCAACCTTTTCCTCAGTATGTGTTGGTCAACAATAAAAAAAATGCATACGATTCAGTGAGGATCAACATTAAATTGACTGTGGGAACAGCACGTGTGCGATTCGCACTGACGTACTAGGTCACATAAGGAGGTTAACACATATTCAGATACTATTTTCGACTTCTCTAATCTCAACAACAAGGTCAGCTTGTATACAAAGCTAAGAGTGACTTTAGTGTTGGAAGAGCAAACAAGGAAAAATATACCCCATTGTCTAAGCTTAAAGGGTGCCCTAATCAAGATCAGTTCTGTTGCACAGTGGATCTGGGACAGCTTGTTCTTTACCTTATTAGTTCTACCACACCAAGTCATCATACTGGTTACAAAATTTCATTCATTCTGTATGAAAAAAAAGACACAAAATTGCTTTGGGCTTGAACTGATTTGGAAAAACCACGGTTATTGAAATCTGTGACCAAATCATGAATGTGGATTGGCTAGTGAATTATTGAATTAGACACCACTAGAGTGCCTCTGTCACACCAACTGATGCTTTAATACAAAAAAAAATTAAACCCCAGATCAGTTTCTAATGTATGCAAATTATAGTACTTTTCACTGTTACATCTGCTCAGTACATACAAATATTAAAAAAGGATGGCCAAAACTACTTTTTCTTCTCAGTAGATTAAAGCTGATCTCAGTAATGGTAACCATGAAACTACCAAAATTATTAGATTAAAAACTACTGTGTCACTAATGTCCTTCTTGGAATTTATTTCTGCCAACTTTATGCAGCCTAAATGACACTCCGGACAAAGAGGGGAAGACAGGGCTGGTGGGGGGTATTTCCTTCCTGACCCCCACCAGTCCACCCAGAGTCTCTCTCCCTTTGTTCATATTTTACATCCATTCCACCCCTCCCCCCTCCACTACAGAGACTCGTCACCCTCCCCCATCTGGTTCCATCTGTTCATCCATCACATACCCTTCTACCTGGGTTTCTTCCGCCTTGGATCACCTTTCCTATCCCCTCCCCCATCTAGTTCCATCTACCCATCATCCCTCCCTTATCTAGTTCCACCTATTACATACCAGCCTCTGGCTCCACCCTTCCCCCTCCCTGGCTCTATCTTTTTTCTTTTCTAATGTCTCCACCTATCCCCTCCCAGCCTCTGTCCCACCACTCACCCTCCCAGCTTCATCTGGTCATCCTCTCCCCTAAGCTGGTTCCTCCCATCACTTACCAGCCTCTCCCCCTCACTTCATCATGCTGACCAACTTCCCTCTGCACTCTCGGTCTGCAGGGTCTTGACCAGAAACATCGACCATCACTATGTCTCCACAGATGTTGCTTGACCCGTTGAGTTCTTCAGCAGTTTAGTTTTTTTTTTAAATTTAAAATAAGCTAATTTGGCAATAATTTCAAGAGTTTGAATTTAAATAATTTTACTACCTTCAAGGAGACACAGGATTTGCTAGACAAACCGCAATCAGGCTGTTTCTATCCTACCATGCTGTCATATGATGCAAAAATAATAGTTGTTCATTAAACTCTATCACTTAGTCAATAAGAGATCCCGATGCAAAGAAAAGTAAGCCTAGCAGTGGTGAAAAGCCCTGAGATCCACTTGTCCAAAATCAGCTAAGTTTGTCACCTACTATAAGCCTCATCTCAAATTACTATCTTGGTTGAAAACATATGCACAGATACCAACAGGTGTATAAATACACATCAAGATTCTGATTCCTTAAAGTGGCAGATACAACTCTGGAAGGCAGGATGAACTAAGAGTAAATAGAGTGATACACAAATTCTTCCACAAGTGAAGAGGCATAGTGCAGAGAGGCAGAGCTAGATGAGGGTCGACCACAGATGAAAGGGGCGGAACAGTGGTATTGCAAGTAGAGATGCTACCTCACAGTGCTAGGGACCCAGGTTCAATCTTGACCATGGGTGCTGTCCGTGTAGCATCTGCACATTCTCTGAATGACTGCATGGGTTTCACCTGGGTGCTCTGCTTTCCTCACACATCCCAAAGACGTGCAGGTTGCTTGGTTAATTGGCCACTGGCATGTAATGTGCAGCTGAGTTCAAGATTCGGGGGGGGGGGGGGGGGGGAAGGAATTTGAAGAAAATGTGGGGATAATAAAAATGGGATTAAGACAGGATTGGAGTAAAAATATGGTTGTTGGTCTGAGCGGACTCAACGAGCCAAGGGCCTGTTTCTGTGCTGTCTCTCTCTATGACCGTGAAACACTAGGCACTGTGCTCCCTAGAATAGGGAGCATCTTGGAAAACAGACCGGAGATCCGTCAGACTGGCGAGGCGAGGACCTACGAGCTGGATGATGAGCAGGGTGGGGCCAGGAAGGCCTGGACATCAACTGGGGTTGTTGTACAGAGTTGGGACAATCAGTAACTATGAGAAAGATGCAGCAGCACTTTAACAACTTCACAAGACTTAACCTCCTGATTAAGATCTGGTGCAGTGTTGGAGGCCAAGTTGTTAATATAATCAGAGGGTCTGGATTGAATTTTTGATAAAATCCTTTCACGTAGCACATAAAAACTGCATAATGCAAAGTGGTTCTGATCAGGAGACCAGCCACGAGTTGTCTATTGAAAACAATTTTATTTCAGAGACAATTACTTAAGGTAACATTAATACAGGTCCTTATTCATATTTCAAAAATACTAAAGCAATTAGGAGTCGCATTTTGGTTTTTGTTTAATCTATTATTAAATAACCTGCAATTATTTCATATGCATGGGCAAATAATTAGGAAGTTCATGTATCCTACTGAGGTGTTTGTACATTAGAAAGAGTAATTGGGAAAAACGAGAAATTTGATTTTGAACGAACACATTAGGAAATCTTACAACGTCTATGGCAATTCAGACAATGCAGTTTCAGTATCATATGGTTTTGACATCAACTGCAGACAACAAGAAACTGAATTCATATTTTAGTTGTGGGACCCCAAATTTTACTGGCGCATCCAATTTGATCACCCACTATGCAAGCATTTGCAGAAATTTTCACACTTAAGACCTATTAAGAGCCTCACAAACAAATGATTTTTGCTCAGGACTTGTCACACTTGGCATCACGACAAATAATCTCATTTGCCCCATTCTGTTGCTGCACTAAAGTTGCTTAAGACTAAAGCCACCACTGCCGCAATAGTAACACATTGATAGTGGGCATTTCTGACACAAATATAAAACTGGTACACACATGAAACACTGACATTTCAAGTGCAAAAAACAATGGCTCAAAAGCTCTTGAGAATAATGCAGCAGAGGGGTGGAAATTCTGCAAACTATTAGCTGTATTTACAACTGAATTCCAATTTCAGGGCAAATGCTAAGTCACCTGTATTTCTCCTTTCCAAGTCTTCTCACACCACAGAATCAGAGAAAACAAACAAACAAAGCAGGTGGCCATTTGATCCAATGTGCCTGTGCCAGCCACAAAAACTTTCCAGCTTAATCACCCCTTTCAGCACAAGGTCCATAGCCCTGCGGGTTACAGCTCCTCAGGTTGTATTTGAAGCTGATAAGGGTTTCTGTCCTTACCACCCTGTCAGGTACCTAGTTTCAAATCTCAACCACACTCAGAGTGGAAAAGCTTTTCATCACCTCCCCATTAATTGTTTTATCCATTACTTTAAATTAATGGCCTCTGGTTTTTGAGCCAGCTGTTTTCATTGATACTCCTCATAATTTCATACATCTCAATGAAACTTTCCTTCAGCCTCCTCTGTCCCAAAAAAAACAATGTAATCTTTCTTTGTAATTGAAACTTTCCAGTCCTGTCAACATCCTTGTGAATCTCCTGCACTCTCACCAGTGTGATCATGTTGTTCCTGTGAGGTGGTGATCAGAACTGTACACAGTACTGAAGCCAGGATTAAGTTGTGTTCAAGCACAACTTCCCTGCTCTTTTATTCTATAATCCAGTCTTTACATTGGTCTTAAACCTGATACCAAGAAGGCCAATGAGAATCTGCTGGGATGGCCGCCTTTTCCCCAAATTTATCTTCAGGGTAACATCAGAGAGCCACTCTGCATCTCTTAACGGATCAACACAGCACAAGGTACTTGAGGAGAAGGTGGAGGAAGAGGTGCTCACAACATTTAAGAAATTATCTAGATAAGCACTTGAATTCCAATTCATAGAAGCCAACAGGCCAAATGTTGATGAATGAGATTTATATTTGGATGCATGGACATGATGAGACGAAGAGCCTGTTTCTGTTCTGTATGACTCTAGGTCTGCTACTGTGTAGGTTACTGATCTTCAAGTACTGTTCAGCCATGTATTCTTTTAAATGTGACGAGGGTATGTCTCTTGCAGCCTTTCAGGATATGACCGTTGGACTTTGAAGGAAGATTTTACATAAAGGGAAAGGAAAAAAAATTGGCATTTATATAACATCTATGATGACCTCGGAATGTTCCAAAGCTCTACACTGTTGAAGGAGCAAATGTTTAATGCAATTTTCATTGTAATACAAGAAATACAGCAATCAATTTGTATATACAAATAGCATTTAAATAACAACCAGATAATCTGATATAGTGACTTTGATCGAAAATATTGTCCAGGATACCAAAAATAACATTCCCATTATTGTTCAAAATAGTGCCATGGATCTTTTATATCCATCAGAGAAAATAGCAGAACCTCAGTTTATTGTGTCTAAAAGATAGCACCCTTATTATTAGGCAGGCATGGTAGTGTAGCGGTTAGCGTGACACTATTACAGCACCAGCGACCCAGTTTCAATTCCGGCCGCTGTCCATAGAAGTTTGTACGTTCTCCCCATGTCTGCGTGGGTTTCCTCTGGGTGCTCCGGTTTCCTCCCACATTTCAAAGACGTACGGGTTAGGAAATTGCGGGCATGCTATGTTGGCAACACTTGCGGGCTGCCCCCAGAACACGCCACACAAAGATGCATTTCACAGTGCGTTTTGACATACATGTGACTAATAAAGATATCTTATCTTATTATTGCATCACTCCCTCAGTAAAGCAGTGCTGCATCAGCCTGAATTTTTGTCAACTCTCTGGAGTGGGACTTGAACCTACAATTTCTGACCCAGTGGTGAAAAATACACAGCTGACATGCAAGTGAAATGAAAAGGGAGCCAAATAAATGTGCAAATTAACTAGTACATCCATCAACAGAATACAAGAAGTGGTCATGAGAGTAAAAGGGACAAAGGTACTTATTCTCCAAATGTTGCTGGGCACCATGACTTTGAAGCTATTTTTCTTTTATATAATCAAAGTAGCATAATCTTACATACATCACAGTTTTTTTTGTTTACAGCAGAATTGACTCATTTCTGCTCAGGCAACTGTGCCAGACCAAACAGCGAGAAAATCCCACAGTTAACTGGGAAGCATTCACTTTGCCAGTTTGGAACAAAAGTTTATTACCTGCAACTGCATCCATGATCAGCAGTGCTAAGTGCACCATATGGTAGCACCACTGCACTGCACAGCACATTTCTGACTACAGAATGTCTAGGCAAACAAGCCTTCAGCATTTTTTAACCAGCCTAGTTTGTGGAAAATGTATTATAAACAGAACCATAATTGCCCATTGATAACCTTATTATAAATGGAGGAGTTTGGAATTTTCTATATGAAATCTGGTAGAGTTTATACTATTCGAAACGTATATACTATTCCAAATTGTATTTTCCTGAATGCAACAGGTTCTACTGGGAGTGCAAAGGTACAAGAAAAAAAATATCTGAGATTCAATGCCTGGATTTCCTAACCACACAACTTGAGGTTTGAGAAACCATTCTGTGCCTTCAACTCCACTGTAAGATCCAAATGTAAAACTTCAAAACAAATTCCCATTGCACATCAAATTATCTTGCAACCTGCTGCATAAAAATGGGTTTTAACTTCACAGAATATCATGTTTTGCCATTCCCCTCCAGATTAATTAGCAGTTTTACTTTATCCCATTCATTATCACATTAATTCAACATCATTATTGTGCTTAGTACAGTAATCAAATTTCAGTGTAAACAAGAAACAGGGACAAGGTGCCCATCAGGTCAGAATACTGACATCTTTCACCATTTCTTTGCCTTAGAAAAATCTCTCTTCATGTAAGATTCCCTTAGCACCACAAAGCATCATCAGCCTGCATTCCCCACAATATTAGAAAATGCAGCATCTTAATATTCTTAAGTACTAATCCACACACTCTCATTCCACAAAAATGTAGTGTGGCAACACTGCATTAGCTATATAAAGAAAAGAGCACAAGTCTTTCATGTTGTTTAAAATTAGCCACGTCAACTAGCGTTCTATAACAGAAAATAAATTTCAAACTTGCTCCTTGTCATACAAATTTACACAATGAAATTGTTCATATTCTGCTCTGAACTGGAAAATCTCAGATTTTGCAAAAATTACTGGCACGGATTGCACATTTTACTCCTTGTATTAACAACATCACAATGTAATTATTTAACACAAGGCAAGTAACTTATAAGTTTCTTGTAGTTTTGAAAGAGCAAAATATTGTTCGTGTGGAGGGAGAAATTTGTTTTTAGTTGCCAGTCCCAAGTCTGTAATATAATAGCAGTTGCACATTGCACTTCATATCTTCAGTGGAACAGAATTTCAAAAGCAGTTCCATTTGCAGCCACTGCTGAATATTCACATTTATCACAGGCAAATGGAGATGAAATTTTATCTCACAATTGCATGTTCTTTTATGCAATAGTACCACAATAAATCTTTAAAATCTGTACAGACGAGTCTCAATTCTAACAGTATTACTCCCATATTATTGTACTGAAGTACCACCCCAAATTCAGGTGCATTGACTAGAAACATAGCAGATGTTAAGAGAGTCTTTTATTGGAAGTTCATAAGCATATGAACTTGCTTGTTTCACAACATTCCCAAGTGTATAACAGCCAATAATCTAATTTTGAAGTGCAGTCATTGTCACTGACAATCTCATCATTACTCTGAGCAGAGGAAGGAAATTAAGTTGACATGACAGAGTGAGATAAATTACAGCTGAAAAGGGATATCTAGTCATAGCAGCATTCAGAAGTAAGCAGAGGTGCTCTCCTGGTGTTCGCCAGGGGAGCACCTCTGGCAAACATACTCGTACCTCAACAGGCAGCACTTATGAAAATGGACGATTTGGTCTATTGTTATCCTATTGTGTT
This sequence comes from Pristis pectinata, assembly GCF_009764475.1. Lineage (NCBI taxonomy): Eukaryota > Metazoa > Chordata > Chondrichthyes > Rhinopristiformes > Pristidae > Pristis > Pristis pectinata. The sequence continues at coordinate 127,831,087 of NC_067406.1, forward strand.
TGGAGGGGCTAGCTGCTAGGATGCCCACATTAACAATGACTACATACCAAAATGTACCATCAACTGTAAATCACTCAGGGATGTTGTGGAAAAACTCATTCATATAGCAGTTTATAAACCGCCAATCAAAGTGGCTCTTAAGCTCAGCCATGAGGAAAACAAGCTACATCTGTATTAGGGACGTTGAAGACATACCCATTCCTCTGAATTCTTCATTCAGCAGCTCCAGCCAGGCAACATCCATATCATCTAGATCATAGCGACACACACTGTCCGCAAGTGTGCGGATGTCCACATAGCCAAGCTCCGGTGGCTCAGACCCAGAGGAATGAATATACTTCCTTGGTCGAGAAAATATCACAGCTGTATCCTTTTCATCTGTTACCCTGTAAACATAAAAAGGAAGAAAAAAGTTTATATACAGTCTGCTCCTAAGTGCTGGGGTCTCAGTGTATCAATCCTCGACAGGAAAGCTATAAATAGACACAAAAAAGCATGTTGTTTCTAAGATATCCTGTGAAACATTAATGAAACAGATTCTGTTTATTTCCAAATACGTCATTAGATTAGGGTGTACTCTGGTGGCATAATGTATTTTTGTTTTAAATATTAGGGTGCTATTTCAGAAATCAGGCACTAACCAGGTGGTAATATGCCTTGATGACCTGCCTCACCTCCCCCATCCTTTATTCCATGGTCCACTGCCCTCTCCTACCTGATTCCTTCTTCAGCCCTTGGCCTCTTCTACCTATCACCTCTCAGCTTATTACATTTTCTCCCCCTCCCACTATCTTCCCCCTCTCACCTGGACTCGCCTATCACCTGAACTCACCTATCTCCTGCCTGCGTGTACTACTCCTCCTCCTCCTCCCACACACCCCCCCACCTTCTTATGCTGGCTTCTGCCCTCTTCCTTTCCAGTCCTGATGAAGGGTCTCAGCTGTTTATTTCCCTCCATAGATGCTGCCTGACCTGCTGAGTTCCTCCAGCACTTTTTGTGTATTGCTCCAGATTCCAGCATCTGCAGAATCTCTCACGTCTCAGTAATCAGGTGGTGGACAGTCTGGGTAATGTATCAATGTTCTACTCTCAGGCTATTTTAGACTATTATAAACTGCAGGACAGGACACTAGTGTGCATGCCTTTTGTTTTTACCATCTCTAATGATGTTAATCACAAGTTAAAATCTGCAGTTTAATATAGGATAATAAGAAAACCTATCCAAAGAGTCAGCTTGTTTCCATAAACTTTCATTAAACTGCAGTGATGCAAGTTATTGAATTAAAAACGGGAAATGCCAGCAACACACTAAGGTCATCAGGATCCAAAGTGGAATGATTAGTGAATATCTCAGCTGAGATCATCAGCGAGAATAGTCAGGATACAGGTCAGATCCCAATTGCTATGATGTGCAACAATTATGACAAGAAATAACTGAACATTTAACTTTGGCTTCATGCACCCGTAAGTCTTTTTCCCTTAGAGATAAACTGTTTATAATTTCTGTGTGAGTTATCATCCTCCATTCTGTGAGAAATGGTTCTGGTCAAGTTCCTTTATACACAGAGCAGTTCGGTCCCTTGGATAATGATCATATTATAGCAGAAAACATATTTAGCTCTCCTTAAGCAGCGAGCATTAGAAGCAAGGCAAAAAAAAAGTTTGTATCTCTTAGCATGGTATTGATAATGCTCACTATTTCCATGCAAATGCTTACTTAAAGTGGAATAGCACAGAGAGAAGACCAAACTAGTTTCTGAGAGCTTTTTCTGTAACTTCCAAACCCTACTGGATATCAACTACCTGGGCCCATTATCCATGGGAAAGCCTTTGCAATGAATTCCATTTTGCTGTCCTGAATTTGCTTCTATGCTAGCTGAAAACATACAGAAATCAGAAGCAGAATCTCTCATTGATTTCTCCCGATCAAACTCACAGGCCAACTTTTATTTATGCCACATAGTGGAGATGGGATCAAAACAAAAAAGGGTTAAAAGATACATTGTAAAAAATACTAGTGAAATATTTTCAACATATCAAAATATAAAAGAAAGTGCAAGGAGAGAAACACCAGAGAAAAGTAGCCTTCTCTTCTATCAATTCTGCCATGGTATCTTTTATATCCACTGGACACAATAGACAGATCTTTGATTTAATATCTTATCCAGAAAGACGTCACCTTTGACAGCGCAGCACTCCCTCAATATTGCATTGACATGGTTATTTCCCATCACATCCCCCAAGGGTATTGCAAGTGAAAAAAGCGGGGAAACAAAAAAAATCAAAACTTTCTGAAGTTTTTAATGTTCAAAAGTAAAACACGTTAAAGTTGCCATCAGAGTTAAAAAAGAAAACCCAAGAAGTAATTTACAGTTAGCATAATTTTTTTTTGCTGGACAAAATCTTGAGCCTTTAAGTGAGCAATTAAAGAGAGTGCAGCAATAAATCCTGGGATGAATTACCAACAGTTACGTAAGTGTTTCAAAGCAAGGTGGTTTATGAAAGTCAAATGGCACTAAACAACTTCACTCTAATTCCCCAGAGGTAATAAAGTTAGTAGCTCTGGGCAGTATGTCACCAGATATCTCAACTTTCAAAATAAAACACATGGTAAAGATCAATACATATGGATAAGTTTACATATTGTAAGATTTCGAATTTTTTTTTAAACAGGGTTTCTTGGTTTGATCCAGGATGCATTGCCTCAACGGGAGGCAGAACCAAATTAAACAGCAGCTTTTAGAAAATAATTGGGTAAATATTTGAAAAGGCAAAAAGGACTGGGGGAAATTAGATAGTTCCTTATGGGATATTATTTTACGATTCTGATCTATAAAGAGATTATAAGCTTAGATGATTAACTTGCTGGAAAGAGATACTGGCTTACAGTGCGACTTGAGCAGCTGAGACAAGAAATGGCCCCAAGGATCTTTCGTACCATTTACTTTCACTATTATCCAAGTCTCAAGAAGCCAGTAGTAAGCCCAAAGTACACCTAGTAACAAGAATACAGGTCACCTGGGGTCTGATAACAGCACAACAGACAAGATTTCATTTGGGGTACTTTCAGTTGCACAAAGTTTGCATACTGGCAACTAATCAGAAAAGCCAATTTAATTCCCTTAACAAGGAGAGTGATTGAATTATTTCACCATTGTTAGCAATGTGACCTGGTGAATAACTCGTGTCATTGCTTCATTACCTGAAGAATGAACATAGCCTAGCCTTTAGTCCACCAATTGCAATGTGCTATTTTCAGCCTCAATGGTCACACATCATTTTAGAAATAAAACTTTTCTTCCAGCCATTTTAAACATAGACTAAATGGGGAGAAATGTTAAGCCTCTTATGTATACCACTTTTTTTTCCCCCCCAAATGCAAATACATGTAAATAGGGTGCTCAAAATAAATCAGATTCAAAGTAATTTCTGGAAATGCAATATCTTGTTTATCATCATGTTTACAAATGGCCCTTAATACTGAGAAATAAACAGTTAGTCCAAATGCTTGTCTTTTTTTTCTTACTCTTTGTTACCTGGCTAACATCCAGCCCTTGACTTAAGTTGCTCAACAATGAAGCCTTAGTAAGTCCACTTGAGTGCGTGTGTTGACAAAATGTTGAAAGTTGGACTGAATAACAAGGCTCACCACAAGGAAGCAGAATATGACAGCACGCAAGGAAACACAACATTCCAAGACAGTACAGCCGGGTACTTTTTCAAGCTTTCCACATAAAACATACAAGTATTAGAAAGAAATATAAAGTGGGGGAGATTACAAACTTATGAAACCTTGATCTTGGATGATTTATAGTTGAACCTGTCAGCAGTAACTATTCCACCTAGTCAGAAGTTTTATATTTTAAAAGTTGATCTAGTTATTGTGGCTCATTTTCTCATGCTCGTGTGTGCACACACAAACCTTATTCTCACCTTAAGACAGTGCCTATTTTTATTAGCAATGAAACTGTGTTGAATAGACACAAATAAATTAGTGGAAAAAATGGACAAAGGCAACTCTCTTCTTGGATCATTTAGTGCAATTAACCAAGTTAAATCCACTTTTACTGGAACAACAGCACCAGAAAACATTTTTGGGGGGGGGGGGGGGGTGGTGGTGGTGGTGGGGGAAGGTGGAGAAAGAGATGAGAGGAATACACGAAACAGCCAAGAGTATGTGCACAGATGGGGGTTGTGAGGCAGTTCAATTCCAGTTCCAATGGAGTGGACAGTCAGCTTGCATGTATGAAGCCCATCAGTACAATTTTAAATCTCCACTAAAGTGGAAAGTTCTACCGGCCTGCCTTACAAAATTTGAAACTGAGTTGAGAGTTTGGATTTTTTTTCTTTTCTACTTGAATTTTAAAACACAAGTTCGAAAAATAGCTTGGAATGTCCCAATATGAGCAAAATGTGGGTGTGAATTCAGTCCAGAGTCTCTCCCAGTTACACGTCCCAATCTGTGTCAAATCAAGTGCTTAACAATGCTCATAACTGACAGACTGGAATGTGAAAGTGAGTCTGTCACATGATATAGGAAACCGTAATGGTACACTGGTATAGTATTACCCAAATCCAAGCCTCGTTAACTCTGCTTGAACAGCAATATACTGCAGTCGTCATTCCAAAAAAAATGCATAATGCTTTATCTGTGTTTAAACACTCTGTCCAATTTCCAGAAATTACTTAGAATATTATCCCTCAACTTTGAACATCCAATTTGCTTGCATCCATCATATTTTTCAGTGCATTCTCAGGCGATGAAGTGACTTGCCAACTGATCATCTCCATATTTACTGGCGGAAACCACAAGCAAGCTACACATTAATTATCTGACAGTCACTCGCTCTCAAATTGTCTGACTGCAGTTGGATATTTAGTCCATGTCGTCGCTAAGCATTTTTTGGCTGGGTTTTGTCAGTTTCTGAGGTATTGATAGCAGACAGAAAATTAAGAGCATTTTTGGCACCTCCCTAGCTTTCTAGAGGCTGGTATACTCTGGTCCCATGATTAGGATTATGGAGCATTTAGAATTTTCATAATTGGATTGATTTTTGGGCAGCTATTGCCTTTGAAATGACTCCAGGTTCTGATGTGGTTCTTCAATACAATATCTTAGCGAAACCTGGATAAAAACGTTTTGCAGTTTTTTTTTAGGAAATACTATAGAACAGGCACCCAAGTTGTCTTTCTGAGAGTTCAGGAAGGTTTAACATTGGGGCAGTTGGTGTTGGGGAAGCAACTAAACTTTTGAGTTCAAGCAATGAAATTGCAAACTATTAGACACTTTTAATGAAATATGTTAAGTTTCAAAACATGAATCAATCTTTATAACTTTATTTCCATTGCTTATAGGGGAAAATAGAAATGTATTTTAAACTCCAAAAAAGGAGCTCTCCAAAGGCAAACGTCCCAAAAAGAGGAATGTGTGATATATTTTTTCAGATGCATCAACACTTCACATTTTGGCATTAGATTTCTCCTTGCTTTCTTTTTACTGATTTTTATTCATTCTTAGGTCAGTTTGACCCATTAAATCAGAAAATTATGGATCCAACTCTCATGCCAGCACTTGAACATACACCAGATGCCAATTCAACAAATGCATTGTTTCACATGGTGAGTTTTGAATACGAGAGCACACTGGAGTTCACTTAAATAGATGCAAAAGATTTCACGATCATGTTCTCCCACTGCTTGGGTCTTCATCTGCTCTTCATCTAATAACATCAAAACCAGACTGGCTAATGTTTGTCAAGAATGCACTGTGTACAAATTGGCTGCTAAAATTGATCCCCATACAAGAACTTACTGTTACTCGTTCCTTTAATGTCTTTCAATGCAAGAATGTTATTTAATGAATAAACAGACGCTAGATCAGGAGGAGCTAGCATCAGGAAGGATGATTGAAAGCTGAGTAAAAAAGGTGGGAATTGAGGAGGATCTTATAACATAAGTGGGTCAAAGTTGGGGAAATACACACAAGGCCAAAATCAGAGAGATCATCTGGGGGAGGGGTGGGGGTTACGGTAGATGGAAGTAACTCAGGAAAGGAAGAACGGAGGTTGGAAGTTCTACTTGAGACTGAAAATGATGCTGAGGAAGTCTGGCTCAGTCAGAGGGAAATGAAATCAGAGACAAGGGGATATAGTTTAGGAAATCTGAAAAGTTGGATGTTGGGAAAGATGACATCACAGATGCATGCCAAAGTGCAAGGATCATGACAATAGCGGTCACCAGTCTACTTGCACCCTGTCTGTAGATGGTATTACCCAGGACCAGTAGGTGATTGAGGAAAAGGGGGCAATGATAGACCCTTGGGAACTTCAGAGTGAATGACATAGCAAGAAGAAGGGGAGCCCCTGCTGGATATGCTCTGGCTGTGGTCCAATGGCAAAACACAAGGACTGTCCCACTGAGCTGGACAGTGTAAAGAGAATGGCGAGGCAAACATATTGAAACATTAACATAGTGGTAATGGCATTGAGACAGAATTGCATCACTCTCCAGTGCAATCACACGTGGCAGACCATAGGTTGACATTCTGAAGCTTAGCTGCAAAATAAACCCTATCACCCAGGAACCAAGTATCAAAGCAACATCTGACAGCCACAGATCCTCATCAAGGGTAAAGCAAGTGGAAAAAGATATTATATCAGAATCTCAATGGGTGCTAAAGCAAATTAAAATTGTGTTTTAACAGGCTATACAGAGATTCCAAACTCAAGTCCCACAGTGGCAAAACACCTGAGTATTTGTGGGATTAGGTAAATTCCTCTAAGAATGAATGGATTCACATATGTGCTGCAGAAAAGGAAATCTGTACAGCTACCCCACTTTTACACTCATACAGGGGCTTGACCTGCACACGACTGCTGGTGACCTGGCAAGTTACTAAGTACTATGCAAACAAATGCAATCAAGATAATAAGGGTTAGGCTATAAATGCAACTATTCCAATGCTGTCCCATTCACAAGAGCCAAAAGCAAATGAAAGAACCTTTGCCTCAAGAGAGTATATGTTACTTTATTTTGGACAGCTTGAGAACCTGATAACACACAACAGAAATACTTTTCCACAAATACTGGAGTTTAAAACAAAGATCAGAATTATATTACTTGAAGAAAAGTCAACTTATTTTCTTGGGACTTTATTTTAAATTGGAAAACTTGCCTTTACTGCAACTCTTCTCCACATGGTTCAGTTAGTCAAAATTCTGATCAGAGGAAGAGTAGAAAAGCTGTGTAGTATCAATAGTTTTAGCTGCTAAAACTTCAAAGTATCAGAAGCTTGCACATTGAAAAAAAGGATCATAACTCCTCTTAATTCCTAGAAACTAAACTCAGAAACAAGTAATGATGTCCCCAATGAGGCTATAAGCAACAGGGAGGAAAAACAAAGCGCTTTCAAAAATGTTGGGCTTTGCACCCCCTCCTGTACTTATTAATCACAACCATACTGGAAATGGCTAGATGTTGGAGGTTGCACGTAGAAACTTCCAGTAATGCATCAAACCAGAGTTGACGACCTTAAGGATTGCTGATGTGATGATTTTCACCTCTGCACTGATAATTATCTCACAGTTAAAGAGAAAAACTGCACTTTAACCCTGCAAATCCCATTGTTTTCCTAATCTAGGAGGAATTGCTAGTGGCAAAGAAAACATCAGTGGTAATGAGCACGTCATCGGTTACTCAGTAAAAGTTTCAAATGAGGTGACCAAGGTCCAAATCAAGACATCCAACCATGTTGCCTTTGCAACTGAAAAGGCTTCTCCCTCTTTTGCCCTAATTTATTCTGGTGCCAATCAGTTAACAGTGGTGCACCCCCCAGTCAAAGAGAGGGGCTGAACTCCTTCTGTATCATTAAGCTGTTTAAATGCGAATGCAACTCAATTAAACTTACCCTATTCTGACAGCCTCAATGAAATCATTTATGTTTACACTTCAGCTACACCAGTACATTCTTGGCGATGTGTTCGTAAAAACATTACCAAGTGACCTGGTCATCAAAGCAATTGGCAATTTGAATCTCTCACGTTTGATGACCACTCCGGCTTTCTCACAGAGTAACCATCAGGCTCCCAGATGAAATGCAATGCAGAAGGAGACTTGTTTATGGCCAGTGATTGCACACACTACCCTTCCACATGGCAACAACCAATTGTCTATGCCAAATACATAACCAGCCTGAATTGAGGAATGATCATAAACTACTACATGGCTCAAAAACACAAAAGATGTATTTCACTGTGTTTCAATTTACATGTGACTAATATAAGATATCAAATCAACTAAAATTAAGAATGTGAAACTAAACATTAAGGCAACATTTCTCTTCTCAAATACCTGACACTTGCTTGTGGCACTGACTCCGGACTAACAGGTACTTGAACTCCCTTCTCCCATTCCTGTCTCCACGAATCAGCTAGAATATAATATTCGTCTGAATTCAGCTGGTGTGAATCATGTAGTTTCATTGCAGTTATCAAGTCTGTTCTGTAGACCTGAAATACAAATCACAAATCACACTGTGGCGCTGATAATTCCAAAACTCCTCGGTAATCAGATAATTTAAAAAAATAAGACATTTATGATCACGTTCACTCAACCAAGGCAATGAAACCTATACCATCCAGCTCAAAATGTCAACAAATAAATATTTAAACCTCAGTGGTACATGTTGATCATTTTTTTTGAAAATACATTATAATTTTCACAACAGCTTAAAGATGCATTAAAAAAAGAAACCAGAGATTTTAGAAAGGACTTTCTTTCCACCCTTGCATTGTTCTAAAGCCTTGGAAAATGAGGCAAAACCTCCAAAATCCCCAAACATTTCAATGTTCAGAAAATTAATCCTTTCTTTCTGGCAATTCCAAGCAAATCCTTGATGGTTAGCAACTCCTGTGCTGTAGCAAGCACCTCAATGTTTATCATCCACCCTCAGAGTATGTGTAGAATGTCAATGGTTTTTCCCCCAAAGGTGTGTACCTTGGACATCATTTCACCATGATCTGTGATGCAGACAGGCCAATCTTGACACAGTTGCTTGTGCCTGCAAAGCTGTAGACAAATTCCAACTACGTTTACTCAATCCAGGTTTTAAAGCGGAAAATACTTCGTGTAAACTTACACTTATACAATTAATCCAATAAGACAACTATCATCAGTTTCCCTAACTCGCCCCCGCACTAACCACCATCTCCACTTTCTTGAAGCTGTTGACTCACACTGGGGCTCAACTCCACTGACATCCTAAATCGTCCAATATCCTGCTCAAGCAGCCAACCTTTTGGCGTAGTCTGGACAATCAATGCTTCAGACTATTTAAACATATCAGGTTTATAGATATGATTGTTTGCACCCCATCACCATCCCAATCCTCTACTCCTCAATGAATCTACATCCAAAATAGCCCAATTTCAGTAAGAGTGTCAGGACAGTGATCAGGATGTCATTAGTTTTTATTTACAAGACTACTCTATAGCATACAGCACTGGCTAAAATCAGTTAATTTAATATGGGTCATGAATCAATTGGGGATCTTTGTTTGCTTTGCAGTACGTAAGTACCAATGTTCATTTTAGGTGATCAGAAAAGCTCCACTGACCATTTTTGGAAAGGTGTCTCACCCTACTCCTGCACTGTTTTAAGGCCTTTGAAAATTGGGCAAAAATACTACATTCCAGGCAATATCCAAATCCACAAAATGTAGCATTGACGTCAAGGAGATCTTGGCTAAACAATGCTTAACAGCAACAATGAATTGCCAAATTCAAAATTCAATAGGGCAATGAGAAACTAATCAAATGCAACAAACACTAAGTATCATGACGGCATATGATGCCAGCCAGAGACAAGGTGACTACATAATTTCACTGTCAATCAAACCTGGTGATTTGTGGTCGACTTCATTTACATGCAACTATCCTTCACTTTTCTGGAGAAATTACCCTGCTTTTACTGAGAGAAGTTTATGTAGATTGTTTCTCCTGCTCATGAGTAAATCGACTTTGGTGTACAACAAGCTGTTTTGGGTCATAAGCCACATCCACCTCAAATTCACTGGTTGACAGGCCTGGCAATAAAAACTCCAAAATAACATAGGTTGCAGAGGGCTAGATCAGAAAACAATACAAAATATTCTAAATTTAATATACTGATTTTTTTTTGCACCAACAATGGTTCAATGTGCTAGGTAAACTGGACAACTTCAGCACCAGAAGGGAATAGTCCAGACTGGTGGCGATTAAAACTAGGTGAATGGTTTCAGCTGGAGAGGGAATAAAACAGCAGCAATGAAATAGGATGGAATCAATTCAGAGGCTGAAATTCAGTCTAAAGCAGGACACAAATATTCTGCAGGGTCTTGTTTGTACAAGAAGAAGAAGAAAGAGTTATGGCAAATCGAAGTCTACCCAAGTTTTACTAGTCTATGCGACACAACACTGCTGGCAAGGCTAATATCTATTATCCAGCTTTAATTGCCCCCTGGCTATTGCAAAGGCCAGCAATGAAACATTCACATTGGTGAAAGTGAAATCACACATAGGCCAGACAGGTTGAACAATGTCAGAATGCTCAGCTCAAGGAAGTTGAGACTTATGTAAAAGCTTAAGGCAGATAGGCAATATGGCAGGATGGAGATGGCAGCAAGGTCAGAAAACATAGTGGAGAGGAGCTGAGTGCTGACAGGAAACACGTGGAAGCTGATTCAGTTGCTGTGGGTGAGATCACCTAGAAGTGTTGCACAGATGAAGAATGGAGATGAGGACAGATCCTTGGAAGAGTCCAGAGGTGAGGATACAGTGATGAGAAACCAGCTATCACTGGTAATGTGCCAGCTACATACAGACAGATTGTTATAACACAATACACGCAGAAAATGTGATATTAAACTGTGGTGCAAAGAATGAAATACTAAACAAATATCCAGCTACCTCCCTGCAAAACAAAATCAGCTTAACAGATTAATAGTGGTTGGTATTGAATGATATGCAAGTAGGTATATTTTCCTTCCTAGAGGGGAAATAATTCATCTGTGAAAAGAAAAATTATTTGATCAGTAATCTGTTTTGAAAAGGCCTTGCACTAAATTGTTCTTTATTTTACAAAAATATCATGAACTCCACTTGTCTTTCATGGCAGCTGAAAATTAGGTTTTGAAAACTGGTAAAAGGATGTGATAAAGTACTTAAACAAATTGAAGCATGTGGAAAAACAGATGATAATAACAGGTCTCACAGCTCTCCAAGGGATAGATTATCAACAAAAAGTACACGGTCCATTCCCAGGAATTGGTATGAAATAATTAACAGAGAAAATTGACTTGTAAAGATTGAGAAGTTAACATTGACACTCACAGGCCTGACTTTAAATGTATCGACTAAGAGCAAATCTTGAGGACTTGCATTTACGCCTCAACATTAATGACTCAACATCTCAGCCTTAAGCGTACTTGGATATTGGTTCATCCTGAACTATATAGCTCAGAAACTTGACTTCACCTCAAAGCCATGTAAGCTTCAATCTTCAGTCCACATTAAATTGACAGCCTTGGCAATGGGTTCTATCATTGATTTTAAGATTCTACACTAGATATGAGAAAAATCAGTTGATATTCGATATTCTGATCATCTTGAATTGATCATTGCTTGAAGCTTGTACGCATGGCCAAGATCAGCTATAATGACCTCCCATCTATCAACAATCATTGCCACAGTTCACATAGGACAAGACAAAAAACTGGCCACTGTTAAGGTGATCAGAAATGCCAATATAAAAACCAGCATCTCCAGAAAAGGAAAATTAGAAGGAAATGTTTCAGACACAGAAACAAGACAATACCTCAGATGGTTTTCGGTCTTTGTGCCTTGAAGTTGAGCTTCTCCTGTGCTGTGATTTGGAATGCTGAGACCAGGAAGTTGAATGACCTTAAAAAAAAATGAACAGCATTTTTGTTCTCTTCTAAGAAGAGTAATCTGATCAGTCACGAATAGGACAAGTGATCTTTTGTGGTAAGTTGATTTGTCATGCAACAAATCTGATCAGAAGCAGCACTTTTGCTGTGTCTGAAACATCCTGTTTTCATGGACAAGAAGTCAAATTTTATAGTGAGTGATGTGCTATGTTAGATCATTTGTCCTCCTCATGAAAAAAATGCATTTATACCGAGTTGTATCACATGCCAAAGATGGCCCCAGAGCACTTCAAAATCCAATGTATTACATTTGAAGATTTCTGGTATGAATTCCACGCAATAGTTCTCAATCACAGATATATTTGGTTAAAGTAGTAATTTGTGCACAAGTCGTCAGTGTTTTCTTTTTACAGTTATACAGGTTAAAAGGACATCTCATCAGAAGAGGAAAGCTAATGGATGGAACATGGGTTAAGCAGATAATCAAACTACACAGGAAGAGAGCACATCAGAACAGAGCACAGCACATTGGACAAGAGCCAGCATAGCTGCATCCTCAACATTTGCATTTCTCCACTATGTCCCGCAGAGGGGAAGGAGGGGGCTTGGACTGCAGAAAACAGTACAGAGGCATATATAACTATGAATTCTATTGTTGTTTAAATGGAGCAGAGTTGAATCATTGGGTGTCATGAGAACGTCAACACCCTAACGATCCGTCACCCGATACAGATCCATAATTAAATCAGAATAATACAAGGAAACACCACTATTAAATACACTACAATTTGCAATGAGTTTGAATATGTATTTCCTTGCCCAAATCAGCCAAATTCTTTGACATCTTTATCTTAGATGTTAATTACAACTTTAACACTATGAAACCCATGCAAAAGGTTGCTTTCATTTTGTTCCTGAGGACAAAGGGCAACTAAACAACACATGGAATTCTCAAAACCAAAGACCACAGCAGTTTCATAACACAAATAAAGGAAATGAAAAGCAACTTAAAACACAGCTGAACTGAGTAAAAGATAACGTGGTTAAATGAGAAGTATTTCTTCCTTTAGATTAGCTGATTCATCTGAACATTCTGAGAATTGTGACAAAAAAATATAGAAATCATTAGCAATTGTGGAAGATGAGAAAGGATGGAAAATGGCACAGCCCCACCAACTTGTGTTCTGAATTTCATGATTTACACATTCCAGTCAGATGACTCTGTAGTCTGGAACTCAGATTCATAAAATAGACCCTTGCATTTCAGTACCAGAGAGAGTAATGTTACATGTTTATAACATGACATAGTTATGTAAGAGATTAGGTCAGAGGGAAAAGAGGAAAAGTGAGCAAACGCAAATGCTTTCAAGAAACATTTCATTCATTCCTTTGGAGGACACAATCATTATTTTGGAACTTCGTCCCTTTTTCTCCAAGAACATACTGCAGCTATTTCAAGTATTCTCACAGCAGCAGTATACACAAGGACAATGCAACTTGCAGATCTGTGTGTGTTGAATTCTAGCAGAACAGAAATCAGAATTTGGAATGCCTTCCCTATGCCAAGCACACAGGCCGACCTTTGAACCCCAATAACTATCTTGGCTAAAATCAGCTAATGCAGTACAGCAGAGAGATAAGATCTCTGCTCTTTCAGGTCAGTACCACCTGTCCATTGACCCAACGAGGGAGCCATTTAATATTTTCAGTGAATGCTGGATCTCATCAGATATCCATAACTGGGCACAGTGACTGATAGGCAGTGAAGCCTAATACTTATAGCTATTCAGGAGCTTTGGACCAAGAGCCAAGGGTTGAATTACTCTCCTGTGTCACTTGTTTTAAATGCTGTGTCAGATACAATCTGGAGGCTGGATCACTTTCACTGTAACCAAGCAAAACACTCACTGTCATTGTCGTCAGAATCGTCACTGCTGCTCGGAAGCCGGTTTCTTTTCATGGTCTTCTCTATTTCTGGCACAAAGACTGTGAAGAAATAGATCACAATTAGCGTCAAGGGTCAATTAACCAACAGCAATCCACATTTCAAAAGAGCGAGCACGTCAGTTTAAATGCTGTAAACTACATTCATTCCCCTTCTTCCTCTTGTCACATCAGGTCACCAAGTCCTCCACAAGTCGAAAAGCTTGCAATTTAAGCAACAAAGTTGGCCAAGTGTCATAATGGAAACATTATCTCTATATGAAAATCAGACCTTTATGTAGTGGAACATCAATAAACAAAAAAAAATCATGTTACTTCTGGATCCTGAAGAATATCAGTGGCCTGCAAAACTTCTCTTTGTACAATAACTGCAGCCATAAATCCTTTAAAGTAAATGGACAAAGAAAGACCTCAGCTAAAATAGCAGTAGGAAGAATTTCAGACAATGTATTCATATGCCACTATGTGGGCCAGGAGCACTCATGTTTACATGGAAACTGCTTAGTAATTAGAATACAGGTTGGTACATAGTCAAATATTCCCACTGAAACACTACAATAGCCTGATCGAGAAGATAACCCTGACTTCAAGCCATTCCATTATTAGAACAAAATTAAATCAGCTTCTTTAGAAAATATGCAATGTAATAGTTAAGAAAAGCTGTACCAAAACAAGGTGCTTAAGTAATTCAAAGAATCAAAGCCCAATTTTCTCTCTTCCTCTCAAAAGGCAGCAAAGTGGCATAGGAGGTAGTGCTACTGACTCACAGCTCCAGCGACCAGAGTTCAATTCTGACCTCCAGCGCTGTCTGTATGCAGTTTGTACCATCTCCCCATGACACATGGGTTTCCCCCAGGTGCTCTGGTTTCCTCCCACATCGAAGTCATGTTGGTTGGGAAATTAATTGGTAAATCACCTGAAGCGTAAATCAGTGGGAGGAGAGTGGAATTGATGGGTTTGAGGGAGATAAAATAGATTATAGAATCGGATTTATTATCACTGACTTAGATAATGTGAAATTTGTTCTGCGGCAGCAGAACAGTGCAAAGACAAAAAAAACTATAAATTACAAAATAAATAAATAGTACAAAAGAGGAATAACAAGGTAGTGTTCATGGACCATTCAGAAATCTGATAGCGGATGGGAAGAAGCTGCTCTTGAAGCATTGAGTGTGGGTCTTCAGGTTCCTGTACTTCCTCCCCAATGGTAGTAATGAGAAGAGGGAGTGTCCCAGATGGTGAGGGTCCTTAGTAATGGATGCCGCCTTCTTGACGTACTGGCTCTTTACGATGTCCTTGATGGTGGGGAGGGTTGTGTCCATGATGGAGCTGTTTGAGTCCACAGCCCACTGCAGCCTCTTGCGATCCTGTGCATTGGAAACTCCATACCAGGCTGTGATGCAACCAGTCAGAATGCTCTCCACCGTTCATCTATAGAAATTTTTAAAGAGTCTTTGGCGGCATACAGAATCTCCTCAAATTCCTAACAAAGTAGAGCCATTGGCATGTCTTCTTCATGACTGCATACAGAACTGATTGCTCCGAGAGACAGTACAAACTCAATGAGCTGAATTCCCTCCTTTTAAGAAATAAAAATATGAAGTCACAATAGTCCATTCGATAGGCACTGTTTCCCATTGCTGCCATTCTGTGTACGACTCTGAGTGGGGTCCTCTGACTATCCTTTGGAGGGTCTGCCTTCACCTGACCAGGGTGGGTGCATTTACTCACCAGGACAATCACAAACAAATTTGAAAGAAAAATCAAAATGCAGAACTAACTGAGGCTGGTACCAGTAGAATTAATACACTTTTTATTTATTCACAGGGCATGGATGTTGCTGGCAAGGCCAGCATTTATAGCTCATCCTTAATTGCCCCTTGAACTAAGTAATTGGCTGTGTCATTTCAGAAGACGATTAAGAATTAACCACTTTGCTCTGGGTTTGCTCATGGAGGCCAGACTGAGCAAGGAGGGTAGGTTTCCTTCCCTGAAGGACATCAGGGAATCAGATGGGATTTTATGAATATTAAGCAGTATCATAGTTTTCACTTCAGATACCAGCCTTTTAATCACATTGATTTAAATACTTGAAATTAAATTCCCCACTGCCATGGTGAGAATTGAACACACGACTCCAGATCAATAGTTTAGGCCTCAGGGCACTAGTCCAGCAACTTGACCATTCTACTATTATTGAAATATTTATGGTGGCCATTATGCCATAAAACAATACTAGTTGACAGTAGATATAATTAATAAAAAAAAAGACTCAAGGATATTAAGGAAAAATGTTTTGGTGAAGTTGTGCAAAACTAAATTCAGATTTATCTGTAAAGGTCTGAAAACACAAAAGGGCATTCTTTATTTATGAGAATGATATAACAAAGTTAAGAGCAGGGCCACCATAGAACAATACAGCACAATACAGGCCCTTCGGCCCACCATGTTGTGCCGACGTTCAAACCACACCCAAGACTATCTAACCCCTTCCTCCCACACATCCCTCTATTTTAAATTCCTCCATATACTTATCTAACAATCTCTTGAACTTGACCAACTTAATAGCCTCCACCACCACCCCAAGCAGCGCATTCCATGCACCAACCACTCTCTGGGTGAAAAACCTCCCTCTGACATCTCCCTTGAACTTCCCACCCACTACCTTAAAGCCATGCCCTCTTGTATTGAGCATTGGTGCCCTGGGAAAGAGGTGCTGGCTGTCCACTCTATCTATTCCTCTTAATATTTTGTGTACCTCTATCATGTCGCTACTCATCCTCCTCCTCTCCAATGAGTAAACCCTAGCTCCTTTAGTCTCTCCTCATAATTTATACTCTGTAATCCAGGCAGCACCCTGGTAAATCTCCTCTGCACCCTCTCCAACACCTCCACATCCTTCCTATAATGAGGAGACCAGAACTGGACACAGTACTCTAAGTGTGGTCTAACCAGAGTTTTGTAAAAGTGCGTCATTACTTTGCGGCTCTTAAACTTGATCCCATGACTTATGAATGCTAACATCCCATAAGCTTTCTTAACTACCCTGTGAGGCAACTTTCAGTGATCTGTGGATATGAACCCCCAGATCCCTCTGCTCCTCCACACTGCCCAAAATCCTGCCATTAACCTTGTACTCTGCCTTGGAGTTTGTCCTTCCAAAGTGTACTACCTCACACTTCTCTGGATTGAACGCCATCTGCCACTTCTCAGCCCAGCTCTGCATCCTATCAATATCCCTCTGTAAGCTTCGACAATCCTCTGCACTATCCACAACACCAGCGATCTTCACAGAAATGAACTGAATTCCACACACATGCACACACACACAGAAATGTACTGAATTACACACACCTGCAAAGTAATGAATCCCTTTTCACAATGCATACTTCAGTACCTTTTCCATCAGAGTAAATCTATTTTTTCACATCCTTCAGCTGCCTATTGTTTTGGGTACAAAGATAGAACATTGTAGAAATTAGGTCCATGGCTCAGAAACTGGCAGGAGACTGGATTATTTCTGTATAGTGAATTATGAGCGAATTCACTATCCTTCATAATTCATACACAACATGCATCAACAAACTAGTTTCTGCCCCTTGATAATGACTGTGTGCAGCTGTGTTGGAAAGAAGTTCAACTTTGTAAAAAGAGTATAACATTTTTATCTTCCTATTTCACAACCACCAAATTTTCCTCCCAAAAACAATCCCAGGTGTGTCATGCTTTTGAAGTGGTTAAATTACTGCAGTATTTTGAAACCCAGTACACAAAGCAATGTATTCCAACTGGAACTGTCAATTTAAAAATCCAGAATACAATGGGTTGGCAGGAAAAAAAGGCAGCTGACTGAGAAAACAGAAATCAAGTGTCATGTTTCTCCCAAAATAGAATGCAAACGAATGGCTGTCAAACTTATAAAAATGTAACATTTGTGTTCAGCTGTGCTCCCCAGTATTTGAAATATCTATTCAGTAAGCAAAATGCTTCTGTTGCATTATTTATTAAATCACAGACTGAAGCAATGCAGAATTAATTCCAGCCCAGTAAGTTCACTACAACTTGCATTTATATTGCACATTCAGGGTGTTTCAAATCAGCTCTTTTAATGGGAATTGGAAGATCGCAGAATTGAACGGTCAAGGTGAGAAGGAACCAAAATATGGACAACAGCTTCAGCAGATGAGCGAAATAGAAAAAGGAGCCATTTATGATGGAGAGAAGAAAGGGTCAGCGTCTCAGTTCAAGTTCAAATAGGAGGCCAAAGTTAAAATAGGTCTAGTCCAAATCTGAGAAAGTGGTTAAGAGGGGAATGGAATTGATGGCAACATAGAAAAGTACAGCACTGGACAGGCCATTTGGCCCACGATGTTGTACCGATTTTGATGCCAATTTATACTAAATGCCCTCCTCCTGTGTATCATCCATATCCCTCCATTCCCTTCATATTCATGTGTCTATCTAAAAGCCTCAAACTCCAAACTGCCTGCTTCCACTACTACACCGGTAACCCATACCAGGCACCTACCACTCTCTGCATAAAAAATTGCCCTTCACATTGCCTTTAAACTCCCCCCTCCCACCCCCCAACCTTCAAAGCATGTCCTCTGGCATTTGACATTTCTACCCTGGGGAAAACATTCTGACCATCTTCCCTATCTATGCCTCTCATAACTTTAAAAACTTCCATCAGGTCTCCCTCAGCCTCCAATACTCCAGGGAGAACAACCCAACTTCGTCCAACCTTTCCTTATAGCTGATACCCTCTAATCCAGGCAGCATCCTGGTAAACCTCTTCGGCACCCTTTCAACAGTCTCCACCTCCTTCCTATAATGGGGCAACCAGAACTGCACACAATACTCCAAGTGTGGTCTGACTAAACTTTTATATAGCTGCAGCATGACTTCCTTACTCTTGTACTCAACACCCCTACCAATGAAGGCAATCAATGCACCTTCTTTACCACCTTCTCCACTTGCATAGCCAGTTTCAGTGAACTATGGACTTGGACCCCAAGATCACTCTGTACTTCAATGCTATTTAGGGACCTATTATTAACTGTATACTTTCATTTGACCTCTCAAAGTGCACACCTGACACTTGCCGGATTAAACTCCATCTGCCACTTCTCCGCCCATATCTGCAACTGATCTATATCCCGCTGTATTCTCTGATAGCCCTTTACACTGTCCACAACTCCACCAATCTTGGTGTCAACCACAAACTTGCTGATCCACCCATATACATTTTCATCCAAATCATTGATATATATCACACACAACGGGTTCCAGCACTGGTCACGGGCCTCCTGCCAGAATAACAGCCTTCCACCCCTACTCACTGTTTCCATGGGCAAACCAGTGCCAAATCCAAACTTGCAGTCCACCCTGGATCCCATGCATCTTTATCTTCTGAATCAACCTACCATGAGGGACCTTAACAAATGCCTTACTAAAGTCCTTGTAGATAACGTCCACTCTGTTACCCTCATCAAACACCTTCTTCGCCTCCTCAAAAACCTCAATCAAATTTGTAAGACATGACCTGCCCCACATAAAGCCATGCTGACTCTCCCTAAGCAGGCCATGCCTTTCCAAATGTGCATAAATCCTATCCCTCAGTATCCTCGCCAATAGCTTCCCTACCACTGACATGAGGCTCATTGGCCTATAATTACCTGGATTATGCCTGTTCCCCTTTTGAACAAAGGCACAACATTTGCTACTCTCCAGTCCTCCAAGACCTCGCATGTTGCTAGTGAGGACACAAAGATCTTTGTCAAAGCCCCAAGCAATCTCCTCTTTTTTCTCCTTTCAGTATTCCGCAGATGCATGGAGTTTATTACAAGGGACCAGAACATTGGCAACTTCCCAATATTAAAGTTGAAGAAACAACAGCTCACCCAGGACTGGATGTCAGGCACATTGCCCAACATCACATAGGCAAACAGGGTGTGAAGGTGAAGTTGCAGTGGTGTAGCCGAGTTTTCCCACAGCAACTGTGGAACCCAAATATTGTCAAGGACAGATTTCTAGCTGACAAATATTAAGGGGTTAAGGTCAGATCTCCCAGAAGCAAGAGCACGTTGGAAAGAAAAGCCAGTGCAAAAGATCTAACTGCTCTTACTGCAGCAATAGTTTATATTGTAAAGGTGCTCAAACTTATCAGGCTGCTCACTGATTGAACTCACCATAAAATTTCTAGACAAGCAAAACCTTAATCTATCAATGAGACTCATAATTAGTTAAGTATACCAATTAATATTTACTGCTATGTAATGCCAGAGGAATGGGTTAAAAGGCACATGACCCACATGTCAAAACTAGTTTGTAGTTTATTCACAAAATGCTGCTACAAATCAAGGATTCCAAATGGAGTCTCCCAAAGGGACTACATTTTCAAGGAACTTTGCCCACAATGCTTTGTCAGATGCAAGGTGGAGAAAAGCTGCAACAGTGCAAGCCACAATGACACTCAACTCCTGACAATAGCAGAAGATGAAAATCTCTATTAAAGCTGCTCTGTAGTGTAACACTATTACAGCGCCAGCGACCCGGGTTCAATTCCAGCCGCTGCCTGTAAGGAGTTTGTATGTTCTCCCCATGTCTGCGTGGGTTTCCTCCAGGTGCTCCGGTTTCCTCCCACATTCTAAGGACGTATGGGTTAGGAAGTTGTGGGCATGCTACGTTGGCGCCAGAAGTGTGGTGACACTTATGGGCTGTCCCCAGAACACTCTACGCAAAAGATGTATTTCACTGTGTTTCGATGTACATGTGACCAATAAAGATATCTATTACAGGATAGAGTTCAGTTCACTTTGAAGCTTATCATCTGGACACAGAATCTGGTCCCACAACCACTCCCCCCCCCCCCCCCCAAGTCCAAGTCTGTAATATTGCAGCAGTGCTTTAATACTCTGGATGAGGGAGCATTAGGTATTGCCACACAAGGGACTTGGCATCCTAATGGGTTGACACACTCTCTTTCCAGCTAAGAGATCTGGTTCAAAGCGAGTCTGATTGGGGAAGGAAAATCAGCATTGGCTTGTACTGCTAATTCAGTGCTGGATTTAAGCCAACAAATACTCAGCATACAACAGTACGTCTTCTTAAAATGCACATTGCTACTGGCTGTCTGACTGCCCACTTAACACACACTACTTTCTTTAAATGTCATCATTCTCCTTCTTCAGTCCAGATATCAGTTCACCCTGGCATTACTGGATAAACCACCGCACATCACTCAATGATCTTCATGTCTATTTCAACAACTGGCAAAACTTTCTAGGTCACTAATGAATTACACAGCGTGGACAGTTGTACAACCAGCTCAGATTCAGACTCTTGGTTTGTGTGCAACACCGTGCGAGGTCACAAGGGAACTTAAGCGCGAGAGAGACTATGTGTTTGTGGGAGTACAGGTCTGAGACAGTACATGCATGAAAGTGAATGCACTCGTGTCTACATGTACATGGAGTCCATGAGTGTTTTTCTTGTATTTTATGAAGACATCATCATTAACAAAAGCTGGTTCTTTACAGATTGGTGTACTTCACCCCAGCTGCATCACGAGTTGTGCTTTCAATCACACTGCAGATATTTGTACTTATCTTGATTTTGCACAGCACAAGCATAACCACAGGCACACAATGCCCCTTGCGAGGATATGGCCTTCAACACATGGCCTGAGGGAGGATAAGTACATCTGTCAGCCAGGACAGCATTTAGGACTTTCTGATTTGTCGACGCTGCCATCTGTTACAAGAAAGCAGCTGTACCATCTCAGCTTACAGAGAAAAAAAACTTCCAAGATCTTTTGCCAGAGTTGCTGACATTACACTGCAGCAAATAAGGCAGAAAGTGGTGACACAGCAATAATATCCTTCCCATTGCATTAAAGCCAGACGACAAGGGTGGACTGCTGAGGTCATCACAAGGCCTTGCCACTTCACTTAATGGAGCTGAGTGGCAAAATCTGCTCAACGCTGTCCCTCGCCACAGAAACGTCTTTTCCTGAAGTGAATGAATTATGTAACACGCAAATCATATTCAAGAGTAATGTGCTTCAATTAAAAAATGAAATTGGTGTTTCAAATATACTCACTGACCTGTGATTGACCTCTCCCAATGAAAATATAGATAATTCGTACAAAGGAGGTCGGCGAGGATGAGAAAGATAACACGTGCAACAGAAATTCCTTTTCGTTTCAAGGAGCTTCTTCTAATCCCAGCAACTAAACAGTAAAACCAACCCGTTGGTTCAGTCAGCCCACAGCAGCAGTGCATTGCAGTAATGTGTCAGGACATTCAGCCCCAGCTCCCAAACCCACGACCACTACCACCCAACAGGTCAAGATTAGCGGGCCCAACAGAATACCACCACCTGAAGGTTCCCAATCCAGGTCACACGTCATCCCAACTTCCAGTCCAGATGACAGGTCTCAACCCGAAATATTGACTGTCCATTTCCCTCCATAGACGCTGCCTGACCCGCTGAGATCCTTCAGCGCTCTGTGTGTTGCTCCAGATTCCAGCATCTGCAGTCTTGTGTCTGCTACTCTTCTATTGTCTCCAGAACCCCCTTACGACTAGCATTGTGCAAATGCTTCTCCACAGTGGCTGCAGGAGTTCAATACCAGCTTCCCAGAAGCAATTAGGGATGGGCAATAAATTCTGGCCTTGTCACATCCTGTAAATGAATTTTTAAAACCTTCGCCATCAGCGAGTTTGTTATGCTAACCCTCCAATTTCCTCCTTTATTCTCTGGAAGGCACTTGCTGATACTAAGAATATCTTTCAGGACCAGGACTGTATGCAACCTGACTGCTATATGTGGGTGAACCAGAAGAAGCCTCACCCAAAAAATTCCTCTGGAAGAACTCGGCAAAATCCAGGACAAGGCTTCCTTAGGAAATGCCAGCATTTCCTCACATACCTGTTAGGCAGTTTCAGACTCCCAGTGAAGCTCTCCAGGCTTTTCATTATTCATTTTATTGTGGCAGGCTTCAGACTTCTATTATTTATTCATTTTATTGTGGCACAGACACCACTAACAAATTCAGAATTTAGTGCTTATTCCCAAGTGCACTTGAGAAGCTGACATTTCAACAGCTCCTCGAACAGCTGCAGTCCATCTGATGAAGGTACTCCCTTAATACCATCGCATGGGAAGTTCCAGGATTTGGACTCCGTGATAGTGAAGGAATGCTGATACATTTCCAAGGAAGGGCAGCGTGTAACACACAGGGGAACCTTCAAGTGGTGATGTTCCAAGATGGCTGCCTGCCTTCTTCAAGGCAAAGGTCATGGGTTCAGGAGGTGCTGGTTTTGTACGTTACCTGAATAACCACAGTGCATTTTGTAGAGCGTGGACACTGCCATTAGGCATGCTGACCTCAGAGGGAATGAATGCTCAGGGGAGATCATCAAGCTTCTTCAGCATGGATGAAGCCGCACTCAACCAGACAAATGGGGAATACGCCACTCTGAGTACCGACTGCTCTTGAATGTTGAGCAGTTTGGGAACACAAACTACCTGCAGATCTGCAGTTATGATTAAATTAATCAAGTTTTCAAGTTCAAGTTTATCACCATAGGCATACATACCCAAGGTATAAATGCTATGAAAATTAGCTTTTTGCAGCACCACCACAGTACATCACACACATAAGTTAACATAAACTTAAATTAACATACATTATACACAACTTACACAACAAAATAAATACAACAACATTAGTGGAAGTTGATTAGTGCACATTAATAATTTTAATATACTTAATTGCTTTTAATCATGGAGTTAATTCTACTAAATTTGACAAGAAACAGCATGTTTAATCATTTTATATGATTTTGGGTTGCTTTTGAATATTTGTATACTTTCTTCTTAGGTAGTTCCTCAGGCTCGATGATGACTTGCTTCCACTCAGGTTTTGTGGGCTGAGGTGGCCAAAGTCCCCCAATCCTCCGAGGTTGAGGTGCAGTTTACACTCAAGACCTGTGTTTGCATAGGCTCCAAGGCCAAGCTCCAAGAGGTGGTTAATTCATTCAGATTTGTATGTTCTAGCCACTTGACAGGTGCTGATGTCTGATGTGTGATTTTACCAGCTGTCGTGGGATTCAAGATGGAAAGGTCCTGCTCTATCCAGGGCATCACCCATCAAGTTGGCACCAGCTGCTTTCAGAAATCCTCACCAGGGAATCCCCTTGTGCAAGAGTGGTTCAGCCAAAAATTCCACGGGCACATCTTAAATGACTGACTTGTAATAAATTGCTCATATGGGTAAAATGCACACTACAGCTGATAGAGCTTCTGAACATGATCACCATCCTGAATAGTTTCCTTATTGTGTTTTCACAAACCCTGCCATGCGTGGGCTCTGGAACCATCAACCATGATCAGTGAGAGAACATCCTCTCCTGATCCAAAAGTGATTAAAATATCTTACAAAGCGGACAGACAGTAATTATTTACACTCATGTGGATCTTCTATGTTCGAAGTAATGCACTCAAAATGAATGAACTCCCAAATGAATAAAAAAGCAACTGTCCTGTTTGAAAAGTGAGAAACCAAACTCAGCTAAAGAGAGATGTTCAGGATATAAAACCGCTAGTCCAGCAAGACTTGAATGTGGATTCAGGCTGATTCCTAGAAAGTTCAATAATCAGAAGGGAGAATGATGGCAGTAGATGATCAAAGAGTTGGCAAACAAGGGCTAAGTAATCCCAAATAGATAAGGAGGGAAAAGAGAAAAGCACATTATCCAAGCTGTTCTGAGGTGCTCCCTAATGAATATTTTGGCAGAAGCTCAGAACATTTTTCACTATACCCTCTCAGGAGAAGAAACGCAGACACCTGCAGGAAGTTGAACAACCGCTGTCACACAGCCGGAACGATGAACCAATAACTTCAGTGTAACTGAACTTAAGAATGAAATGTCTTGCAGTCCAGCAGCACAAAAACCCACCCTTGAGCCCCAAGCCTCCTAATCAACCAAACGCTCCCTTATATTTATGTCTTTATCACCCTGCAATCCTTGGGAGTTTATTTCTGATCTGCTTATTTCTAATAAGCAGCATTTTTTTTTAAAGATATTGACTATTTTAAGCCAATAATCCAGAATTACATGTCAGTAAAATATACTTCCTGTCATGAGTAGGCTGCATTATTTTTCACTGACAAACAAGATAAACCTAATCTATGGTCACATGAAAAGCCACTTATCATTAACTAGTTGGCAGAATCCATAGACTATACAGGAGCAGAAATTCATCCACATTTGCTACATGCTCTGAAATTCACTTTGTTAATTTCAGAGAAACAGCAACTGGAGTTTAGGTGAAGTGGTTAGCCAAATACCTTAACCTCTCCACACTCCCTTGCACAAACCTGTAGCCTTCAACCATGCAGGCAGATAATTCTTTAGTTTAATTTCTCACTCCAATACTTCTGACATGAAGCGCCCTCTCAGTACTGCACAAGTGTCAATCAAAATTGTGTGGTCAGCTCCACTTGGATCCATAAACTTCCAACTCAGGAGCAAGGATGTTACAAATGACAGAAGCCGACAGTTATACCAGCCACAACAACAGAAAATCTGGAAACACAGCATGTCAGGTAGCATCTGTGGAAAATTATACCAGCCATATTATTTCCAACTAATTGACACAATTATGATACAGACAATCATTAATCTTTCAATGAGAATATCAAAGTGAATACACTGCATCAACACTAAAAGGATCGAATGGCAGACAGAAAAACACACAAAAAGTAGTAACACACAAAATGTTGGTGTTGCTCCAGATTCCAGCATCTGCAGAATCTGTGTGCACAAAAAGTCGTTACTGCATCGAAGCAGATAAAGATCTCTGCCCTATACTACTGATTAGAGTTGCTGATTCAGCAAGATTTTTTACAGTGGATTCAGACGATTTTCCTAAAATGTTTACCATCACAAGGGAGTAAGGTCTGCTCTTAATGAATAAAGGAAGATGGGAATCTAACTAGAATTAAAAAAAAGTATGCAAACCTTTAAAGCAAAGTATAACTGCCTACGTGTTGAAGACTGAGATTGTTCACAAACTGCAGAGGAGGCTCATTTTGCGAGCTTTTGCTTTGACAAATTACAAAATTGTGATTCAGGGGCCTAGAAAACCCATTGCAAAGCACATTTTCAAGCAATGCACAAAACAATTTAATCTAAGACCTAACTGTTGAACATGATCTGGCACTTGACGCACACGCAAGCATGCTTTGAGCACATGGCGCAATGTTGCTATGCACGATTGATGTCACCGTTATGATCTTCTACCATGATAGTGCAGTGATGACTTCAAATTTAGGAGCTGGCCTAACCCAGACAAGCCAAAATACACTACTGCTGGGGAGTCTGGCAGTGAAGATTCAGCCTTGGATAGCAAGAAGAGTTTTTCTTGGGATGTCCCTATCCACAACCATCCCTCCTTTGGTCCCCACCTACAACAAATGATGCATCATCCTCAATGTCAAGTATGCCCCATATTCACTCCAGTTCCAGCAGAGGCAGATCGTTGAGACAACGTCACACACTGCACCAACCAAGCAGTTTGTGGGCACAAAGCCCAGGAATATCTACTTTAACACTCTCAATGCCTTGTAGATTAGGACAGTCCCATCCTGAAGCTTCAAACAAAGCTGGCACAAGTTGCCCATTCCAATCCTTTTTCACACACTGAGGTCTGAGATCACCAACACACAGAGATCACGAACTTCTATATCATAGGTTTTAAAAAGTAGAATGGTTTAAATGCCATCCAGGACATGCCCTCTTCGCGTTACCATCGGGGAAGTGTTGCAGGAGCCTGAAGACCCACACTCAACGTTTTAGGAACAGCTTCTTCGTCATGATTTCTGCCATCAGATTTCTGAATGGTCCATGAACCCATGAATACTACATTGTTAGCCCTCTTTTGCACTATTTATTTATTTTTGTAACTTAGTAATTTTTATGTCTTGCACTGTACTGCTGCCACAAAACAACAACATCAGTGATAATAAATCTGATTCTGATTCCACCAGCAGAAAGTGCTCTCTGGTGGTACTAGTACACCCTTCTATGGATTACACTGCTCGCTTCCATGCCTTTTGTGGAAGATAATGTGCAACCTTTCTATTCTTGGAGAGAGGAGGTGAAAAATGTTATTCCATATGTGTAACAAATGAAGGAAGCAGCAAGTGTAAATCACACCAACAGCAGAAATCATGGTTTTAGTAAGTCTAAATTTGCCAAGATTTACACCTGTTCTATTGTTCAGGATTGTTTTCATTCAGAGCACTGCAGCTGTAAGGAAAGTGGATATCAGGGCTGACAGTTAATTACATTGGAACCAGTCCAACCGAATGAACCAGAAAAATTCCAAAGCATGATATCGTGGATGCTGAAAATCTGAAGTGAAACATAAAACATTCCAAATTCTCAGCAGTGGCCAGTGGCACTCCTCTGACAAAAGGTCCTCGACAGAGTCAGAGTCATACAGCACAGAAACAGGTGCTTCAGCTCACTGGATCTGCACCCACCAACAAGCAAGCAGCCACAATAATCTGATTTTACCCATCAGGTCCCCATTAACTCCCCCAGCCACCGACATTCAGGGCAACGTACAGTGGCCATTAACTTGCCAACCATCCAAGTTAATGGTCTGAAACATTCACTTTTTTTTCTCACCAGAGGTGCTGCCCAACCTCCTGAGAAACCCCAACATCTTCTGTTTGAACCAGAACAAATTAGTTACTTTTTTCAATTTTTTTTAATTTGTTTCAGAATAACTCTTAATTAAACACAACTGGCAGCAAATTCTGGAGCATGGAAATAAGCTGTTAAACTCAAAAATCCAAAAGTTCATGCCAGAGACTTGCTGCTCCTCCAGAATGCCCTGGTTGTCAACCTTCTCTAACACAATTATCAGCAAGATGACAAGTACAAGAGGCATTCTCAAACTATTTTTCTTACAAAATACATTGTGCTGTTGCACAAAGTTTTTAATGACATACTGCTTAATAGGCTTGCTGTTGCCCAAGTTTATGCAAAGATTGTAATTCTCTCGAACAAATATTCCAAAAATAACATTTTAAGACAAAGTGCTTTTTTTTAATTATTTTATATGAGTGAAGTGGCTAGAAATTTGTCCTTTGTTGCTTACACTAAACATGCTTTAGTTATGAATATACATTCAATTCCGCTACTGAAATTCTGTTCCAGTGACTTTCAGCCTAGCTCAGTGCCTAATTGCTGCTCTGTCGCACACCAGCACAAAACAGGACAAATTTCTAACCCAAGAGAACGTGATGCAGTTGTTTGGGGTTTCTGAGAGAACACACCTGGAGTGTTGTGTGGAATTTTGTTCTCCTTACACAAGGGAGGAGATATGTGCCTTGGAGGTGGCACAATATAACTTCAAGGATTCATTGCTGGGATGAGCACTTGGCCTATAAAGAGAGAGCATGAAGAAAAAAGTATCAGTAAATTGGAAGCAAGAGGATCTTACTGAATAAAGTGAAAAGATTGAGACACAAACTGACAGGGTAGATATTGAGAGGTTGTTTCCAGAGAGCTGGGACCTAACAAATGGGTGATTAGGCTCAGGGTAGAAGGATTTATTACAAGATTTGAAGAACCTTCCTTACTCAGAAGGTTGTGAACCTTTGGAATTCTATATCCCAGAAAGTGGTGGATGCTCAGATATTCAAGGCTCAAGTCAAATGGATTTTTGAAAGAGTTAAGGCATTCAAGATATAGTGATTAGCAGGAAACTAAAGGCAAGGACGAGCCTCAGTCTTATCTTACTGAATTGTGGATTCACTTCAAGAGTTACACTTCTGCTTCTTAAGTTAGTCTCTCACGTGCATGTTCCCATTGTGCTTTGTAAAAATATTTGAGGTTCAGCTTCTTTCTTCCAGGTTCGCTTCCTCAATGTGATTGGCTGCTAGCCTGCTTGATGACATCACAAATGCTGGGTGCCAGGGATCAATCTAGCAGCAACCAGCATTGGAAAAGGGGCAATCAACTTCACAAGGATAGTTAGACTATTGGGATCATCTTTCTTTGAAAATGATTGTGAATTCCAGTGCTTTGCTTCTGGCCATAAAACACAGGCCTTGGAAGGAAAAAAACCTGTTGGAGGAACTCAGCGGGTCAGCCAGTATCCATGGAGGGTAATGCACAGTTGACATTTCGGGTCGAGACCCTTCATTTGAACTCAGTCAGATGAAGGGTTTCGACCCAAAACGTCGATTGTCCATATCCCTCCACAGATGCTGCCTGACCCGCTGAGCTCCTCCAGCAGTTTCTTCTTTTTCTCCAGGAACCAGCATCTGCAGTCTCTTGCATCTCCAAACATTGTTCAGTGTGCATTAGGAGTCAACAGCAAGTGTAATCTACAGGTGAAGTTCAGAAAGTGGAAGATAATTGGCAGGAAATACGGCTTAATTCAGCCTTCGTTTTAACTTGAACATTTTGTTCTGATTTATAGGTATTAAATTTTACATCCACATCACTAGTGAATTTCTTGTGGCATCAGGCTGTCAAAGATGAACATGCCAACAAAGAAAAATGACCATAGAAAATAAGACACATGCTCCAATGAAGAGGTCCCATTTAGTTCTTCAAATGGTTTAGAAGCATTCAAAGTTCAGACCCTCAAGCTAAATTTATTTTAGGAACAATGACAAAATTTTGTAAGAAAATTATTAAATTGCCTTGCTTTATTCAATTAAACCAGGTGTGTTGTTTCCTGTGCTTTCTGCAACAGTCCAAAGTAGTAACGGTATTATCTCGTTACCACTGCCGATTCCAATTCCGAGGCATAAACTCCTTCAAATAGAGCGAAATTTTGTAACTTATTTGTGCTCAAAGGGAAAGGAAGACAATTTATCCATTTATAAAATTCCATAAGCAGCACACACTGGAGTACAACTTGCAAGTCAGAGAGTACACAGGCACAGACCACATCAAGCTCCTTTGTCTCACTGACACCTGCATTTACTGCCTCAAAGCCTGTGGAATATGGCTATTATCTCTGTTTGTCTGGGCACCACAATGATCAATGGAACACGGAGGCTGAAAGCACCCAGATACCCACTGACATCACTGATGTCATCCAAGTCTACCTTAGTAACATTGCCAGACTCTTCTCCTGCCTTAGCTCAGCTACTGTGGAGTCCTTCCTCCATTACCTCCAGACTGGAGGATTCCATCATTCACCTGACCACTATTCCTCATTCCACCCTCCCTAAAATCATCATTCAAAAAAAATATTCAGGGTGATTTGAAGTAGTCACCAGAAGTTTAGACTTACTAGGGATAGTCAGCACTGCTTTGTGCAGGGGTGGTCATGCCTTACAAACTTGAGTTTTCTTTTGGGGTGACGACGGAGGTGATTGATGAGGGTAGGTCAGTGGATGTTGTCTACATGGACATTAGTGAAGCTTTCAACAAGGTCCCTCATGGTAGGCTGATCCAGGAGATTAAGGTGCATAGGATCCATGGAGTTTTGGTGGACTGGATTCAAAATGGGCTCGGTCAATATAAGATGGAAGGCAGTGGTGGAGGGGTGATATTCTGACTGGAGATCTGTCACCAGTGGTGTTCCACAGGGATCAGTGTTTGGACCTCTGTTGTTTGTGATATGTAAATGATTTGGATGAAAATGTAAGTGGGCTGATTAGTTAGTTTGCAGACAACACAAAAAGTGGCAATGTTGTGATAGTGAGGAAGGTTGGCAAAGGATTCAGTAGAACATTGACCAGTTGGAAATATGGGCAGAGAAATTGCAGATGGAGGTAAATCCAGACAAGTGCAAGGTGTTGCACTTGGAGAAGTCAAATGTAAAAGTGGAGAATACAGTAAATGGAATGATCCTTCAGAGTATTGGTTTACAGAGGGATCTTGGGGTGCAAGTCCATTGCTCCCTGAAAGTGTCAGCACATGTAGATAGGGTAGTAAAGGCAGCATACGGCATACTTGCTTTCATAGGTCGGGGCATGGAGTGTATAAGTCAGGAAGTCTCATTGCAGTTGTATAAAACTTTGGTGAGGCCACATTTGGAGTATTGTGTGCAGCTCTGGTTGCTGCAATACAAGGATGTGGAAGCTTCGGAGAGGGTGCAGAAGGGGTTCACCAGGATGTAGCCTGGATTAGAGAGTACTAGCTATAAAGAGATGTTGGACAAACTTGGATTGTTTTCTCAGGAACATCAGAGGTCGATAGAAGTATATAAAATAATGAGAGGCATAGAAAGGGTAGATAGAGCCCTTTTCCCAGGGTGAAAATGTCAAATACTAAAGGGTATAACTTTAAGTTGATAGGGGGAAAGTTTAAAAGGAGATTTACAAGGCAAGTTTTTTTTTAAAGAAACAGAGAGTGGTAGATTCCTGGGAAACATTGCCGGGGAGATGGTGGAAGCAGATATGATAGCAACATTTAAGAGGTATTTAGATGGGCATATAAACAGGCTGGGGATGGAGGGATACGGACCACGTGCAGGCAGATGGGATTCCTTTAAATTGGCGTCATGGCCGGCTGAGACATCATGGGCCAAGGGCCTGTTCCTGCGCTGTACTGTTCTATGTTCTTGGTAAATGTTCCAAGTTCTATTCACCAATCACTCATGGTTGCTAATCAACACTAGTTCTCAGTTAAGCTTATGCTGTAAATATTACAATTCTCATCTTTGTTTACAAATCTTTCCACAGCCTTGATATCTTTAACCCAACCCAGTAGAGATCTCTACACTCTTCAATTCTTGTTTCCTGTTAATCACTAAATTTATATACTGTTACTGGCCACTGTGCCTTCAGTTGTCAAAGCACTAATCTCAAAAATCTCTCCCTAAACCTCTCCATCTCTCTTTCCTTCCCGAAGGCACTTTTAAAACCTCCCACTTGGATCAAGCTATTTGGTCATCTTCCCAAAGTCTTCTTGTGGTTTGGTATTTAATATGTTGGAAACACTTTTGTTTAAAGCCATGGGAATTTGGCTAGTTTTAACATACAAGTTGCTGCAGCTGTAATAATGAACACAGAAAATGTTGGAAATACTCAGAAGTCAAAGGGTCTTCAACCTGAAACATTATCTCTGTTTCCTCTTACCACAGATGCGGGCTGACCCGCTGAATATTCCCAGCATTTTCTGTTTTTATTTTATATTTCGAGCATTTGCAGTTTTTTTCTGTTTTCTGTTACTGCTGTAATATTGTACAATTATGCTCCATGCAGTTGATGCAGCACGTTGATGCTCGTCATTTTTGAATTTCCTTGTAGAGTTGGGCAGTCAGTAGCCGAGGTGTCTAACCTAAGAGAGGGCTCTTCAAGTGATATTCACATAATTTGCTACATATCTTCTACAGTGCTTCTATCCCGCTGTTATAAGACTATAAGAATTAGGAGTAGAATTAGACCATTCGGCCCTTTAAGTCTGCTCTGTCATTCGATCATGGCTGATTTATTTTTCCCTCTCAACCCCATTCCCCTGCCTTCACCCGGTAACCTTTGACACCCTTACTAATCAACAACCTATCAACCTCCGCTTTAAATATGCCCAATGACTTGGCCTCCACAGCCGTCTGTGGCAATGAATTCCACAGATTCACCACCCGCTGGCTAAAGACTCTTGAACGGACCTCTTGTACAATAAAGATGAACTCTTGATCTCTCAATCTACCTTGCACCTTATTTGTCTACCTGCACTTTGTCTGTAACTGTAACACTGTACTCTGCTATTGCTTCTCCCTTTGTACCATCTCAATGTACTCATGTTTGGAATGATCTGTATGGGTGACATGCAAAACTAAGTTTTTCCACTGTACCTCAGTACATGTGACAATAAAACAACTACCGATTAGACCTTGCTAAAACATGCATTAAAACTGCTGTTATTGAGGGGGGAGAAATAATCACCATACCCCTAATGCATGCTATTGTTCTGTTGCCAAAAGCAAAGAACATGAAAGGGATTAGAGAGAGCCACATCAATTTTTAAACTGTATTCAAATATTTTATGTCAGCTGGAGAGAAATGCAACCTCACCAATACACTGAAAGGATTTGTATCACAACCACTGGTTTACTTTGCTGAACTTTACTTTTAGTTTCTTCCTTTCTCCTCTCATTAGCTACTTTTTCCAAGCCTGGTCTTTGTGTAGATCCAAATTCCTTGACATCCTTCTGGGAACATCAGCTACTCTTTTGTTTTTGTGTCACAAGATGACTTTTCTCCATGGGCCATGTTTTATTCATGGTTCCATCTGTATGTGCCATCCATAATGGACAGACATTCCTCTGAATAAATCTTGCAACATCTCCAAAATGCCTATTCAAAATTAGATTTCAACATAATGCAAACTCTCCCTGCCCCAGATAGATGGTCCCTTTTGGTGACAAAGTAAATCCATCCATGGGTTAAACACAAAACATGGAAATACATCCATCTGAAATTTGGCACAGTAATACAGTTGCTATAGTTGAATCTATTTTTTTTTTACTTTTTGAACTAAACATAAAGTTTTTCCCACCCTTGAGGTATTAACATCTTGTTTGGGGTTAAGTCTCCCCAGACAGCAGTCGCACTCTGCAATTTCTTTCACGTGAGCAAGCTTAAAAAGACAGCATCACCCTGCAGTTCAAACATTGTGCAGCTGATAGCTGGAAAGAAAATTCAGTTTTATGCCTTCTCATTTGCTGCTGTAAAACATTTACCACAGTACTGTACATCCACCACAATGAGTGAACAGGTATTAAAGCATACTTGAATGTATATCAGGAAGTAGGTATTAAAGTCACTGTCAGTTTAAAAACAGTCCGTCTTGAAACTGGAGTCAACTAAGAAAAGGACAATTCATGCGACAGAGCCAAACTGAGCACATCTTTGCCAGAAAAAGACCCATAGCTTTGAAGGCACAGTAGATCCCAGCCAAAGACTTTATGTTTGATAGCAAAATATGAATACCAAAAGCTGCAAATACATAGAAAATGGGAAAACCACAAACATTCCGGAATAACTTTACGTCTTATTGCCTGAGAAATTTTCATTGCCGATGACGTAATGAATGACATGCAAGTAAGAAATCACCTGCACAGGATTTACCAATGATATTCACCAACGGCATGATCACAGAGTCTACAGGTACACTGTAAAAACCGGACACTAAAGTGAGAAATGGGTCATGATTGAGTCAGGATAGTTCAATCACATTAGTCAATCGGAGCATGAAACCAATATTTGAGATTTAGTGATTTTGAAAGCGGTCTAAAGTCTGTAATGCAAACTAGAAATCACACTAAGATTTGGGCAATATCTTGGTAAATCGGGATAGATCCACACAAAGGAATACATAGAGAAACAGCTCCATGCTGCAGTTCAGTGAAGATTTAGGGAGTGCATAAGATTTTTCATGAGGGGTCAGGTTTAATGAAAATGTTGACTTATTTGAAAATTTATTCAGTCCATTCCAGAGTAAATTCTTTATACCCAAAGCTTCACAACTAAACCAAAATGTACCAAAGTTTCATCAACAATTATTAAAATATTTTCTTGACTCATTTTTGCCATAGCACCAATTCTTTTGAAGCTAGAAAATATGCTCCTCTAATTTAACGATAACGTTAACATTTCTCATGGAAAGGATTATCATCTCTGCTGAAGTATTCAAAGAAACATCGCATGAACATATTAGGGATTTGCTCTAATTTCGCAACAGTAACTTCGAAGCTTTAGTCTCAAAATGAATCACTTATGATGTTATAAATACCAACATATAAAAATAGCACCTACTATGGAATTCATGATCCTTATCAGAAGATGACTGTCCACACGGCCTTGTGATTTGTCATCAAACTTTTAAGAGTCATAATCTGAAGTACTCATAAGAACATGAATTCATATACACTCTACAAAATGACAAAACTTCCCAGTTGCTTCACAAGACTACTAACACACAAAAATTAATGCTGAACTGCATACGAGTGAGAGAAGATGGCCAAAACCTTGGTCAAATGGTTAAGGAGTGTTCCAAGGAGGAAAGGGAGATAAAGAGGCCTAGAGGTACAGAAGGGGAATGCCAAAGCTCAAGATCTTGTCATCAGAAAGCATGGTCTCCAATGGTGGAGTGATTAAATTCAGAGTGGAGCAAGATCCCAAGGTTCAAGGAGCACAGAGACATCAGAGTAGACAGCTGGAGGATGTTACACAGGGAGAGGCAATACCATGAAGGGATTGAAATCAGCGAAGCAACTTTAAAATTTGAGGAATTGCATAGCCACGTCATCAAGCAGAAAGGTAATGTGAGCAGCAGAATTTTCAATAACATCAAGTTTATAGGGAGTGCCCGAAGAAAACTCAGAAAGAAATGTGTGGGTATAGTCAAGTCTAAAAGGTAACGAAGGTGTGAGGCTTTTAAGGAGCACATGAACTATGTCCCAAGCTGCTCCAGTAATTTCTTGTCCTTTTACTTATTTGATTCTGGTGGATATTATTTCCTATTTATTATTTTTCATATCCATAGCCTTTTATTTTTAAATCAATAAGATGACCAAGGTTCAAAACAACAATATACCTCTATGCAAATAGCTATGCCCCCAATTCTACTTTCCTTCAGTGGAGAACAATTAAACATATTTGCCTATCTCAGAGATTCTAGAGCAAAGTTATGACAAATTCATGCCTGTTTAGTCACCAATTTCTGCATGTGGAAACTATTATTAATTTGTAACAGGACAATAAATTCCTTTGGAATAAAATTGAGAGTTAATATTTAATCAACAGATGACAACTACTAGATTTAAAAAGTTCAGCTTTATAATATGAGGTTGCATTGACTAAATTTCACTGAAGTACTTGGGGTCTTCACAAATCCAGAACTCAAGAACACTAGCTGTCAAAACAGCTGATTCAGGACATGGGATTATTTACCAATAGCTAAAGTATCACTGATGAATAAAATTCTAAAGTTTATGTGTACGTGCAAATTTTCAGAAAAATTAATCAGGTTAAAAAGCCACTCAGCACTTTAAATACCAGTTAACAGAACCACCCACCCTGGTTTTACAAAAGTTTCAGCTCTGGTGCATTTGGTAATTCTTTCAACTCTGAGTTAGAAGCTTGTGGGTTAAGTTCTCGTTATAGAGACATGAGCCTTAAGAAAAATCCAGCCTGACACTCAAATACAGTATTGATGAAGTGCTGTGGAGGAGGAAGTAGAGGTGTCACCTTTCAAATAAAACATTAAACCAAGACCAGACAAGGTCTTTGAGATGGATATTAATGGTCACATGGTACTATTTCAGAATAGAACTGGGTAGTGATCCACAGTGCTGACCACCATTTAACCCATATCCAACATTACATAAAACCATTTTCAGGTAGTCATTAAACAGTTGTTTGTGAGAATTCGCACAAATTCACCACGTCCTTTGTATTACAACTATGACTATACAAAGCAATAGTCTAAAAGAGACATCTAAAGGCTATATAAACACGTCCATCCCCCTCTTTTCTAAATGAACCTTAATGTCATTGCTAATTAGCTTATAACTCACACCTAAATGGTCCTTAATAGCTGTATCACATCTAAGAAATCGTAACTGCAAAACATAAAACTTTTTTTTAAAGAAGAGTTCTGGTATACCACAGAACTTTCACAAGTTCACTGTTCTTTGAAGAGACCACTACCACAGATTCACTGAGAATCTTTAGCACAACTATGCACTCTTATACATAAAACAATTAATGGTCTGACTTTCCATCCCAAAAATGAATACCTACGCTACAGCACAGTTGCCACTGTTTCAAGGTAACAGAGATAATAATTTAATACAGTACCAAGATATGTAAAAGGCGCACAAACATTGCATTTTGGCAAGTTATACAAAACTTTTCCTTGATACAAACTTTTTGTTTTCAACATTCTGGTTAGTCCCAAAAGGCAAGGAACTCCAAATTTGAAAGGCACTTTCTTAATATAATTAAGGTAAATAACAATTGCAAGTAGAAACTAAAGTGATGCTTGGAAAGGTTGCAGTAACACTGAAATTTGCTTTCCTTTGTCTTTTTGCAAAATATTTTAAATCGATTACATTGGTCATGTGATGTACACAATTACAAAAATACACACACAAGCATGCCAACACCCAGAGAAACTGCATTCTGCTGCATGAAGTCCACGACTTAACACCAGATAACACCCCTGACTAAAAAAGATTAAAAGGAGTGTTTTTTTTCTTTTAAAATGAATTTTGGTTTCAAAGTGACAAGCCAAAGCTGTCAGATCTTATCATTCTGCTGGGAACTTCTCCATAAACACAAGGAATTGGAGGAGTTTACAAAATCCATGCTTGCCTAGAAACAAGCTGAGCTTGCATGAGGTGATGTTTCCAACAGTCAGTTATGCATGAAGGATAACAAGCAAAGAAAACAAGTAATGCAGAAAAAGAAATGAATCATCACCAGAGGTTAAAAAGGAAAAAGGCCACAAATCAGCAATACCCTAAATTGCTCCCTGGAGATTCACTTGTTTAATCCTCCACCTGACAGGCACAAATGCATACTTCATGAGCCACATGCCACAAAGCCACTTGCTACCAGTTTACACCACTTAATTACAGGCCTACCATTGGTGGCAAAATAGCAGACCTCTTCAGACACACAAAACAGCAAGTCACATTCCAGTCCCAACCCTTCCTCCTGAGACAAAGTTTCTCACATGAGCCAGCAAGTCAATTTTCACAGCACTACTGCTACCACTAAAGCTATGCAACAGAAATACTACCTTGCAATTGTACACACACAGATCTTCTAGACACTTAGCCTGATGTGTGCTCCGGGATTAATCAGTGGGAATGCGGAACATGAGAAAACTCCACATCAAAAACAGGTCACAAAACAAGTGGTGTATTATATATAGTAACATACCCTGCTGTGAACCAAAGAAAAAGTATACCTGATCCCGCCATTATCTTATTCTAGTTACACAGTCTTATAAATTATTCCCCTTTCCAATTATACAACCCAGGCCTACACTCATTGTAAAAGAACAAACACATATTTTCAGCAACAGCAAATTCAATCTCCAGTGTCATAGCTTGGAATTATGGCACTTAGAAGCCCAATAGCAGGGAGCATATTGATAGCTTTTAACACATTGTTTGGACTCAACTGACTAAATAAACAGCTCGGACACTGCTCTGGGTTCAAGCACTCTCAAGAGCTCCTGAAGTGCATTCATTCTCACAACATGCTCTTCAACAACAGGCTCTATTCTTTGACACATTTACAAGGTTCTCTGGTCTTCTCCTCGTCAGTAATATCACACAGCTGTGCACTGGCAGTCAAAGAAAATTTAACAGTAGTACAAGGAATTATAACATTTCATAAGAAAATGCACTGTCAAAGTTGAGCAACAGAATTGCTTACAAAGCCATATAACTGTAATGATCAAGGTAATCTGGGCCACAAGAGCTGAGGCACAATTAGCCAGTTTAAACAGTCAGGGGCAATGCAGAGATCCAGAAAGTTGCCACCTTTTGGAGGGGCACATGTACACACAGGTTCATAAATTGAAAGGAGCGGAAAAAAAGAGTCAGTGCCCCCGTCTGCCCTCCCTTATTGTGCACATCCCTGCCTTTGACGATATAAGCTACAGCTATTCACCCTAACCTCAGTACACCAACCACCACTGTCCGCCTTCAATCTGTCAGTGCAGCAGGCCACTGTCTACCGCCACCTGTCACTCACTTCTGGAAGCCGTCTATTTCCACCCATCAAGAAACTCTCTTGCAAATCACTGTTACTCCTCTTGTGCTCTGGCAGCCATTTCTGTCATCCCAAAGGTTCCATCCTTGGTGCATATTTACCTGCCTCTCCATGTCACATGATCAGCTTCCATGTGTGCCAGCAACACCAGCTTTATTATTCCAGAAGCACACAATGTACCACCATCTCCCGCTATGAATAAACCTGGCTTCATCCGGCACTGGAGTACCCAAAGCCATGCTAATCCCACTAGAAATATTGCTCAGTTCTCCTCATTTCTGTCAACTTCCTTCGCTGCTCATTCAAGCTGAACCCTAACAAAAACCTAAATGCCTGTTTTAATCCAAGTCTTACTTCATTTGTACTTCCACATCACCAGCCCTCAGCCCCATTGAGTCTGTAACACTTCTGCGCCTTCACCTCCAAGCTCAGCTTTTCCAAAACCCTCCAAAAGGTCTAACATTTGGAGTGCACAACACCAACTCACATTATCATGTAATCATTCTCAACCACCTAGAGTTGTTGCTTTTACTAATTTCTTTTGATTTGCTGACCTCTAAAACATTGATTTCTAAATCTTCCTCCGTGGCCTTCTCAAATCCAACCTTCTCCCAATCCATTGACCTAATTTTTACCTTCAAATTTTCTGATTTTCATGTACCCCCATGCTCTGTACAATTACAAGTAGCCAAGCCACCAGCTATGTGCTTATTTTTGTTCTAATTGTGTTCTTTCTTGTAAAAATTGCATATAGAGTTTAACTGATGATTTTTTCTTGTGAATGCTACTTATCTGATACTATGTGCCTGCGGTGCTGCTGGAGTAAGTTTTTCTTTGTACCTGTGCATATGACAATCAACTCTACTTTGACTTTGTTGCTCCTGCACTCCAGTAATCACTCCATATTCTTCATTGTGCTATATCACCACCTACCTCAAAACTTCAGTACTCATGCCAACAGTCTCACTATGCCCAGACTATTGCGAAATGTCATTTTGAAGCAAACTTGGCAATTCTTTTAAGCTACCAGTGAACTTTTCCTTCAACACATCCACAATGCTCTCCAGGTACATATGGATAATTCCTAACATTTGTGTAAGTGGGGTCAAACAATTCAAAGTTGTTCTGCAGGAGGCCCTGTTCTGCATTCACAAATTTTGTTCGTCTATGGTTGGTCCTATATATTAGACTTATCCTACAACAGAAATAAAACAAAATGTGGTACACCAGCAACCCCACAGTGCTGTAAATGATTTTCCAATGCAACATGCAAAAAGATCATTTGCATTAGCCTCAAAAACTCCCAGCATACACAGCACTTCCCTCCCATAACTTTCCAGCTAATAGTTCAATCACCCACATAATTACCAATGTTTCTGTGACTATTCTATACCTTTTATTACTTTGGTCACACAGCACCAAGTTTTAAAAGACTTTCATTAACTTTACTATGGATTTCCAATACAAAAGACCATGGACAGAAATCAGTTCTACACAATGGTTACATTTTTGAAACCTCCAACATAATATATCAACCGGCCTCCTCCAAAAGGCAAAAGAAAAAAAAATCAGAATCCACCTGTCAGATCCTTGCCATTTATTTCCACTTCTGTTGCACCAGTACAGTTTTATTCAAAAGTATTGGAAGCTTTACATAAACTCTGTTATGCATGAGAGATTCACCAAGATATCCCACCTCATTGAAAATGTTTACACTCATGACAGCTCTTTTAAATGTCTGACTGTACAAAGAGATTTAAAAGCCAGATGTGAAAATGCAAAGACTTTTAAGGAACATCAACAGCAGACTAAACTCTCAGCCAATAAATTCTCAACCAATAGGTCAACCATGGTAAAAAGGTAAAGCAGTATCAGTCCAGAGATTAGAATCACCGCAGATATTTGACAGGGAAAGTCAGCAACCAGGAACTGAGGCCATGGTATCAGGAAGAAACTGGACAATCAACTTCATAGCACACAATGTATCTGCCATTGTGGGACACAGCACAAATACAAACATCAGCCATCTAACTTCATTTAGTTAACACAAGATTTCTTACACCATTTTAGGTTACATCAACAAGATGTTCATTGTGGAAAAACACTGGAAAAGAAAACAACTTTTACAGGACATGTACAGAAAATGCTTACAACACTTGGTAACCTTTAACATTTGGTTAATGTCATTTGCAAAACCTGTGCAGGATCCACCTGTTTTGATTTTTAACCAATCAATGAAAGCAATATTAGAATTTGACTAAATACACAGGGAAAAGAATTAAAAATCAGTTTCAAGTATTAAAAGGGAACATTTAAAGGAAATGCCGAGGTAGGAATATATCTTGATTTTTAAGACATCAAGAAATGAATTATAGTTGGACCATCTGCAATTTTATAATGATCAAATTTTCTTTTACTACGCTATTTACATATAGCAGTCAGTTCAGCAGGTATCCCAAGGAACACAAGGACTTGAGAGGCAAAAGAAAATTTTGAGGATGTTACCAGAGATGGAGTTACTTCTTTATGCCCAAGGCTGGATTGTTTCCTTGATTAAATATCCCCTAAGAGTGGGGAGGACCCTTAGGGGATATTTAATCAAGGCTTAGAAAGGGCCAATAGGAAGGTCACAAGTCCCTTAGCAGAGGTCAATAACTAAAGGACATCGATAAAAAAAATTATGATGATTACTTTTGTTCATTCCAATGAGCAATGGGGTCTAAAATTCACTGACAGAAGAGGACGGCAATCATTCACCACATTCAGAAAATACCTGGACAGGTTGGCCTGGCATAACCAACAAGGCAACACAAGGCTAGGAAGTCAGATAAAGCTAATTAGTCTTTTTTCAGGTGGTATGGACACAATGGCTTGAATGACTTCTATTGGTGCCATGATGTATTTTGCTTTAGCTTTCAAAATGAATGTAAAAGGCTCTCCATGGGAAAACTGTAAAAGCAGTGGGTGTTTGTGAATCCACTAAGATATTGCCAGAGTACGGAATTAAAAGAAATTTGCAAGGTTATTTTTTTTCTAAAGTAGGGACAACTTTATAAAGTTATCAAGATGTTGAAAGTTAAATGGTGGTAAAGTGCTTCCATTGGTGGGCAAAAAAAAGAGGAATACTTTAACTTGATCATAAAAAGAATTAAAGTGGAGGTTTAACAAAATGTATTTGCACAGAGGGTGATTAGAACTTGTAATACTCCACAGTTATCAACAATCCATGATTAAAGTAAAATTAGACAACTGCTTTGAAAAGGCATGGAGAGTTGTGCTAGACTAGATGAGTTGCATGGAGAAAAACAGCTTTGACATCCATATAATGCAATACACACACAATGCTAGAGGAACTCAGCAGGTCAGGCAACATATATGGAGGGAAATAACCAGTTGACATTTTGGTTCAAGACCCTTCACCAGCACTGTTTTAGTGGATCATGAACACCCTGATGTGTTTTGTTCCTCCCAGTTTGACATCCACATACATTTTCCACCAACAAACTACAGATAAGAGCTTTTATTTTAAAAAATAGTCACAACATACACACCAACTTCAGAATGAAATGTTCCTTCATGATGCTATTACAACAAAACCTAATTAATTCACTTTGGCAGCATCAACACAAGACAAAGCAGACACAGGCTACTCCCCTCTTCGAGCCAATTCTGTCATTGAAAAAGATCACAGTTGATCTTCCATCAACTCCACTTCCCTGCCATCCTGCACACATCTCGACTCCTGAAGTATCCACACATCTCTCAATCTCTGCCAGAAACATATTCAATGAATGACCTGCTCTCGGTTTCAAGGGAAAGAATTCCAAAACTCATCTGAGAGGATCTTGTATGTAACTCAACACACAGAGAGTCAGAATCTTTTCCCCAAGGCAGAGGAGTCTAAAAGTAGAGGGCACAGGTTGAAGGTCAGAGGGGAGACATTTTAAGCAGACCTGAAGGGAAGGCTTTCTCCCACCCTATGCAGAGGACAGTGCTTATCTAGAATGAGCTGCCAGAGGAGGTAGTAGAGGCAGATATTATTACAACATTTAAAGGGCACTTGAACAGGTACATGGATAGGAAGGGAGTCAAGGGATATAGGCCTAATGCAGGCAAATGGGATTAGCACAGATAGGCATCGTAATCAGCATGGACAAGGTGGCCCATAAAGGTCTGTTTGTGTGTGCACTACGTCTACGATTCATAATACTCTAGGCAAAGGACTCTCTCCTCATCTTAGTCTTAAACGTATAACATTGGGTACACAATGTCTCCAAGTCTGTGACAGGTCCAGAGGCCTGAGCCAAGGGAAAAATCATCCTGGTCTCCAACTCAGTAAACTCATTGAGAATTTAATCTTTCAA
The DNA here is from genome assembly GCF_009764475.1 of Pristis pectinata. Lineage (NCBI taxonomy): Eukaryota > Metazoa > Chordata > Chondrichthyes > Rhinopristiformes > Pristidae > Pristis > Pristis pectinata. Next base: position 127,874,100 of record NC_067406.1, read on the forward strand.
TGGGATTACTTCTCATTCTTCTAAAATCCAGGGAATATATGCCTAGTCAATTTAATCTCTGCCATCCCGGGAAACAAGTTAAAAGAACCAAATTCTCCACGGTACACTGGTACCTATGTGCTTAGAATGCATTCTCAGGAATAAAATCACTGGTGGAATCAGCACTAAAGAGGTTACTTACAATTCTGCTGTGCCAGGAACTAGTTGAGTGCTTCTGCAGCAATAGCTCAGTGTGGGAAGAACAGCAGAGTCTCACAGTGATGGCTGAGGCAAGTGGTCCTTCAGTGCTGGGATACGGGGCTTGGGACTACAACGTCCTCAGTATGGTGAAAGTCGGCTCTGCTGGGGACTGGCAGCACCTGTTCTGACAACCCACCTGGATCTCCCACGGTTTCCCATCACCTCTTGTCAGAGAGAGACAGCGGCTCTCCTCACACCCAGCAGATGATGAGAGAGATCACAGAATTGGGGTGGTCTGACAACATAGAGCTTGTCGTCCCCACCCCCATATCAGAGCACTGAGGGGCTGGTCCGGTCACCTCAACCCTCCCAGGCAGCCTCTGCACCTTCCCATGGTCGCTTACCCTACACCAAGCTGTGCGGAGACGAGGTCACTGTTTCATTGAAGAGGTGCCACTGGAGGGCAAGGGTTCCCACAAGGCGCAACAGTGCACACTCCAGGAGCATGTTTTTTCTGAAGTACCGGCATTGTGTTTGGATTCCAGGCCAAGATCACTATAACCAAATCAGCTCTCTATACAGTAGCAATAAGGAGGACAGCTGTGTACCCCAGGCGTGATCTCACCAAGATCCTGTGAATAATTGCACCGAATTCTTCACCTATACTCCAATCCTTTTGTAATAAAGGCTAACCTCTCAGTTGCCCTCCTAATATCCACACAATCTGCATGTTAACTTACAAGGACATCTCGTCCCTTTGAATTAACAGTACCTCACAATTTAAAACAAATATTCCACCTGTCCATTTTCCTACCAATATGGACAGCTTCATACCTTTCCACATTACCAAATTTTCCCACTTGTTTTTTTTTTGTCTATACTCCATTGCTGATTTTGTATCTTCCTACCTAAATATATTATGCTCTGGCTCTTCAACTAAGCAATACACAAGAAAGTAAGAGCAGGAGAAGGCCACCTGGCCCCTCAAGCCTTCCCCACCATTCAAAATGATCATCACTAATGTGTCCCAGGATATCACTCCTATTCGATCCTCTTCTATGTCAGTTCTACGTACGGCCCTTAATTCCCCAATCTTTCAAAAAAAATTATTCACATCCCAGAATATATCCAGCGATTCAGCCTCCACAAACCTCTAGGATGGAGAATTCCAGAGATTCACCACCTTCTGCAAGAAAATAAATCCTATGCAGCTCAGTTTTAAAATGACTGTCTTGCAACTATGTCCCCACATTCAAGTCTGTCCCACCAGGGGAAACATCTCAACATCTACTTTGTCATGCTCCCTTGGGTTCTTATATGATTCAATAATATCATCCCCATTCTAAACTCCAAAGATTACAGATCTAACTTTTCTAGCCACTCATCCTGGGAATTAACCCAATGAATCTTTTGTGGACTGGCTCCAATGCTAGTATATCCTTTCTTAAAAAAATAGAGAGACCAAAACTGTACACAATAAGTTGACATGGATTGGAATTAGTTAAAGACCTCACACTGATCCTTTTGGTTCGCCGCTGATTCCCAATTCCCATCCAAAAGTGACCCATTTAGTCTTTCCATATTTTCTATCAGTTAACCCTGAATACTTTATTAGTATTCTAAAATGCTATATTCTCCTCACATTTTCCCCCAAGTACACATCAAGCTAACTTCTTTCATTGCCCTCTCTTTAATAGCAGGATTGTGTTTGCTATAATCCAATTCACAGAAAGCATTCTAAAATCCAGAAGGAGCAGGAAGTAGATAAATAAAGGCGAACCAATAGATGCATTATATTTGGATTTTCTGAAAATATTCAAAGAAGCTATCCTTTTCAACAATTAAACCACCAAAATGGATCATGAGCTTCATAATATCCACAAATAAACTGAACACCATTTAAAACAAAAACTAATCGACAAGTGATCATGTCAAGAGTCACATTTCATTTAGATAGAGCACCCAAGTGCAAAAGGTACAGAAATACCACAGAAGTCAATGAAAGAAGGATATCTAGAGGTAACCACAGTTGTCATCTCATCTCCAGAATTCAGATAAAGATTATAAACCACTCAAACTTTGCCACTATAATTGTGATGCAGTTAGATCAAATGCCCTTATATCAACCCCGTTTTGACCACTGACTTTTAATTGGTTACTCGGTCAGCAAAAGTGTTTCTTGTTAACAGGATGCTACACTCCTCTCCTTAATCCAAAAGGTTCTCATTAAATCTAAGCAATGTGACAATGGAACCGATGCACACAATAACGCATTTTCAATAATCAGATTTCTGATGGCGCATTGGCTTAAAAAAAATCATTATATTAATGGAATGGAACTGCCGAGAACATCTGGCTGAACATCAGAATACAGATTTAGTTTTACTATTCCTCATTAAAATTAAGGGACATAAGCAATTTAGACCATTACACCCACCCTACCAACCCACTCCCCCAACATGCACACACTGATACCTCCCAAACACCATGTTTTCTTGCCTTCTCATACAGTCTAAAGGTACACAAAACTACAATTACAACTCAACTGGAGCCATGTGTCCCTTAGTGAAATGATGTATACTGCCACTTCAAAAATGAGATTCCACATTGTGAGATCATTGCATCATCTTTCTGTCAGGAGGGAAAAAAGTTAACCTGAGCTAAATGATATCACACCTTTCTCAAACTAGACAAACAATGCACCTTTAAGTTTTGAGCCATTTGCAGTTTCTTTTCCCATTCAGCACTGATTTATTTTAAAATAACTTTATTCCGTAGGGAAGCCAGCCAGGGGAAGAAAAAGTACAGCTTTGTTGGACAGCCAACTGAACAAGGCACTGGAGCACCACAAAATAACACTACTGCACTGAGTTAGGTTTCAGAAAAGAAAGCAAGAAAATGTGAAATTTAAAGAGGGATCAAATTCTGTTTTGACAGTGGATCAATGGGTGAGAGTTGGGGAGGGGGTGGGAGAACAAAAGGGGGCAGTTTTGTAAAGAGGTACATCAGTCAGGATTTGCACTTCTGAAAAGTACAGGGAATCACTTCAGCACTGCTATCATTTAAAATGTGACCAGATAGCATCCAGCTGGCTGACAGAATACAACAATCACGACACATCATTTCATAACTTTTAACCACATATTCTTAGTTCATAAAATTCTGCCTTCATTTAAATTCAAGCGACTTCTTACTCGATGAAAATCTGACAGCCCCTACCACAGAGGGATTTATGGTGTGAAAATTGTTGCCATCGGTCAAGTACATGTCTGCAGTAAAATAAACAGGCTACTTGGATTATAAAGCACCAGGGCAGAATGTAAAGAAAAGGCAATCTGATTACTCTCCAAAGTACTGGTTAGGTGACATGTGGTACTGTCCCATGGTACAATATTTGAGAAAGTACAGTGTGGAACAAGTACTGAGAATAAAAGTTACCGTTATAAATATTAACTAGGTTCTGGCATGAACTAACAGTTAAAGTTCATGCAGCAGACACAGATTTTAAAAGCTAGGGGGGGGTGTAATTTGAAAATGAGTACAGAATCATGTCACTTGAAAAAGTGATAGGAAAGTTACCACAGTTGGCCAGTGAGACAAAACACAAATCAAAAAAAAACTACAGATGATGGAAATCTAAAATAAAAAGAGAAACATGCAGAAAATACCCTGCAAATCAGGCAGTGTCTGTGGGAAGAGAAAGAGTTAACGACCTGAAACTTTAACTCTTTTTATTCCCCCTCCTCAGATGCAGCCCAACCTGTTGAGTATTTCCAGCATTTTATGTTTTTATTTTAGGTAAAATGTATATCCATGTATTGGTACTGGTTTATTGGTTCACTATTGTCACTTGTACCAAGGTACAGTGAAAAATTTGTCTTACAAACCGATCGTACAGGTCAATTCATTACATAGTGCAGTTACATTGAGTTAGTACAAAGTGCATTGATGTAGTACAGGTAAAAACAGTAACAGTACCGAGTAAAGTGTCACAGCTACAGAGAAAGTGCAGTGCAATAAGGTGCAAGGTCACAACAAGGTAGATCGTGAGGTCATGGTCCATCTCAATGTATAAAGGAACAGTTCAATAGTCTTATCACAGTGAGGTAGAAGCTGTCCTCAAGTCTGGTGGTACGTGCCCTCAGGCACCTGTATCTTCTACCCGATGAAAGAGGAGAGAAGAGAGAATGTCCCAGGTGGGTGAGGTCTTTGAATTTAGATCACTTATGGAAAAGAAGAGATTAGATTAAAAGGATGATGATTCCAGGGTGATGGAATTGAGATCAATTATGGTGGCATGGAGGACTAGATACTCTTCTTTTTTAAAAAGCCGTACTTCCTATATTTTCCATGTCTTCCAAGGATGACTTTTTATTTCAATCCAAGGGCAAACTCAACCTAGGAGTATCAAGCTACAACTTTTCAATAATTTGAAATTATATCCATATTAGTAAGTAGCTCATCCATGTTTAACAAGTTTTAGCATTGCCTAGTGTGTGGGTGAGTAGTAGAATCTACAGAGAGTTGATGGGAATGTGGGGAGAATAGTTTACTGGGAGAATTATTGGGGGAATGGGATTACTCTATGACCCAGCATGGGCTCAATGAACCGGATGGCCGCCTCCTATGTTGTAAGTGAATATGGACATATCTTGGCTAAAAATAATTTGAGCAAAAATTCCTGTTTAATCCTATTTTACAACTAATCCTTATAAAGTGCTTTGGTACGTAGAATGATGTTTCAGGCCAGGTGATTTAACCACAGTCATATCTAAAGCTGTACTAAAGATTGGCTGAGGTGCCAGTAAGCTTGCACTAATTAATTTTCAGTTCTTTAGAGTATATTTTGCAACCAGTTAAAATGCACATTAGTCATCCAAGTGAATGAAGGCCAATAATTCTAGGCTGTGAAATTTCATCTCAAATCAATGCAACACTTGCACTGCCCAATCTTCTCTTTGAAGATAAGGCCTGCAATTTGGAATGAGAATAACCACGAGGGTAGTGCTGAGGCTTATAGCATAGGAAATCTGAGAAGAATAACAAATTCTAGAGTAAATATATGCAAAGTTAAAAAGAATTCCAGATGATAGCTAGTTTGTTCCTCCACAGGATGATGTATTACAATCCTCACCAACTAAAATCAGTGCATTAAGTTTGTGTACTTATCATGGTAAAGAATTCAGAAGCATTTAGAAGGAAAATTAATTTTAAAAAGGCATATAATTACTACTATAGCAATCTCTCAAGCACTGAAAATTTTGAAGTGTGGGGTCTTGATCTTCCAAAAAGTTAATTAACCTTGAAGATTTTAAAATTTACCTCTAAATCTTTAGGACCAACTTTCAAAGTCCCATATCTCTTTCTATCAAATTCATAGTTCCTGTTTTATGTTTTGTGCTTCAGGCTCTGCACATCTCAGTTATAAGGATCCTTCAGTCTGAGCACACGGGGAGCCCCAATGCTGCCTGTCACAGAAGCCCAGATCTCTCATGAGAGCACTAGGTTGGAAATATACCAAATTAGAGTCTGTGGGCATGTGAGGCGAGCAGTGAGTCCCAGCCCTTTATCACTGATAGCCAAATCCATACCCTTAAAGCCAGAAGACCTCCAAAGACCAGACAGAAAAAGTCGAAGACAAATCAAATGCCACTTCTCAAGACCTCAAGTACCTTGCATCCCACCTTAAAGGTGAATATTTTCCTCATAATTTAACTTTACTTCAACTTATCTTACACTTCTGCAATTTTATTGTTTTCAGAACTAATATCATCTCTGAACATCCTTTCATAAATGTAGCTGCTCGAGAAACTGCACCACACTACATGTCGAGTGCCAGTTGTGAATGATTGTCTTAAGAGAGAAAGAGTGAAGGAATGAATGAGCAATCTGCAGAAACCTGCAGGTGCCACAGGGGTACAGGAGCAAGTACCCCTACGAACAGCCACTTTAGCCTTAGTGCAACTCTTCCACCAACCATGGCAAGATCCTTAACAGTGTTGATGTACAGAGGGATCTTGGGGTCCAACTCCGTATCTCTTTGAAAGTGGCTAGACAATTTCATAGGGTGATAAAGAAGGCATATGGTATGCTTACCTTTATTTGTTAAGGAAATGAGTTCAAGAGTCGGGAAGTTATGTTGCAGTTTTATAAAACTCTGGTTAGGCCACATCTGGAGTACTGCATTCAATTCTGGTCACCCCATTAAAGGATGTGGAGACTTTGGAGAGGGTTCAGAAGGGTTTTACCAGGACATTGCCTGGATTAGAGGGCATGTGCTATGAGGAGAGATTGGACAATTTGGGTTGTTTTCCCTGGAGCAGCAGAGGCTGAGGGTTTATAAAATTATAAGAGGAATAGATAGAAAGCCAGTATCTTTTTCCCAGGGTCGAAGTATCTAATTTCGATATTTCGATGCATTTAACATGAGCGGGGGTAAATTCAAAGGAGATGTGTGGGGCCAGATTTGTTTTTAAAAAACACAGAGAGAGGTGAGTGCCTGGGATGCGCTGCCAGAGGTGGTAGTGGAGGCAAATATGATAGACGTGTTTAAGAGGCCCTTAGATAGGCACATGAATGTGCAGAGAGTGGGAGGATACGGACATTGTGCAGACAGAAGGGATTAGTTTAGTTAGGCATTTAATTACTGGTTTAATTAGTTCTGCACAACATCGTGGGCCAAAGGGCCTGTTCCTGTGCCGTACAGTTCTATGTTAACCACTGTGCTCTTACAGACATGGACAGTCACCACACCAAACTGCTGGATGCCAAACGCAAGCATCACCAGAACAGTAAAGTCAAACAGCCATCAAGTGATTCTTGATATTGGCAAACATTGCTCTTTCGTCATCCCCTCCAATATGAGAAGCAAGGCCTCCACTGTGCACTTTGCTGATCAAATGTCTATGAGTGCATCACAAAGGATCCACTGTGGGTTGGAGGACGTGCTGACACCACAGCTCAAAGAAGAGGAAATCCCTGTGGGAAAGACGGCAAGGATGCACCTTGAGGAGGAACAATAGAAGTGCATATTTAACAACCACCAAAGATCTCAACATTAATTTTACAAACCAACACCTGGCCTAGATCTCTGTGCAATAAATAAACAGGTCTGAGGTGGATGTGAACTGGATAAAGAAAATATCACTATTCATATTTCTCACTATAGAAGGAAGTCATTCAGCTCATTTAGTCTCTGCGAGTTCATAGAGCAATCCCATGCCCCCATTATTTCCTGATAACCTAGACTCTCTCTTATGCCCAATGTACTTGACCCGATTCCCTGACACCCACCTACACTAAAGGCAATTTACAGTAACCAATTAGCTCAATAACCGGCATGTGTTGGGATCTGGAAGGAAAGCAGAGCACCCAGAGGAAATCAACATGGTCACGGGGAGAGCGTACAAACTCCAAAAGGGACAGCGCCCAAGGTCAGGATCGAACCTGGATCATGGTAGCTCTGAGACAATAGCTCTAACCAATGCACCACTGGACCATCCTCTAATCACCGTGCCACCCCACTAACCTGTCTTTTATACAGATGCAATCTCAAATTATCCAATTTAGAACTGTAGCAAAAAAAGTCAAACGATGGAACATACCAACAAATTCCCTCTCTAATCTCCCCAAGTGTGCGCATGGCCAACGTTCACACAGCCACACCAGACAGTATAACCCGGCTCCAAAACCTACAGTAATTTGCTACCACAGCCAAATAAATTACCCACACAAAGCCATACAGGTCCTTAACATCAGAACTTGCAAAGAAAAAACACACAAAATTTAAAATGAGTTATCAATTCCATCAGAATTGCTGCATCTTCTCCTGTGATTCAACAGGTAAATGATTCAGTGATTATTGGCACTTTCAGTTTGGAACATACCACAAACTGTGCTAATCCGTGTGACAGGGATGCAACAATTTCACTATCCATTAAAAAAAATGCTGAATCATGTTTAAAAAGCAATAGATTCAGTGCAGATATAGGAAATATGCAGTAGTTGCAATTCAGATTCCACCGGCTTTGGGTCAAGCTGTCAATGTCAATGGCAGCATGCCTGACATTCCCTCTGAATCTGGCACTCCCTGCTTCACAGAGTTCTCAACTAAGAGCAAAAACAAACAATCTGACAAGTGGATAAATCCTGGACAGCTGCTGACTACAATAGACCACAGGAGGGACCATTTTTCATTGACTGCAAGATGGAATTTGTAGCTCACTATGAGCCAGATAATTGAAGATCAGTGGTCAAGGACTTTGTAACTTCTCTATAACTGTACTGTTTACTCCACTGAACTTGATACCAAATAAACTAGGACATGGCCTTTTTGGTATACAAATGAAAAATTCCCATCCCATACCAACACAATAAGAGATTACACTGACGTTTACACAACTTAAGTGAACATTAAAACTGCAGTCTCTCTTTGGCAGATGGACAACAGTGTTGCAATCATTTTTCATCCAACTATACCATGCATTGGGTAAGCAGATATATAAACTACAGTCACAGCCCCATCTCCTCCAAATCGTTCCCTCATATCCTGCCAACTCAACCAGTCCAAACATTAACTCGGGGCATTTAATCTGTGCAGTTTGCCAAGGTTATAAATAAATCCCCACAAGCACATTTCCTTTGGAGAATTAATAACTTTTGTACTGTGCTGTGCTCACCACCACAGCTATCTGTATGGCAGAATGACGATCAGCAGAAGACAATCATTCTTCTGAAATGTCAAATTCCAGAAGCATTAGTTGGGTTTTTGGGGGGTGGGGGTGTCCTTGACAAAGGGGAAGTTAGTGAATACCTAATCATAGTGCTGACGTATCAGTCCTAGAAACAGACAACTTGACACAGTTTGAATCCCATGAAATCTGATGGGCATTATGAACCTAAATGCTTATTCAGTACTCACTTACTTTTGGACTGGAAAAAAACATTTATCAATCTCACTGTATGCACACTGAAAATGAAGTCCTCCAGGAAATGCTTTCTTTGCAACTTCCCAGTTGTGGTTTAGAAAGGAAGATTACCATTGCACAAAGCAACTGTTAGTGTCCAAGCTTTCCACTTAAAGGATACCTAAGCAAGTGATTTAGCAATCAACCACAAAACATAAAGATTAAATTTAGTGGATAACTGTAAGTTCCAATTTCTTAAATTACAAAGACACCACAACAAATGAAAATACCGCAGTTCACCCGGGTATTGGTCCCTGATATCTCAAGGCAAGAAAGTGCTTTACTTTTTTCAAAAATGTAGTTATAAAGCCAGAAAAGTCTCTACCTGTGATTTTCTGATCCTAGGTTTGCAGGAATAGCAAAGGGATTCAAACACTTCTAGATCTTGTAATCTATCCTTAAGGTTAGCGCAAGCACGCTTTCTAGGAGGAATCACTATTCAGTGAGCAGTAGCGGGAGACTTTCCCTGGCCAAATGCCTTGGAAAAAGGATGATGCCCAGCTGAGATATACACTAACGATCAAATCTGGCTCCTCCTCCTCTTTATAGCAGTTCTGTGGCACAACTTGATTCAAAATTCTCAGTCGTTATTTTTTCTAGGGTATGCCTTCATTAAGTCATAACGGGAAATTCTCGTCAACATTTCCTTTCTAAAGTTAATAGTCACCAATAACCTCCAAACTACTACCCTCACTAAGATTAGCAAATACTGGGCACTAAATGTGGACTTTCTGTCTGGATCCCGACAGTTCATTTATTCTGTTGTTATTTTTAAGAAAATATTACAAATTTAGCTGCAAAGCTCCAATTTACTGATATTAAAAAAAAGCTCACTTCAGTCTTCTGAAGATATTGTTTACTGGGAAATGGCTCAATGATATTAGCTACTCCCTGATACCAAGTACATATTTACAGTGAGTGAGTATTCTAATCAGAGTTGAACCTGTTGGTGCCTTGGACCAATACCCTGCTTATATTTATCCCTCAACCAACGCTGCTGCTACAACAAATTACGGCTGTGTATCAATTGGCTGCTTCATACTCTCCATTGTTTTAGTGATTATGCTTCAGAGTACTCCATTTACAGCAATGCTCTTTTGGAATGCCCTGATGTCTTGAAAGGTGTTATATAAATGAAAGATTTTCCTCCTCATTTGCTTTCTTAACACAAGAAACCTACTTATTCAGAAAAGAGAGCCACTTTATTAGGTGCAGTTGTTCAACATCACAAGCTTGCATGCTTTAACTAATTTGTCATGGTACATTACATACTACAGTACAATGTAACATTTCCTCAAACCATCAAAAGAACCTTCATCATAGAAAGGACCAGGTACAAAAGATTCAATATATTCTCAAGGACGTCTCCAACCAAATTTGGTCATAAAAACAAAAATAGTTCTTTATTGAAGCTCAAGAACTTAGCCATATCTTTCACGGAACAGCAGAATTTGAAGTCTACTTTTAAACTGAATGAATTTGAGATTTATACCAATCTTCATGCACTTGATTATTTACATTGGTGAAAGGAACCTATCCCAAAAGAACTGTCTAGCCAAAGCTTACATAAACTACGTGTACTTGAAATATAGTCAATACAACCAATGCAGAAAAATGCACCCCATAAAAAGCTATCAAATTCTTGCATGCTCAGTTTGCCAACTATTCCTGAAACTTCGAAATACAAAACAACCAATCCCGACCAAGACTGGAAAATTCCACTCACTTGCTTACTCACCACAAGTTTCCAAACTGGTAAACAGAGCGAGGAGAAATAAAAAGCATACATATATACACAACTCGATAATCTCTCAACCAAAACACATCCACTCTTATCTGGTAACTGCTTCTCAGACAACAAGAACAAACCAGTATGCATTTTTAGCCTGATGACACCTAGATCCTCTTTACTGTTTGGAATTGGAATTGGTTTATTATTTTCATTTGTACTGAGGTACAGTGGAAAAACTTGTCTTGCATACCGTTCATACAAATCAAATCATTACACAGTGAATTGAGGTAATACAAGGTAAAACAATACAGAATGCAGAATAAAGTGTCACAGCTACAGAGAACGTGCAGTGCAGGTAGATAATAAGGTGCAAGGTCATAACAAGATAGATTGTGAGGTCGAGAGTCCATCTTATCGTACGAGGGAACCATTCAACAGTTTAATGACAGCCAGATAGAAGCTGTCCTTGAGCCTGGTGGTATGCGCTTTCAGGTTTTTGTATCTCTGCCCGATGAGAGAGGGGAGAAGAGAGAATGTCTGGGGTGGGTGGGGTCTTTGATTACGTTGGCTGCTTTACCGAGGCTGCGAGAAGTGTAGGCAGAGTCCACAGAGGGGAGGCTGCTTTCCACTCACTGTCACCTCTTTCCTTCACCGTCATTAAATTGTCATCTTCATCTCTGGCATCCGATTCGTTTGCTAATACTGGGATAACTGATGAACCCATTATCTTCATATCCTGCAACATTCCTGGCTCATTCACTCCATCCCTCACCTTGCAGCTGTCGGAGTCTGAACCAGATATCTGCGCCATCTCTAAGATTGTCAGCTTCTATCTCTATAGCAATACCCAACCCTAGCCATGTCAACTCATCTGCTGCTGAAATCCTCGTCCCCGTCCTTGGGTAGGTGAAGTTAGATCTAACAAAGAACACCTGGGTTGTCCTCTCATCTTTAATCAAAACTCTGCTGCCCACATTCAAACAAATCTCATTCTATCATTGCTCCTGTTTAAGTAAAAAACTCAATTTTAAAAGTCATCCCATGGCCACAATCAACATTTGCCTGATAACCCTCCAAGGAATTTGTGGTCGTCGAATTCTCTTGTGCAGATCTCCAACATTAATTGCTCCACCAACGGCAGCTTTGCCTTCAGCTGTTGAGGTCCTAAGTTTTGAAACTTTGGTTCCAAATCCTTGCTCCACACTTCTCCTTTAAGATGCTTCATAAAACAGTTTCTCGTCTGTTGTAATGTCTCCCCATGCAGCATGATGTCAAATTTAGTTTGACAGTACTCCATGAAGCATCTTGTTTTTTTTAAAAAACATTTTAAATTAGCTTTATAAACATAAAACAGTGCTGCTACACGTGTCCTACTGACCAGAGGTCTATAGCCCCTAAAACCTCAAGTCTATACTTGCAATGCTTCATTCAGTGACACCCAAAAGTTGGTTATGCACTAATGAAAAGCAACAGTTTTTAATACTGCACATTCCCCATTCTCTTGGGCTTCCCATAAAACAGCAGTACTGGCAGCTTTCACACTGATGGAACATTTAAGTTAATATTCCAGGAAGTTTGAGGCACACGCTTAAAATCCAGATTTAAATCACACAGCTCTATCTCATACACACTTAAACAGTGCAAGACTACCCACTCTACACCCAGCAGATCCTGTGTGCTTCCCCTATCTTACGTCACCGTAATCCCCGATTAGCACTGCAACTTTAATAGCACCACCAACTGCAAACTTCTCTACAGCAACCCAAAGTTACCATAGATCCTTAGGTGTGTACAAAATGGATTACAGACAGCACCTAAAATTGATCTACACTTACATGCATTGAAATTAAAAGAGACTCCTACAATTTCCTCCTATTAAAAGTTATTGCTGTCACGGTTACAAACCTCAAATTACTCCAGCTTCTACAGATATACAAAGGTAAATGTTGGCAATGTGTTCCAAAGGTAAATGTTGGTAATGCGTTCCGAGCCACGAGGATCACACAACAGGGGCACAGACTGCAGCAATGGGCGCTGAGCTTAGTGACACGACCAAAACATACCCATGAAGATGAATTCAAGTGCCAAGAACCAGTTTGACTGCATGGCTATTCAGGATAAATTTTGATTTTAAGAATTTAATTTTACCGCCAAATGACAGACAACCACACCCACAAATTACGGAACAGAACATTTGTTTCAAAATATGAAATTAATCCAAAAGAGAAAAAAGGCAAGAAGTGATGAATACTTGGGACTCAAATGTATAGTGTCAGATCTCTCTGTTATCCATGTTGCTTTATATCCAAACAATGATTTAATCTGCTTTACTCCTAGCTTATTTATTTTCCTATAAAAATATTAAAGCATTGAATGGAATCTTTTGTTTGTGAATCACCAAACTATCTCAACTCTGTACTATTCTGGATTTCCTCGTCCAACAGATTCCCACTGATTAATTGGCGTCATTTAACTGTACTAGAACAAGCAAGTTGTGCCTCATCTGGAAATTGTTTCTTGAATATAGCTAGCACACGTGCACAGCCTCGATATCAGAAACTCAGCTGTAATTACTGAGGCAGGAGCCACAAAATGAGGCTTAACCTGTTACAAGTACATGGTTCAGTCTCTTGGCTCAAGATCCATACATAGCTGGAAGCAACCTAGAAGGGAGGGCCAAATACAATTCCTGAAGCACATGAAGTAATCTAATTATTTGTTTCTATTAAGATGAAGCTCAAACTTCCTCTTGGTAACAAAAATAATCCGAGCCTCATACTTTTGAGCCAGCTTTGATAAACTACATTCAAACAACTTTCATCATTACCACATTCTCATTTGATATCATACATTCCACGGTAGTGTAGCGATTAGCGTAACGCTTTACAGCGGCAGCGACCCGGGTTCAAATCCGGCCACTGTCCTGTAAGGAGTTTGTACGTTCTCCCCATGTCTGCGTTGGTTTCCTCCGGGTGCTCCAGTTTCCTCCCACATTCCAAAGACATACGGGTTAGGAAGTTGTGGGCATGCTATGTTGGCGCCAGAAGCATGACGACACTTGCGATCTGCCCCCAGAACACTACGCAAAAAGATGTATTTCACTGTGTTTCGATGTACATGTGACTAATAAAGATATCTTATCTTAATGTATTCAACAGTTCCAGAGTAAGAATGTCCAAAGTAATTTTTCCCTAGTCAGATAGCATTAGAGACACAACAAAGAGCAACACTGAGACAGGACTTGTAAATCCACAAGTGGACAAGGAGGCAAGGACATGATCAGTTTCAAACGTGGTGCTTCCCACTGTCAGCAACCTGCCAACATTCACGCAGCACACACAGATAGACGACCTAGGCCATGACAAAGGCAACAGGAGAGAGCAAAAGTTCAAAAACAAGGAAAATTTAAAGCAGCAAAAACCCAATTAATCAAAGGCTTGGCTTGCTGAACTCAAAACAAAATGGAATCCACAAAAGCAGAGGATGAAGTGGCTCACAAAGTGCCACAGACTACTTTTCCACCCAATTCCAGTTTTCAGAAACCTTCAACATCAGAAATAGAAGCAGACTTGCCCATCGGATAGGCAGCAACACCTTTGCCCCACAAGGCTGTGTCCTCAGCCCCCAACTCTACTCCCCATACACTCACAACAGTGTGGCCAGATTCTGCTCTAATTCCATCTACAAGTTTGCAGATGACACCACCATAGTGGGCTAAATCACAAATAACTATGAGTCGGAATACAGGAAGGAAATAGAGAGTCCAGTGACATGGTGTCGTGACATGGTGTCATGACAACAACCTTTCCCTCAATGTCAGCAAAACAAAAGAACTGGCCATTGACTTCAGGAAGTAGGGGGGTAGGGGGGGTAGTGTGCATGTTCCTGTTTACATCGACAGTGCTGAGGTCAAGAGGGTTGAGAGCTTCAAGTTCCTAGGAGTGAACATCACCAATAGTCTGACTTGGTCCAGCCACATAAAAGCCATGGCCAAGAAAGCTCACCAGCGCCTCTACTTCCTCAGGAGACTAAAGAAATTTGACATGTCCCCTTTGACACCACTTATTTTTAATCGATGCACCACAGAAAGCATCCTATGCAGATGCATCACGGCTTGGTACAGCAACTGCTCTGCCCGAGACCACAACTGCAGAGAGTTGTGGACACAGCTCAGCACAGCACAACACATCACAGAAACCAGCCTCCCCTCCATGGATTCTGTCTATACCTCTCGCTGCCTTGGTTAAAGCAGCCAACATAATCAAAGACCCCACCCACCCCAGACATCCTCTCTTCTCCCCTCTCCCATTGGGCAGAAGAAACAAAAGCCTGAAAGCACGTACCACCAGACTCAAGACAGCTTCTAGCTCACTGTTATAAGACTATTGAATGGCCCCCTAGTAAAATAAGGTGGACTCTTGACCTCATAATCTACCTTGTTATGGCCTTGCACCTTATTGTCTACCTGCACCACACTTTCTCTGCAACTGTAACACTTTATTCTGCACTCTGTTATTGTTTTCCCTTGTACTACCTCAATGCACCGTTGTAATGACATAATCTGTATGGACGACATGCAAAACAATTTTTTCACTGAACCTCGGTACATGTGACAATAATAAACCCATTTACCATTTGGCTCACTCCAACCATCAGTAAGATTAGGCCGATTCTGCACTGTCTTCCTATCTGATCTGCTGATTCCCCTAGGCTCCAAAAGCTTATAATTCTCAGCCCTATATATAGTCATATAGACCTTCCACAGCCTCCAAGATAGAGAATTCAGAAAATTTGCAATCTACAGCTTTAAGGGATTTCCCTTCATCTCAGTCCCAAATGACAAACCCTTTATCCCAAGGGTATGCCCTCCCAAGTTGTAGAATCTCCATTCATAGAAAGAGTCTCTATGAATACACCCTGTCAAAGCCCTCAGAATCTTGCTTGCCACACTTCTCAGTCTTCCAAACTCGCTCCTCATACCAGCTAAGTGATCCAAGACAGTTTGTGAATATTACAGCTCTTTTTAGCCCACTCGCTACTAACTCCAATTTCTCAATCAGGATCAAGAACTCCAGCTAAAAAGTCTGTTAACTTAACCAGCAAAAAAAATGAAGTAATATCCTCCTCATTATTCTGTGTTAATACAACAGTTCCAGGCACTGCTGCTCAGGAAATTCATTGAATAAAAATTAACAAAAGATAGATAAACACAGAGGTACACCTGCTGTAATTAAAAATTAAGCATTTTTTTTCCAAACTGTTAAACACAATACAAGTCCAAGGCACCTGCCCAATCCCTCTCGACTGAATGGAACAATTTATATTGCATAGCTTCTTCACATCATTTAAACACTTCCTCTTGGAAAGAAAGCATTAAAGAAACTTTAGAATTAACTTCTAGATAAAACTGTTAATGCAATATCATCTATTCAGGACCATTTATTTCATATTCAAACAACAAACATATTTTTGCAAGCTTCTATAGCAGAAAGCTTACGACATTCACAAAGCACTAAACTGTTAATAAAGAAACTGAAAAGTAAATCTGTACAAAATAAGATCTCTCAAAAAATATTTTATGATTTACAGAATTACAAAACTTAGGCTTTGAGCAGAGACATATATACAGGTATTAGAGAAGTTGTTCCTATTAGCAGATGATTCAAAAACTTAAGGAATATTAGATTTAAGCAATGGTGTAAAAGACAAGGGAGAATGAAAGGAAAAGGGTGGCTATAACCTGGAATCCGCTGCCCGAATGGGTAGTGGAAACAGTGTCAATCAGGGTTTTTTTTTGGAAAAGGCAAGTAGATAGGCACTCGAGGGAAAATAATTCACATATTGACAAAGAGTAATGGGATTGAACGGATTGCTCTACCAAGAAATAAAAGAGAGAAAATGTTGGAAACACTCAGGTCAGGCAGCATCTGTGGAAAGAGAAAGAGGGTCTCCGACCCAAAACACTAACATTATTTCTCTTTTCACAGATACTGCTTGATCTGATGAGTGTTCTCAGCATTTTCTCTTTTTATTGCAGATTTCCAGTATCTGGATTTTTTTTTAAATTCATCCGCTTGGACTTGCACTCAACGAGGCAAATATCCTAACCTGAACTCTATGATTCTAGGTTAAAGTGATTAACCTGTAACTAACACAATTACTGTAGCAATACAATTTGATCCCCATAGGTACACTTAATGATATAATGAAGGCAACTTTTGTCAGCTCCAAAATAGAGCCCTCTTGAATAAAAACATCCCAGGGCAGTAATAGAAACATAAAGGAAACCTAAAACAAGACAGCTGTAACTATCAGAAGATGGCAAGCATAAACCTGTTTGCCACCAGTTACTTTGGTGACATGTCAGCTAGCTAACTGATCAACAGCTAACTAATTTAATAACACAGATCTTTTGTCCACAAGACTGCAAACAGTGCTTTAGAAAGATCTGTGGCAAGATCCAGCGCCATGGGGTTAAATTTTATTCATGATTTTTGTGGCAGAAGACGAGCTGGTGCTTGAACTAACTTTGAACTCTGCATAGTAATGACTGAGGTGGCACAAATCAAACAAATGACAGCTTCCTTATCTCACAGAAAAACGATATTGGAACTTGTTATTTTTAAGAGAACTATCCCATGCTTAAAGCCATGTAATTAACTGCAGGTATAAAGTACTTCTATGATCCATCAGAAAATTAAAATGTAAAACACACTTCCAGAATTTTAACTGGAAACTAATAATTGATTTTCAATCCCCGAGTATTGAGTCATTAATAAATATACTAACATTAACAAATTGTTGACTGTATAAAACTTTAATGATAAGCTGAAGTGCTTTGTCTCTGTTTGAGATTTTAGGATATTTAAAGAAATGCAAGATACTGGATGAAACAATAAAGTGAATAGCAGAAAGTTGTCAAGGTGTCAGAATAGTTCCTGAAAGCACAGTTTGACTCAGCATTATAAAAGTTAGCAAACACATGGCAAGGGCACAGCAGGTGTTAGAAGAGTTGACAAGCAACAGACAATTCAAAATTGAAAAACTTGCCCAGTAAGCCTTAATTACAGGGAAAGAATGAACTGCTTGATAAAAAGGGACATCTAATCAAAGTCACCATATCATTCAAGTCATGCATGTAAAAGAAAAAGCATGCACGCGCTTCTTGTTATATAACTGAGGGCCATCTAATGGCATTCAAACTAAAACATCATTATTCCACTAAGAGACCTCAGGTAAAGTTGTGATAGTATAACATAGTATACAGTTGTCTTTGAGTAAAACACAGCAGAGTACAAATCAGGACCCATTACTATTTTCCATGAAAATTACACTGACCATCATATTCCTGCACCACAATCAAGCTCCTTACACCCATCTCCGAAGCAGTCTGCAGTGGAGTGCCCCAAGAATCACTTTGACCCCCAAAGCAAACATGTCATCACTAGAAACCAGCAGGCTTTTCCCTATATCAAAAGAATTAGGGCACACTGAACGGTCGGGACATCTTAAGGCAGACAAGCTTAAACCTTTCTCAAATTAACAATGAGGCAATCATCTATATGCGACTCAAACAAATATCTGCTGGAGGAACTTAGCGGGACAGGCAACAGCTGTTGAGGTAAATGGACAGTCGACATCATTTCATCTGGACTGAAAGAGTAGGGGAGACAGCCAGTATAAACAGTACTCCACTCTACTCTCAGTCCAGATGAAGGGTCTCAACCTGAAACGTTGACTGTCCGTTTACCTCCACAGATGCTGCCTAACCAGTTCCTTCAGCAATCTGGGTTTTTTTTGCACCACATTCCAGCAACAGCAGTCTCTTGTGTCTCCATCTATATGTAACTGTAGTAAACTGGCAGACTTGATGGAGTACATCACCTATATGTGGTCTTTTTGGCCATCAGACTAGCACATACCCAACCTACACATTAACTTATAACGTTTCTACAAGCCACACAAAGACTGCCTACATACAAATAATGTATTTGGTATTCTGGAGTAACTTTCAAAGTTAATTGTTGAACTAATGTTGCACGGCATTTCCTGTAACTTCTAAATCCCTGCTTTTTTTAAAATTGTCTATACAAGCTCAATTACAAATCACAACAGAAAATGAAAATTGCAAAAAAGCACAGGAAACAGCAGAACGACATCTCAAGAAAATGAAGTACAGGTTTCCGACTGTATTTCCTCTATACCTGCTCGCAAAACAAAGACTTTAAAGTGCCAAGGGGTAACTTTTTAAAATAGCAACTACAATCAGACCAATTAGCATATTAGAAACGAGAAGATATAGGAGCAAATTTCAATTTTATTTCACTACGCAAGGAACTTCGGACACAATGATCAGAGGATGAGTTGTATGTCCAGCATTCGAGATCCATAACACTCACTTGCTCTGGCAACAGTCATTCTTTTTTTATTCCAGTGTATTATTATACCACGTATTAACAGAGTTTTTTTTTAAATTCCAGTCACCATGAATGAACTACTCAGTGCAGTTAGTTCACTTAGCAAACACTGTCTCTTATGGGAAGTACAACACTGCAACACACTTGAGATACTGTAAACTCCTACCCAGATTTGATATCAATAAGTATCACGGCAGTTTTTTTGGAACAGATAAAGATTCCACCCAACCAAATATCACAAACAGCAAAAGTTAATCAAAGAAGTTTATAAAAAGAAACTGTTATTCTCTGAAATGTTGATACAGCCTTTAAAAAAATTCAGCCAATTATGCATCAAGATCTATATAAAGTGGAAAGGCATTATGAAATCAAGAGTGTGCCCTTAGCCCCAACGCTACTATTTGTCAAAGATAACCTCCAATAGCCTTGCCAGTGCACACAGTGCAGTAGCTGGGATACATTTGGCCTCCAGGTAGGAAGGTGCATCCCAGCAGAACTAATGTTGCCTCAATTTTCATGGTGCTCCTGTGTCGTGAATACCAGCAGCTGTGTTTGCAGTAAGCATTCCTGAAGTGCGTGCGGGTTTTTTTCCCCCTCTAAAAGTACCAAGTCACAAATTACGATAATTTTGAGAAACAAAACCCATTCATAATTTCTAACACTGTTAGATTTTTTTCCCTGAAATCCAGGGAGTAATAAATGACACGCTGTATGAACAGTAGCGACCGCACGCCGCACTGAAGAAAGTTTAAACCGCGCTGCTATAAGCACAGAATTGAGGAAACTGACATTTGATAGTCAAAATTGTAAGGGTTTTATATAAATAAAACAGCATTGTTTTAAAGTGCGATCACTTACATGCTAAAAGTCCCACTGCGAACGCACCTTATTTCCCTCAATGCTGCTATCTAAGCAACATGTGTTAACACTCCAACCGGGCTCGCGTCCTGCCCCCAATAACCCGTCCCCAAATAACATGCAGTGCACATTTTCATTGCCCCCTCCCCCACAATTTTTTTTATATATATATATTTCTGCTCCGCTTGAATTTAATGCAAAGAAAGGGTGGCATTAATTTATACGTAGGCACCACGGTGAGCATTTCTGTGCAAATGCAAATGTATGACCAGCCAGCAAGGGAAGGGGAAGGGCGTTTGCACGCCCGCGAGGTTCTCAGGAACCGCTGCACGGGCCCGGATCCCAGGCCGTTCTATCCGCCTCACGTTCCACGGCGCCTGGCAACAGTAGTTGCCAAATATACACAGCGTTCTAACTACATACAGGGAGCGAGAGCACAGGCGGGACTCCGCAAGCAACTCCACCGCAACCGAATGCAACCCCCGCCCCCTCCTCCACCTCATTTTTTTTTCAAAAAATCCCTATTGCAATTTTAATAATAATCCGTGCATATTAAACATTGCAGCCGGGGGACCCCGCCTTCCCGGTAACTTTTGCGGAAAAAAAAGGACACCCTATCGTTCCCTCGCCTTCTTTCCCCCCCTCGTTCTCTCACAACACACAAGCTTTTGGCGCCATATTAATGACGTACTATATTATTTCCATCATCGGCGACCTTCGGGATCAAATTGCTGAACTAAAAAATTCCCCTTGTAGCCGAAACTCGGCCAACAACGGAAAAGGCATCAAAAGCTTGACATTTTCTTTAAACGCCGGATCTCCTCCTCTGCTTCCTCTCCCTCCCTCCCTTCACGTACTCTCCATCGTCCTCCTGTTTTTTTTCCTTCACATTAATTTCTCCTCTCTCTCTTCCCTCCCCAAAAGAAAACGAGCCCCAAACGCTTAAAAGTATTGGAAGAGGACAGTACCTGCTGTAAAAAAAATTGTGTGTGTTTGTTTTGTTTTGGCTTTAAAGCTGGTCTGTTGACGTGAGACTGGATGGAAATGGTGAAGATTTTTTGAATGTGGAGTTCAGGCAGCTGCAGTGGCAGATTGTGGCTCCCTCTATCTCTCTTTCTCGCTCCCTCTTTCACAAATGCACTGACTGACGTTGGTCCTTATGGTGGAATTGGTTGGGTGAAGCAAGGACTCTACCTTCCCTTTCTGTCGGTCTCCACTTGCTGCCAGACGAGGGAGTGCTTTCATGTTGTGTCAACACGATTACAGAGAGCCTCCTTTGCGAGCCAGCTTTCGTTTTCCACTAAAACTCGATGCCTTGTTTAACAGACGAATTTGGGAAAGCGACGCTCGAGAGGGAGGGTCATTTAAAACTTAATTCACAGTGACCTAATTCCGTTTAGAAAAGTTTTTAAAAAAGAAATATTTATTTTCGGTTTTGCATGACATTTTAAAGTGTTTGACAGCTGGCCACTATTGCAATGCAGTAAACGGCAGCAAGGTAAAGGTACTCAGCGGGTCGGGCAGCATCTATGGAGGAAATGGACAGTCGATGTTTCGGGTGGAAACCCTTCATCTGGACGGGAAGATAGGGGGGGATTTAGCCAGTATCCACACTTCCTCACCTGGATCCTCTTATCACCTGCTACCTCTTCACCCCTTTGCTCCGCCTTTTTATACTGGCTATCTCCCCTCTATCTTTCATTCCAAATGAAGGGTCTTGACCCAAAACGTCAACTGTCCATTTCCCTCCATAGATGCTGCCTGACCTGTTGTGTTCATCCAGCTTTTTGCGTGTTGCTCCAGATTCCAGCATCTGCAGCCTCTTGTGTCTCCAGCAAGGTAAAGGTGTTAAGATAGAGACACAAGAGACTGCAGATGCTGGAATCTGGAGCAAAAATAAACAAACTGCTGGAGGAACCCAGCAGGTCAAGCAGCATTTATGGAGGCAAAGGGATAGTCGACGTCTCGGGTTGAGACCCTGCGGCAGGACTAACAAACAATCTGCCAGAGGAACTCTTGCGTCTCCTGCATCAGGACTGTTGAGATAGTTCAGGTGTTGAGATAATTCAGTTTAGTGATGGTGATTGATGAGGACAAAAGAGAGTCGTCCCCAACTCGTCTTCAAATAGTGCTCCAGGATCTTTTACATCCAGTTGACAGAGCAGATGGAACTTCTCTATAAAGATCTCCTCAGATATACAACTTCTGACGGTGTAGCAATCGATCGATATTGCAGTGCAGAAGCACCCTAGGTTATGTGTCGAAGTCTCTGGAGCTGGGATGCCAAACTTTTCTGCTTAAAGAGTATTTCCTATCAAAGTAGAAGACCACAGGCCAAAGCTGTTGGTGATATTTCCACACGCAGCCACAGAGGCTATTGGACAAGCAGAGGGATGTAAAAGGCAAACAACACTTGTTTTGATCACTTTTGCAAAATTCTACAAGCCCCATGAGAAGACTGCTGAGTTAAGGCCTGTTCTGGCTTTTGTTAAGGACCTTCCCCTAGCCCAGGCTGCTACCAGAGGGTTTATGAGTCCATTATCCTCCACATAGATAATAAAAACAAAATGCTAGATACATTCAACAGGACAGGCAACAAAGTTAACTTCCAGGTCAAAAACCCAGGAAGGATATTTTTTGTACTTAATAATTTAGATTGTATTTGTTAGTCTGTTAAATTGCACACGTCCCAAAGATGTGCAGGTTGGTAAATAAATTGGCCACTGTAAATTGACCCTGATGTGTAAGTGAGTGGTAGAATCAGACTCGGTGGGTCAACAGGCCTTTTCCCCTGCTGTATCACTCTGTGACTCTAATGTTTTTCACCAGCGCTTAGTTCAAGAAGGCACAGTCAATGCAGATTCTGCAACAGAGTAATAAAATCACTAATTGACTCACTTGATTTTTGGTTTTGGGTCCTGAGTTTGTAATTGTCTACGATTTATGAAGGAAGTCAATGAAAGTGATTCAGCAATCTCATTACTTCATTGATGAAACATGTTTTGTGTTGCACAGTGTCAAGAGGTCTACTAAAGTGGCTTACAAATCTAAGATGTTGTCCATTAGTAAGACTGCTTTCTTGCATTCTTGTATGGCTTCCTTGTGTGGGCACAATTTCACCTTCATCCCCAAATTCAAAAATATTATTTGCTCTGAAGAACATCTCCATTCTTTCTACATAGAAGCTGAAGGACTCAGGTGTTTTATCGTAACTCCCAAAACAACCAGATTGTGTCTGAACTGCTATCTTACACATCTCCACTTTAAAAGCTGTATGGTTTACACTTAACAATCTATGCACACTACTCTTTAGTTCTCCTGTGCTTGAGTCTCAATCAGAATCTTGTTGCTTCAAGACTGCCCATGGAAGATATTGTGACCAATTATGCATTTTCAAAATCACTCAAACATTGTCAGCATATAATCACTCGATGCATTCACTGGCTTTATCACTTCAGGTGGCTTCAACCTTTTCTATCCTATCTTCATTACTGGTGTAATGCATAAGTACCTGTAAGTTTATAGTCCAGGATAAAATAACATGCAGAGTATGCAGTGAAACCCGTGGGAAACACAGGGAATCCTAAAGAGTGTGTCTGTTATTCGAGATTCTTCTCAGACTGTGCATGTGCACAATAATACACATGTAGTGACGGAATATCTCCCCCAGAGTGAGACTTGGACAGATGACCAGTCTCAAAGGGACAAGTGCCATCAAACTTGAGGCACTGTTAACATAAAGTTGGCTGCAGGAAAATACGATACTCAAGGTGTTTTGTATGCTTCCAATTGCAAACATTAAGTTAACACTTATAAGCATTAGCCAAACTCCACAATATGTTCTTGTCTTGAATATCTTCCAAAATAATGGATTTCATATTTGTATTTCTATATTATCAAAAGAACACAAATGCAGCCATTTGATGCCAGTAACACTTTAGTCCTCCACATTGATGACTTTCTCAACATAGAATTTCAACAAATATGAAGAGTGAGAAGGGATCATTAAATGATTCAGCACAGAAATAAGTCTAATCTGGCTTAGTTTCAGCAGGCAGATTTCCCAGTTTAAGTGTTGAAAGAAAATCACATTTCACCACTGGACTCCATAAAGAGCTCAGTGTCAGGGCCCAGTCGCAAAGACAGTGGCAATCTGCAGTCCGGAAGGTGTGAGGCTCAGAGCTTCAAGACTAAGACGACCAAGCTTGCATGCACACAAGTCCCAAACTTGTGCACAGTAACAAAAATAAAAAAACAGCAGTTCCTTGCCAAACTGTAAACTTTCTTTGCAAAAATTTCAGGTTATCTTTTCCTCCCCATACTCAAAAATCTATCCTGCTTCCAAATCCAAAGACTTCTCTTTATCTCAGTGGCAGAGTGTCCTCTTTGTGGTGTAATGCCAGTAAATGTCCTTCCTTCGTGTTGCAAAACATAAAGATTTCCTTTCACCCAGTTGTGTCCAACATCAAAGTACCTGTTTTCCTGATAGTATTATAACCTCTGACTCACCAGGAGTGTTGCCTCAGATATTTATGTCAAAACTGCTTTCCCAGCTCACACCTTTACTTGACTCACTGTAACAGTCCCAGTTCCAAAGCCAGTCATCCGTAACATAC
This sequence comes from Pristis pectinata, assembly GCF_009764475.1. Lineage (NCBI taxonomy): Eukaryota > Metazoa > Chordata > Chondrichthyes > Rhinopristiformes > Pristidae > Pristis > Pristis pectinata. The sequence continues at coordinate 127,898,869 of NC_067406.1, forward strand.
TAAGGCTCCCAGCTGTTGAAAATGCTTTATTTGACACAGAATATAGGCCTAATTGACTTGAGCTTTCCAAGTTAACAATAACATGCAATAAAGTAAGAGCGCTGACTATCAAGATAGATAGTGACTAAATTCTGATATCCACTCAGTGTTTGTTGAACAGAAATTAGACTTTGTTGCCTTAAAATGTTAAAACAAAATGAGTCTCTGTAACTCTGTACTCCAGAGGATAGTGGAAGTTAGAATACTAGAGATGGTTAAAGAGGAGTTAGATACGTTTTTGAAGGATCACAGAATTTATGTGTCAATGGCACAGAAGAGGAGTTGAGGCCAGCACATATCAGCCATGATCATATTGAACGGCAGTTAATGGTACAGAATCTAGACTTTCCATAGTCAATTGTTTCATAATTATATCCTTGCAAGATGTCTTAGAAATGGAAAATATTGAATAAGTAGCTATAAGTCACTTGCTTTTTGTAAAATACAATTCAGGGTGGACAGTATTAGCCTCCCATTTATACATGTTCTTTGCAGTTCTACCAGCAAACACCAAGGGATACATCAGACAAAACAGGAAAACACACTCAGAGTAAAGTTCATAATGATTTAACTGATATGGAGGTTCCCAACCCAAAGTGGGATAAAAGGCAGCTTTAACATGTTTGGCGATGCATTTGGGGTAATGAGTGGAGGAGATTGCTTGAGCGTTCATAATTCAGTGACTCCCTTTCCCTCTAACAGTAATGAGTGTACAACAAGAACAGGAACCGACTGTAAATCAGCCCTTTGTTGTAACTTGTCAGGACAAATGGTAAAGATACTCATATAAGCAAATGGCTCGAGAACAATGTAGCATATTTATGGCAGCAGCGTACATATTGATTCAGGATGGAATCTGCACCAACATTCAACTTTCCTTCATACATTGAAAAGTTTAAGAAATGAGTGGAACTTTCCAGAGCTTACAAGGAACTGAATACTCAAAACCAAGGCACATGAAGCAAGCAAGAGGAAAGGTCACCTAGCAGGGAAATATAAGAAAAAATATTTATATTCACACTGTTCAAATAAATTTTGAAGTTCATATCTTAAAAAAATACAAGCTGCTTAGTTAGTAGTAGAATTCATCTCAGATATAAAATTACAAGACCATCCCAAGCCAAACCAGCCCATAGCTAATCCAGAGCTGACCTGAGCCCAGTACATGATTACTTTCCAAACCCAACCAGACCTTCACCATAAACATATCCATCTCAGACTTACTGAGTATTTCCAGCATTCTCTGTTTTTATTTCAGATTTCTGGCATCTGCAGTTTTTCTTATTTTTGAATGACAAAGGAAAGCTTCCCATGGCTTCTAAACAACTCTCTAATACCATTGAGGCTTATTGATTGTTACACTTAATTGAAAAGTCCCATTAAATGGTGCTGCATAATAGCAAAATAAAAGTTACGTAAAAATATTACAGGATAGGTATGAATGCATTTAACATGCAAAGTTTCCAATGGGACAATATAAGAAGCATAATGACTTTAGTAATATATCAGTGCATCTAACATTCCAGTTCCTGTGGCTTTTACTCACACTTGTTTTCTCTCCATTATTACTATCCATCTCAGAAGAACCATAGTTCCATTTCTCAAGCTGGTATTACACGCACAACTGATCAATCCAAACACCTAAACTGTTGCTTTCATTTTCTAAGTATCTGCCCTCACCCATGTCCCTTGCTGTATGTTAATTCTTTCGTTTTAGGGATTCGATAACACACATTGGCCATGACTGCAGCAGGAAACTCACGTTTTACAACTTTAAAAATTGCTTTAATCTCCGAAGAGCTAAAAGAGTGTGTAGTGGCCTTAAAATGAAAGCATTTTGACTGTTTTTCAGAAAGAATGTATTGACATACTTGATTGTTCACTGTGTGGTCAAGCATTAATTATCCACCTTTTTTATTGTAAGCAATGAAATTGGAATATACCAAAATGGCCACTGGAATGCCTGGGTATACCACAGTTACACTTTAAGGTTCTTTTACTAGTTTACATACACCATAGACTATTCCTATTGGTAATTACTAGCTAGTTATCAACATTCCATTTACCCTGATATCTGGATAGGTAGAATTCTACTTAATAAAGAGCAAAAATAACTGCTCCATTTCCTTCAGTTACGGGTTCGATCCCTTGCCTCCTTGGGATGTGCTGTAGCTTCAGAAGAATAGATCCAATTACAAAACAATTTTAATAACCAGCAAACAATGGCAGAAAAGTAGCAAATGTATTTATAGAATTGTAGTAAATAATAAATGCTTCGGAACCCTAGGATTACCACTGGGACTATATTTACTTTCATGTGTTTCTTTTTCATTTTTTTTTCCTCACCAGCTGTGGAGCTTGCTTGGCTTATCTTGTGCTGTTTGCACATTCCATTCAAGCAACGTCAAAGGTTCCAGATCAAACTCAGTGATTTGAAAAGGGCAGGATGACACATCCAGAGCAGTAATTGGAGCAAAACAAAATTTGGATACGTGTTAAATTCAAAAAGCTGGTAATCAGAAACACATCGAAACAAATGATGCAGCTGCTTGCATGGCAATTAGCCAAAAAGGACTGACTTACTTACACTTGGACATAAATCTATAATTAGATATTTCATTTAAACTGTTTTGGCACCTTAAAAAAACAAAATGGTAATTGGTTTATTATTGTCACATGTACCGAGATACAGTGAAAAGTTTTTGTTTGCATGCCATCCAGACAGATCATTCCATATATAAGTACATCGAGGTAGTACAAAAGGAAAAAGAAACAGAACGCAGAATATAGTGTTACTGTTAGAGAGAAGGTGCAGTGCAGGTAGACAAATAAAGTGCAAGGGCCATAACGGAGAAGGCTCTTTTCTTCTTAGTTACTCTTTCTTAAAAAGAGCATCAGAACATTTCTTCTGCTGGCAGTACAGTATATTCCATTCATGAATGTATGTCTCTGGGCTGTGACTCTCCGGAATTCTCAATCCTGGAGGTTAAATCACTGAAGATTTTTCCAGTCTTCAGACTTTTCCAGTCTTAACTTTCTCCTGTCCCATTGTGGAGCCACTGCTGGACTTTGTGATAATTCAGTGGTGGAGCAAGAACCGGGTTTGACACCATCTGATTTCTAGTGCATTCTCAATTTGCATGCTGCAGTTCAGAGCAGAGGCGTGAAAGGTCAGCACATGCTGATGTGCACTTACACTATGAACTGCTGGCTAGCTATGGGTGGGATCCCACCCTGTGTATTTTGATTCATAATGAAAAACTGCATCTGTTACGTTTATACCAGTGTTGAACTGCATGCAGGGAGACATTGGAGGACCTTGTGATGAAGAAATTCAGGAGTGCTGTGACTTTCATTGTCATCAGCAAAGTTGTCTGAATGTCGCTGCTTTACTGCAAACTCTGGGCCATTGCAGCAGGAGGTTTCCTGCCATGGTGTTTCATGTCCCCGTGTTCAGCTGCTATTTTCTCCTACATTCTCTCAATCAATGGTTCAACTGTCTGCAAAGGAGTGTCATTTTACTTGTCAACTCTTTCCTGTAACTTTCTAAGACCCTGCCACCTTCCTAGGCTCTTTGCCTATGAACTTCTTAATTCCTGATCTGGTTGTTGTGGCTGTGGTCTACTATCCTCCAGCATTACACCTGATGGTCTCGGCTCCCATGCAAGCCTATGACAAACCCATGCATCTGTGGAAATCCTTTTCTCCCCCTTGTCTATCACTGAAAAGGTCCAGGGTCCATGGCCTAAGGAACAGCAGGAATAGGTCGCTATCTATAAATGGCAGTGATGCTCACTCCCCGATGAGCTCAGTGCCTTTTATGCACACTTTGAAAGGAAAAATAACACTGCACCTGTGCAAATCCCCAGCATCTGGCAACCCTGTGATCTCTGTCTCAGAGGCCAATGTCAGAACATCCTCCATCCAAGAAGGTGAATCCTCGCAAGGCGTCAGGCCCTGACGGTGTACCTGGCAGGGTACTGATTATCTGTGCCGATCAACTGGCTGGAAGGTTCAAGGACATCTTCAACCTCTCACTGCTGCAGTTGGAGGTTCCCACTGCTTCAAAAGGGCATTAATCATACCAGTGCCCATGAAGAGCAGGGTGAACTGCCTCAATGACTATCGCCCAGTAGCACTGACATCTACTGTGATGAAGTGCTTTGAGAGATTGGTCAGAATTAACTCCTGCCTGAGCAAGGACCTGGACCCACTGCAATTTACCTACTTCCTCAAAGGTCCACAGTGGACACAATCTCACTGGCTCTCCACTCATCTTTGAAGCACCGAGACAACAGCAAAACATACATCAGGCTGCTGTTTATCAATTACAGCTCGGCGTTCAACACCATCATCCCCTCAGTACTAATTAACAACATTCAAAACCTGGGCCTCTGTACCTCCTTCTGCAACTGGATCCTCAACTTCCTTATTGGGACACCACAGTCAGCGCAGATCGTTAGTAATATCTCCTCCTTGCTGACAATCAACACAGGTGCACCTCAAGGATGCATGCTTAGCCCACTGCTCTACTCTCTCTATACTTGTGACTGTGTGGCTAGGCACAACTCAACTGGCATCTATAAATTCGCCGATGACACCACTGTTGTTGGCAGAATCTCAGATGGTGATGAGGAAGTGCACAGGAATGAGATAGATCTGCTGGTTGAGTGGTGTCACAACAACAACCCCACACTCAACATCAGCAAGCTGAAGGAATTGATTGTGGACTTTAGGAAGGGGAAGTCGGGAGAACACACACCAGTCCTCATTGAGGGGTCAGCGGTGGAAAGGGTGAGCAGCTTTAAGTTGCTGGGTGTCAACATCTCCGAGGATCTATCTTGGCCCAACACATTGACACAATCACGAAGAAGGCACACCAGTGGCTCTACTTCATTAGGAGTTTGAGGAGATTTGGTATGTCACCAAAGACTCTTGCAAATTTCTACAGATGTACGGTGGAGAACATTTTGACTGGTTGCATCACAGCCTGGTATGGAGGATCGAAAGAGGCTGCAGAGGGTTGTAGACTCAGCCAGCTCCATGAAGGGCACAATCCTCCCCGCCGTTGAGGACATCTTCAAGAGGTGGTGCCTCAAGGAGGCGGCATCCATCATTAAGGAGCCTCAACACCCAGGACATGCCCTCTTCATGTTACTACCATCAGGGAGGAGGTACAAGAGCCTGAAGACCCACACTCAACATTTCAGGGGCACCTTCTTCCCCTCCGCCATGAACCCATGAACACCACCTTGGTATTCCTCTTTTGCAATGTTTACTTATTTTTGTAACACATATAGATAGACACATGAATGATAGAAAAATAGGGGGCTATGTGGGACGGAAGGGTTAGATAGATCTTGGAGCAGGATAAAATGTCAGCACAACATTGTGGGCTGAAGGGCCTGTACTCTGCTGTAGTGTTCTCTGTTAACAAAATCACGGAAAGGTTACAGCATAGTTGAAGGCTGTTTAGCCCATTGAGTCTACCTAAGAGCAATCCACCTAGTTCCATAACTCTGCCCCCATTCCATCACCCTGCAAATTCTTTCCTTTCACCTATTTATCCACCTCTCTTTCAAGTACTACAATTGAATCCGCCTCCACCAATGCCACTGACAGTACATTCCCGGTCCCTACCACTCATGAGGTAGAAGAAGTTTCCCTCACGTCACTTTCTGTTCCTTTGCTAATCTATGTCCTTTGTTCTCAATCCTTCTGCCAACAGAAACAGTTTCACTCTTCTGACTCTGTCTATATCCTTCCTGATTTTGTAAGGTCACTTGGCAACCTCCAAGGAAAACAACAAGTGTCTATCCACATAACCAAAGTCCCTCATCCATGGATTAATTTCAGTAGATCGCTTCTGCACCCCTTTTAAATGCTTTACATCTTTCCTATAATGTGGTGCCCAGAACTAAACACAATAATTCAGTTGCGGCTGAACCAGTGTTTTATAAAGGCTCACCATGAATTCCTTGTTCTTGTACTTTTTTAACTCTATTTATATAGCACAAAGTGCCATATACTTCTTTAACCACTTTCATGCTCCCATAGAAGATACAGGAACCTGAGGGCATGTAGTAGAAGATACAGAAAGCTGAGGGCACATACCACCAGGCTTAAGGACAGCTACTACCCCATTGTGATAAGACTATTGAACAGTTCCCTCATACAACGAGATGGACTCTGACCTCACAATCTACCTTGTTGTGACCTTGCACCTTATTGCACTGCACTTTCTCTGTAGCTGTGACACTTTTACTGTTATTGTTTTTACCTGTACTACATCAATGCACTTTGTACTCACTCAATGTAACTGCACTGTGTAATGAATTGACCTGTACAATAGGTATGCAAGACAAGTTTTTCACTGTACCTCGGTACAAGTGATAATAATAAACCAATACCAATACCAATGACCTGCACTGCCACTTTCAGTGAACCATGCACAAAAACAGGCCATTGGATCCATTGTCTGCACCAACTTATTCAAAAGGCAATCCAGTTAGTGCCATTCTTTCCCACATTTCCTTTCTCCTTTGCTCCCTAAATCTTGTACAGCTTCTTCACTGATAACTCACCCAGGTGACTGTTATTTATGCAAGTGCTTATTGCAATATTTTCAGCTGCGATTTACTTTACTGCCAGATCTGAGCCTGTTCTTACCTGATTTCTATAACTATATACTTTCCACATGGATCACTGGGTCCCAGCTATCAGCCACTTCAGGAACAGTGAGACCGATATCAGTGTCAGTAATGCTGAAATCAGCACAGATATTTATAACATTTGGTACCTTTCTGGTATATTTGAATTTATGCTTACTCAGCAATAACTTTACTTCAGTTAGATCAAACATCAGACAGATCTGACAATTAAGGTGAAGGAGATGGTGCTTCAAGTCTTTTATGAAATCAGATTATCATCAGAGAATAATGCTATCATTAGATATAAAGTGATTTTACCTGCAATTCTGCTGAAGATGTGTTCCATTTGCAGGCTACATTTTCTTAACAGAATTGTACATGTGATAACCTGACAACTCTGAGTGGGTTCTTTTCTTTCCTTCACAAATCCTTGGGCTCAAAGGACTTCTTTGATAGAAATAACTCAATATTTGTACTATCCTTGGCACAGCCTTGATTTTACCTGTCTTGAATAGTGTTAACTAGACTGTATTCTTCATTTATGCACAGGCATCGAAGCACATATTGAACTTTAAAATAGAAAAGTCTGTTTGCTGCTAATTTACATTGCTGTAGCGTATCATATATCAATAAAGAAACTATCCTTCAACACCACAAGGTCACTGAGACACATATCACAAAACCACCCTAGTTCAACAAGTTGTTTCAATCACACCTGCAATTCCTAATGTATTGTCCAATATCATTAAGCAGTGCATCATTCACATCATGGCAATTTCAATCTTCTGTTTTATTAGCTTTTTATTTGCCATTGTCATAATACATAGTATGAGTTCCAGAACTAATAAGTACATACAAAGAAAAACTAAGGAAGAGACCGGCATGGCTACGTTGTCCGCATTCTCACCTTTAATTTTGGGTCCCTCTCTGATACATGTCTATTTTATCTTGTTCTACAGCTTGTGACATGCATTTGCAATGTGCTTGATCAGAATGTGCTACTAGTTTGTGAGAATCTTGTTAACATTATATGTAATTGACCAAATGGAGTCACATATTGAACCTTGTGACCTTGGCCTGTTCCAGGTGGCTTCATACAAAGACATTACCCTGTGAGTTCCATCTACACTAGTATTTTGTTTCAGCTTGTTTTTTCTTGATGGTGTGTAATCTTTGAGTGCAATCTGTGACCTCATGACAAGGATATTTTCCTCACTCTACCACTACTCCCTAGCCAGGAGATCAACTCAAATTCAATTAGAAGTGCAGAAGGGTTTCCTGGGAACAGCACCATATCTAACAATGATGAGGTGCCAGTCTAGTAAAGCAGCAAGATAGTACTACCTGCATGCAAAACTACAAAACCAGCATGAAATAGATGAAGCTGAATGATCTCACAACCAAACGAGGCAAATTGAAGCTTTGCAATCCTACCACAGATGGTTGTGAATGGTAGTGGACAATTAAACAGCTAAGAAGAGGAGAAGGCTCCAAGAATACCTCCATCCTCAGTGATGGCAGGTCCTAGCATGTGAGTGCTAAAGAAAAGGCTGAAGCAGTAGCAACCATATTCAGCCACAGATGACAGCTAGGTGATCCATCTTAGTTTCCTCCCTCCACACAGACACCAGTCTCCAGCCAGTTCAATTCAGTCCACAAGATGTAAAGAAGCAGATGAAAGCACTGGCAGAAACCCATCTGTGCTCTAGAACTAACTGCACCTCTAACCAAATAGTTCCAGTACAATTACAACACTGGCATTTGCCTGACAGTTTGGAAGATTGCCCAAGTATGTCCTGTTCCCAAAAAGCAGGACAAATCCAATCCATTAATCACAGTAGAAAAATGATGGAAGCCACCATCAATAATACAATCAAGTGGTACTTCTTGGAAATAACCCATTCACTGATGCCTGTTTTGGATTTTCCCAGAGCCACTTGGCTCCAGACCTCATCACAGCCTTAGTCCAATTGTGGAACCTGGGCTGAACTGCCGAGGGGAAGGCTGCATTTGACTGAGTGTGGCATCAAGGCACCTGGTAAAATCAAAGTCAATGGGGATCAAAGGGAAAGCATTCCTTTGACTGGAGTTAGATAAAGACATTTGTGGTTGTCAGAAGTCAAACATCCCAGCCCCAGGACATCGCTGCTAAAGTTCCTGTGGGTAGTGTCCTAGGGCTAACAATTTTCTGCTGCTTCTTCATCAATGACCTTCATTCCATCATGAGGTCAGAAATAAGGATGTTTGATGACAATTTTCAATTCCATTCCCAATGCCTTAACAGGTGAACCAAACATTGACTGCATGCAGCAAGACTAAGACCGCATTTGGGCATGGGCTGATAAGTGGGAAGTAACACTCATATCCAACAGGAGAATATCTAACCACTTACATTCAATGGCATCACTCAGTCCTCCATCATCAATATCCTGAGGGTCACCATTGACCAGAAACTCAGCTGCACCTGCCACATAAATAGCATGGCTACAAAAGCAGTAGAGGCTGGTATCCTGTGGTGAGTGACTCACCCCCAGAGACCCCAAGGCCTTTCCGTGATCTACAAGGTACAATTCAGGGGTGTGATGGAATACTCTCCATATGATTCTGCCTGGATTAGAGGGTATAAGCTATAAGAAAAGGTTACACAAACTTGGGTTGTTCCCCCTAGAGCGTCAGGGGCTGAGGGGAGACATGATAGAGGTTGTTAAAATTATGAGACACATAGATAGGGTAGACATGTCAAACACCAGAGGACATGCTGTTAAGGCTAGAGGGGGAATGTTTAAAGGTGACATGAGGGGCAAGTTTCTTTTACACAGAGAATGGTAAGTGGTTGGAATGGATTACCAGGGGTAGTAGTGGAAGCAGACAGTTTGGTGGAGTTTAAGAGGCTTTTAGATAGACACACGAATATGAAGGGAATGGAGGGATATGGATGATACACAGGAGGAGGGCATTTAGTATAAATTGGCATCAAGATCAGCACAACATCATGGGCCGAATGGCCTGTACAGTACTGGAGCTTGACTTTTTTCAGGACAAAGCAGCTTACTTGATTGGCATTCCCTCAACCACCCTACACAGTCAAGCTCTCTGCATCCCTCCATCCCCAGAGCAGTGGCTTCAGTATGCGCCATCTACAAACAGAGAGGCAGCAGGCACAAGGGATCACCACCACTGCAAGTTCCCCTTCAAGTCTCACACCATCTTGACTTGGAAATATATTGCTAGTTCTTCATCAACACTGCAGAACTGCCTTCATAATAACACTGTGGGAATACCTTCACCAGAAGGACTGAAGCAGATCTTATCTTTAATTGCTCGAGAAGGAAGTGGTTCACCACTACCTTTTCAAGTGCAATTAAAGATAAGAATAAATGCTGGCCTTGCCAGTGATGCCCAGATACTGAAAATGAATATATAAAAAAGCAGAAAAAATTTTATGTGCATTAATTTTGTTTGCTGCTGCCTCTAAAATAGCATTGATCAAACAATGAACATGAAAACCTTGTTAGATGATTCTCACAGTGTTGCATCTTCTCAAAAGTTAATCACCTGACTAACAAACACATTGAAAGTGTTTGTTCTGTTTGGCATTATTAGATTTTGTGCTTCGATCTGTGAAATGGTTTGAAAGTAAATCCTTAGAGTGTGGACCATTGATGACGTCCACTGATGTTGTGCCCTCTCCTCCCAAAGCAGGACCCTCTGCAATGCAATGCTGGGAAAATGGAACAACCATGGGTGTAATACAGGGAATGCTCTGAGTGATCCAGGCACTTAAATATCTGCTTGAAGTTTCTTATCATTGTAGCGATTGCTACCGCGGAATAAAACAAGACTCTACTCGGAGGATTGCCAAACAGAACTGGTTTATTTTCCCGCCTTGCGCGGGCCCTCTAAGGGAGAATGTTCCCACCCAAAACAACCGGTAATGACGTCAGTCCTACGTCATCAGGAATTTCCCGCGCGCGGGTTCTCCCCATCGCTCGGAAAGACGAGGCCCGCCGCCATCTTGGGCCTCGTCGCTCCGACGCCGCGCGACCCGACTGCCGAGCCGGTTCGCCCGACTAGACGCTGAGTCACCACACAACCCCCCCCAGAACCGGCGATACAGTCCCCAAGGTCCGTGGGCTGTGCCAGCTGCCGCTTAGGGGGGCGGCCTCTGCGTTGCGGCGTGGCAACCTTGACAGGCTGTTGCAGATCCAAATGGGCCAGTTTGAGGCGGTCCGCCGTGAAAACCTGTTCCCTGCCTCCAATGTCCAAAATAAAAGTGGATCCGTTATTCCGTATGACTCGGAATGGTCCCTCGTATGGTCGTTGCAATGGCGCCCGAGGTGTGCCCCTGAGAACGAAAACAAACTTACAGTCCCGTAGTTCCTTGGGCTGGCAGGATGGGGCTTGACCGTGCCATGAGGTGGGAATCGGGGCCAAGTCGCCAAGCTTCTCGCGCAGTCTTTGTAGGACTGCTGGGGGTTGTTCCCCTTGGTCCCAAAGGGCAGGTATGAAATCCTCGGGGACAACTAGTGGCGCCCCGTATACAAGCTCAGCTGACGAAGTGCGGAGATCTTCTTTGGGGGCAGTGCGTATGCCGAGCAGGACCCAAGGCAGCTCGTCAACCCAGTTAGGACCCTTCAGGCGGGCCATCAAGGCCGATTTCAGATGGCGGTGAAAACGTTCCACCAACCCGTTTGATTGAGGATGGTAGGCCGTGGTGGTGTGCAGCTGCGTCCCTAGCAGGTTCGCTAATGCAGCCCAGAGACTGGAAGTGAATTGGGTGCCTCTGTCTGAAGTGATGTGGGCCGGAACGCCAAAACGTGAGACCCAAGTTGTGAGCAGCGCCCGGGCGCAAAAATCAGTGGTGATGTCAGTCAGGGGGGTTGCCTCAGGCCACCTCGTGAACCGGTCCACGATGGTAAGGAGGTACCGGGCTCCTCTTGAAACCGGCAGAGGGCCCACGAGGTCGACGTGTATGTGGTCGAACCTCCTACGGGTAGGCTCGAACTGCTGTGGTGGGACCTTGGTGTGTCGCTGGATTTTTGACGTCTGGCAGTGCGGACAAGTCCTGGCCCACTCACTGACCTGTTTGCGCAGGCCATGCCAGACAAACTTGCTGGCGACCAGTCGGACAGTAGATCTGATGGACGGGTGCGCCAACCCATGTACCGAGTCAAAAACGTGTCTCCGCCAGGCTGCAGGGACTATAGGGCGGGGCTGACCAGTCGCAACGTCGCAAAGTAGGGTCCTCTGACCTGGACCAACCAAGAAATCTCGGAGCTGCAGACCCGAGACTGCGGTTCTGTAGCTGGGCAGTTCGTCGTCGGCTTGCTGTGCGTCAGCTAGGGCCGTGTAGTCGACACCCAAGGATAGGTTGTGGATGGTTGGTCTGGAAAGTGCATCAGCAACGACATTATCCTTTCCGGAGACATGTTGGATGTCAGTTGTGAACTCAGAAATGTAGGATAAATGTCTCTGCTGACGAGCTGACCAGGGATCGGAGACTTTGGAGAAGGCAAAGGACAGAGGCTTATGATCGGTGAAAGGCCTGCCTTCTAGAAAGTATCGGAAACGCCGGACCGCCAGATACAGCGTTAGAAGTTCCCGATCAAAAGCGCTGTACCTCAGTTCGGGCGGTCTAAGGTGCTTGCTGAAAAATGCCAAGGGTTGCCAGCGGCCTTCGAGTAGCTGTTCCAGTACCCCACCCACCGCGATGTTGGACGCGTCTACCGTGAGGGCAGTCGGGACGTCAGTCCTGGGGTGTACCAGCATCGTGGCGTCTGCCAGGGCGTCTTTGGCCTTAACGAAAGCAGCCGCAGCTTCGTCAGTCCAGGTGATGTCCTTGCCCTTACCAGCCAGCAGCGAGAACAGAGGGCGCATGATATGGGCTGCTGCAGGGATGAAACGATGGTAAAAGTTGACCATCCCAAGGAATTCCTGTAGGCCTTTGACTGTGTCGGGGCGGGCAAAATGGCGGATAGCATCCACCTTGGCGGGTAGGGGTGTTGCCCCGTCGCTGGTGATTTTGTGGCCGAGGAAATCGATAGAGTCAAGTCCGAATTGGCACTTGGACAGGTTGATCGTGAGGCCGAAATCGTGGAGGCGGGAATATAGCTGGCGGAGGTGGGAAAGGTGTTCCTGGCGGTTACGGCTGGCGATCAGTATGTCGTCCAAGTAAATGAACACGAAGTCCAGGTCTCAGCCTACCGCGTCCATCAGCCGCTGGAAGGTCTGTGCGGTGTTCTTAAGGCCGAACGGCATCCGAAGGAATTCGAACAGGCCGAATGGGGTGATAATCGCAGTTTTGGGGACGTCATCCGGATGGACTGGGATTTGGTGGTATCCCCTAACGAGGTCCACTTTGGAAAAGATGCAGGCCCCGTGTAAGTTCGCTGCGAAGTCCTGGATGTGAGGGATGGGATAGCGGTCCGGGGTGGTGGTGTCATTCAGCCCGCGGTAGTCGCCACAGGGCCTCCACCCTCCGGTGGCTTTGGGGACCATGTGCAGGGGGGAGGCCCAGGGGCTGTCTGACCTGCGAACAATCCCCAGCTCCTCCATGTGACGGAACTCTTCCTTTGCCAGGCGGAGCTTGTCTGGAGGTAATCGTCGTGCTCGGGCACGAAGGGGTGGCCCTGTGGTAATGATGTGGTGTCGTACCCCGTGTGTGGGCCTAGAGTTTGTAAACGAAGGTGCCAAAATCGATGGGAATTCGGCTAGGAGCTTGGCGAAATTGTCGCCAGAAAGGGAAATGGAGTCCAGGCGCGGGGCTGGTGGGCTGATTTCTCCCAGGGGATAGGTCCGGAGAGTGCTAGAGTGGACTAACAGCTTCCTTCACAGGTCGACTAACAGGTTGTGGGCCCGAAGGAAATCGGCTCCTAGGAGTGGTCGGGCGACGGTGGCAAGGGTAAAGGTCCAGGTAAAACGGCTGCCGCCAAAGTGTAATTGAAGCATACGGGTGCCGAAAGACCGTATCATTGTACCGTTGGCGGCATTGAGTAGAGGACCTGGTGGCCTGTCACGATTGTCGCGGCCTGTCGAGGGCAAAATACTGACCTCCGCTCCAGTGTCAACGAGGAAACGCCGTCCAGATTTCTTGTCCTGAACGAATAGGAGGCTCTGTCGGCGGCCAGCCGCCGTAGCCATCAGCAGCGGCTGGCCCTGGCGTTTCCCTGAAACTTGCAGGGTGGGCGGCATCGACGGGCCTCCGCACCCCACCTCTGATGGTAGAAGCACAGCTGGTCACCCGTGTCGTCGTCTGCGTTCCTGGGGCGTGGTTGCTCGGTTGCTGGGGCCGGGCGAGGCGGGCGTTGGGCTCGTGGCCTGGTGATTTGACTGACGGACGAACCGCTCTCGCGCTTGGCCCTCCACAGAACATCTGCCCGGGCGGCCACCTCACGGGCGTTGCTGAAGTCGGCGTCAGCTAACAACAAGTGGATGTCATCGGGGAGCTGTTCGAGGAAGGCCTGTTCGAACATCAGGCATGGCTTGTGTCCCTCAGCCAATGCCAGCATCTCATTCATTAGGGCGGATGGGGATCTGTCCCCCAGGCCATCCAGATGAAGCAGGCGGGCGGCGCGCTCACGACGGGAGAGGCCAAAGGTCCGGATCAAAAGGTCTTTGAAAGCCGGGTACTTATCTTCCTCCGGAGGCGACTGGATGAAGTCTTCAACCTGGGCGGCTGTCTCCTGGTCCAGAGAGCTAACCACATGGTAGTACTTCGTGGAGTCGGAGGTGATCTGCCGAAGGTGGAATTGTGCTTCGGCCTGGTCAAACCAGACGCTGGGCCGAAGTGTCCAAAAGGTGGGCAGCTTGAGGGCCACTGCGTTGGCTGCTGCGCTGTCGTTCATTTTGCGGGTCCAAAAGCCGTTTGGACCGTCGGGGTCACCAATGTAGCGGTTGCTACCGCGGAATAAAACAAGACTCTACTCGGAGGATTGCCAAACAGAACTGGTTTATTTTCCTACCTTGCGCGGGCCCTTTAAGGGAGAATGTTCCCGCCCAAAACAACCGGTAATGACGTAAGTCCTACGTCATCAGGACTTACCCGCGCGCGGGTTCTCCCCGTCGCTCGGAAAGACGAGGCCTGCCTCCATCTTGGGCCTCGTCGCTCCGACGCCGCGCGACCCGACTGCCGAGCCGGTTCGCCTGACTAGACGGTGAGTCGCCACATCATGAGGATTTTGGTTGTTTCTGGCCTTGCATTATCACTACTGGTTGAGTGTTGTTAAATTGTGCTGGAGACTCCTCAATCCAGCTATAGGGGCATTGTTTGTTCCTCCAGATACCTGCCTATTGTGGTTTCTATCACCCTCAACATTTCCCCACCCAGCAATGAATAATGGAATGAAGTTCGATTGTCTGAAAATAACAGTGTGGTGGCAAACTTACATGAGGTAATCACCCACCAGAGCTGAACATGTTGTCCTTTTCTGCTGGTTATTGATGCTGGGTCATGCACTCAATCATGCCTTTCCCACACCAGCCACTGTGACAAAGCCACAAGTACGGTAAGGCTACAAAAAAAAATTTCAAGCTCCTGATTTCTCTTCAGGTGAGCCAGGATGAAAAATTGGTCAAGTATATCAAGAAGATTTAACTTGACAAATTTGAGAAGGTGAACCATCCACCAGGGACCAACTCAATTCATTCCAACACAATATCCCACCACATGGTAACAGAAGCTCAATCAGCTTCATTTATACAGTTCAATGTAATTACCGATCAAGGACAAGCATTAATACAGCATTCAGACATTGACAGGGGAGAATGACTTTTCAAGATGGTGTAAAATTGTCAGAGCATCTTGGCAGCCATCGATTTATATTTCCATTGACTTTAATGGAAGTCAAGATCTGTGCCATTAGCTTCTATCAAACTGAGAGGCCAACTGGATGCTGCTGCCATAGTCTGTTTGAACATATTGATATTTCATGCCAGTAATCTGCCTTGCATTGATTTATAGAATTACTGCCCTACTGCTAAGGAAATAGACAATCTAAAAAATGGTACAGCAGAGAAGTAGGCCATTTGGCCCATCCTGCTCATGCCAATTCTATCATGGAACTATCCAATTAATCCCAGCCTCTTGCTATTTCCCAATGGTCTTGTATTTTTGTTGCTATCAAGTATTTATTTAATTCTATTTTGAATTTACTATTGAAATTAATAACATTATCTTCTCAGACAATATATTCCATATCATAACAACTTACTGTATGAAAAAGCATGTCACTTATTTTGACAATCATTTTAAATTTGTCTCGTTCAGTGAACAATCCTTCTACCACTAAAACAACTTTCACTTTACTTGCTTTATTAACCTATTGGAGCCTGACCAACCTATTGGAGTTTTTTGAGGAAATCTCCAGTTGGGTGGATAAGGGAGAGGCTGTGGATGCTGTGTATTTGGATTTTCAAAAGGCCTTCGACAAGGTGCCGCACAAGAGGCTGCTAAATAAGATGAGAGCTCATGGAATTACAGGAAGGATATTAGGGTGGGTGGAGCATTGGCTGATACGCAGAAAGCAAAGGGTGGGAATAAAGGGATACTGCTCTGTTTGGCTGCTGGATACCAGTGGTGTTCTGCAGGGGTTGGTGTTAGGGCTGCTTCTTTTTACACTGTATATCGATGATTTAGAGTATGGTGTAAATGGTTTTGTGGCTAAGTTTGCAGACGACACCAAGATAGGGGAAAGAGTAGGGTGTATTGAAGAAACAGAAAAGTTGCAGAGAGACTTAGATAGTTTGGGAGCATGGGCAAAGAAATGGCAGATGAGATTCAATGTTGAGAAATGTGCGGTTGTACATTTTGGACGAGGAAATAAGCAGGCAGATTATTATTTAGATGGGGAGAAAATTCAAAGTACAGAAGTGCAAAGGGACTTGGGGGTCCTCATGCAGGATACCCTAAAGGTTAACCACCAGGTTGGATCGGCAGTAAGAAAAGTGAATGCTATGTTGGCATTCATTTCGAGAGGTATAGTGTATAAAAGTAAGGAAGTGTTGATGAGGCTCTATGGGACACTGGTGAGCCCTCATTTGGAATACTCTGTGCAGTTTTGGGCCCCTTATCTTAGGAAGGATGTACTGATGTTGGAGAGGGTTCAGAAAAGATTTACGAGGATGATTCCCGGAATGAAAGGGCTAACACACGATGAGCGTTTGTTGGCTCTTGGACTGTACTCACTGGAGTACAAAAGAATGAGAGGGGACCTCATAGAAACATTTTGAATGTTGAAAGGACTGGACAGAGTAGATGTGGCTAAGCTGTTTCCCTTGGTGGGTGAGTCCAGGACTAGAGGGCAGAGTCTTAGAATTAGAAGGTACCCATTTAGAACAGAAATGAGAAGAAATTTCTTTAGCCAGAGGGTTGTGGATTTGTAGAGTTCGTTGCCACATACAGCTGTGGAGGCCAAATCATTGTGGGTGTTTAAGGAGGAGATTGATAGGTATCTAATTAGTCAAGGTATCAAGGGATATGGGGAAAAGGCCGGGAATTGGGGCTAGATGGGAATAGTTTAGCTCATGGTGAAGTGACAGAGCAGACTTAATGGGCTGAATGGCCTACTTCTGCTCCTTTGTCTTGTGATCTTGTGATTAAAATCATTTGTGATTTTCATAACCTGCACCTAACCTTCAATGCTCTAGGGAGGACAACCCGATTCTCCACATAATTGAAATGCCTCATCCCTCTCCAAAAGTATTGTACCCACAATTGGACACAATATCTCCAGCTGAGGTCTGGCCAGTATTTTGTAGAGGTTTTACATAACTTCCTTGATTTTGTGCTCTTTTAATGATGCCAAGGATCCCATATGCTTATTTGACAGCCTGCACAACTTGTCCCACTTTCTTTCAGAATATGTATACATATATCCCCAGATTTATCCATTTCTACACTGCCTTAAAAATTTAGTTCATATTGATTCTATCTATCCGTATTTCCAAGACGCTTCACTTCACAGTTTCCTGCATTTTCTTATTTCACCAATTTGACCATGTTGTCCTGAAGTCTCTTACTGTCCTTCTCATTGCTTGCTGCCTATTTAAGTTTTGTATTATCTGCAAGCTTTAAAATTATTTCCTGTACACCCAAGTGCATATCAAAAATATATTTCAAGGAGCAATGGTCACAATGCAGACTCATGGGAACGAAGGTAATCGTGCACTGCCCTTAATGCAGTGAAACTTCCGTGCTTGCTAACTTTATGTTTCGCTCCAGTGTGTGAGTGACGTCAGGCACGGTAGTGTAGCGGTTATCGTGACGCTATTACAGCGCCAGCTACCCAGGTTCAATTCCGGCCGTTGTCTGTAAGGAGTTTGTACGTTCTCCCCATGTCTGCATGGGTTTCCTCCGGGTGCTCCAGTCTCCTTTCACGTTCCAAAGACGTACGGGTTAGAAGTTGTGGGCATGCTATGTTGGCACTGGAAGCATGGCAACACTTGTGGGCTGCCCCCAGAACACTCTACGCAAAGATGCATTTCTCTGTGTGTTTCGATGTACATGTGACTGATCAATATATCTTGTATTCTCAATTGAAAACAGAGAATGCTGGAAACGCTCAGCAGGACAGGCAGCATCTGTGAAAGAAAATCATTTAATGACTCAGGTTGAAGACCCTTCATCAAAACTTTTCTTTCACTACCACTCTCTGCTTTTTAACTTAGCTGACATCACAATTATACCTCCACTCCTCCTTAACGCCATTGCTTTTAATTTTTCTAATGGCTCTATTACATGGCACCTTGGCAAACACCTGTTTGAAATCAATATTCTCAACATAATGTCGTTCAGTCGTTAATCCTCTCCACTATTTCATCACTTTTTCCTCAACAAAATTGTGCTGACTTTCAATTATTGACTGGCATTTCTAAATTCCAAATAATTTAAACTGGATTATTGTCCCTAATGTTTCCCTATGACCAGTAACAAACCTCCACTGCCTACTTGAGTCTGAGAATAAAGGATTGGCTCAGCCTACAATGGTATCAATGGTAACTCTTCATTTATAGCTTTTGTGACAGATGCTGACTTCAGTGGTGTTTTATGTAATGTAATAAATCGCTTCATCCAACAGAACATGCTTATTTAGTACAAAGGAATTTAATGGATGCCGTCTTGCACCAGATCATGGAATGTTGTAGTAAAGATGAAGGTCATTCAACCCATCGTCAGTGTGCTGACACTGAAGAGCTATTCAATTAGGTCAATTCCTTCTTCATTTCCCTGTAACCCTGTAAATATTTCTAATTCACTCAGGCATAGTAGTGTAGTGGTTAGCGTAATGCTTTACAGCGCTAGAGACTTGGGTTCAAATCCGGCTACTGTCTGTAAGGAGTTTGTACACTATCCCCATGTGTCTGTGTGGGTTTCCTCCAGGTGCTTCAGATTCCTCCCACATTCCAAAGACATACAGGTTAGGAAGTTGTGGGCAAGCTATGTTGGCGCCGGAAGTGTGGCGACGCATGCGGGCTGCCCCCAGAAAACTATGCAAAAAGATGTATTTCACTGTGTGTTTCAATGTACATGTGACTAATAAAAGATCTTATCTTATCATGTACTTATTGAGTTCATCTTTTGGGTTACTAATAATTTTGCATATCATCTCCTTTTCTGGTTGTGCACCTCAGATCATGTGTTCTCTAAAAATTTTCGAGAAACTATGTTTACCCTCAAACAGTTGGGTGATTTATCAAAACAGTAATTGCTTTTTTTTATTTTTGGAAGAAACAGTGCCTGGGGGAACAAGCAGGAGACTGGATCTTGCATGATGAGGGGTGCAGGTTGGAGGTGAAGGAGGAGGGCATGAGGAAGGAGATTGTTAGGGAGTTACAGCCATAATCAGAGACAAAAAAATATACTAACCATTAATATATACAAGAATCAGCCTTCAAACTACTGCCAACTAAGACAAGCAGTAATTGGTTTTGAAATTACAAGTACAGCTGCAGAAACAAACAGCGCTGTCTGTGCAGGGAGCAGGCTACCTGCTCACAGCAAAAGGCCATTTACCGAATATACTTTGCAAACTGACAAGACAATACTGTGTTTGTGTATCCAGAGATCCAAGCCTCACCATACTGTAGTAAAAGAAGGATGTTCTGGATTTTGTCCTCAAAAACTTCTAATATATTTTAGAACAACCTTGTCCCAACAAAGGTGCTTAAATATTCAGAGCTGGTCTGGCCAGTTAATGTGTGCTCCCATTGTAAATGTATAATTCTATGGAACCATTTAACCACACTCAAAATATCAAAGTAAACTAGGCAATTGTGACCATTGAAAATGTACTTAGTCACCTTTACATCTGTACAAACTCAATGTATTCTGAATTCAGACAGATTCTTCCACCAGATCTCCTCCGTGTGTCTGCCTGTGCTTAATAAAGACCAGCTATATCTATAGCTATATGTATGTTTCATTCAAAATCACAACAGAGGTAAAGGGAGGGGATCAGCTATGATCGCAGGAGGTGAATAGGCTTGAGTGGAGAAAGGTTACTGATGATGGCAAGGGCTTGAGCAAGGCCATGATTAGTGAAAAAGAGGTGATAAGGAAGATTCAATCTCTTTGCTTCCTTGCTCAGACCTCAGACCAAAATTGCCTTCAAGTGAGTGTCCTACTCAAAGCAGCATCAGGATTCAATAGAAAGATGGTGGTCTTGCGATGGATAACTCGCTGTCACTTTAACTTTTGTCCGCACTTTGCTCTGTTTCTCTTTCTGGTCAGAATAAAAATTGGGACTACAAAGTACTTCTGTTCTGAAAGAACTATCAGCATTTCGAGTAGGTTGCTAGATGCATACTAAAAATAGTGTCTACTTGTCACATGGTGAACAGAGTGACTTTCTCCATCTTGAGTTATAGAAGATTTTTTAAAAGATATTTTTATTAATCACATGTACTTCGAAACACACAGTGAAGTACATATTTTGTGTAGTGTTCTGGGGGCAGCCCACAAGTGTCGCCACGCTTCCAGCGCCAACATAGAATGCCCACAACTTCCTAACCCATACGTCTTTGGAATGTGGGAGGAAACCGGAGCACCTGGAGGAAACCCACGCAGACACACGGGGAGAACATACAAACTCCTTACAGACAGCAGCGGGAATTGAACCTGAGTAGCTGCTGCTTTAATAGTGTTACACTAACCGCTACACTACCGTGCCTGCCCTGGTAAACTGGTATCATATCTGTGACTAATGATATCAAAGGGTCAAAGAGAGTCATGCAACATGGAAACAGGTCCACCAAGTCCACATCAACCATTAGACAACCATTTACACTAATCCTACACTAAACACATATGATTCTCACCACATTCCCATTAACTTCCCCCAGATTCTAAACACCACCAGCGCACTAGGGGCAATTTGCAGTAGCCAATTAACTTACCAACCTACATGCCTTTGGGATATGGGAGGAAATCCAGGACACCTGGGGGAAACCCATGCGCTCAGAGAAATAATATGCAAACTCCACACAGACAACATTAGAGATCGGAATGAACCTGGGTTGCTGGAGCTATGAGGCAGCAGATCTACTAGCTGCACCACTGTGCTGCCTGTATCTGTTGCAGCAGTCTCCTGAAATCTTGACTGATTACTTTAGAGGTCAGAGAGGAATATCTGAGAGCTTGCTTTCCAAACTAGCACAGGATTTAATCATTGCTTTGCTGCTTTTGCCTGAAAGTTGCTGGGAGTGAGTGAAACCTTACCTTTTGACTCTAAACCTTCCACATCATGAAACAAAAATTATCATTAAAGATAACAGTCAGACATTTGGTATCAATGTGTTTGGTGCGCTACTAAGAATTCTGGTGCAAAGTAAATAGCAACGGTGGAAACAAAACTGGTATGTTTTTAATAATTGGCCAGCTAATGCTAATAGAAGCTTAATTGGCTGGGAAATGAGTGTAAGAATAAAGTTGACCAGAAGGAACATATTTCCCAAACCCCTGCACCCACACCACAGTAATGGGTTTTAAGGATGCACACATACAGTGTGTTTAATGTAAAGTGATCAAATTTAAATCCTGTGCAAGCCCAGTTTGCCGTCTTTTTTGGATTGGTGTTGGTGGAAACGGTACGTGGAAGCTTAAAGAAGAGGATAAGTTAAAGAACAAATGGGAAAAGATTCTGAAAATATAGATCACTGATGATTTCTCAGCATTTCTCTCCAATGGCCACATTTCTGGTGAAGTCACACCTCACTTTGCCAAACAATTCATATCATGAGCCATTGCTCATGCTGAACTTCATGGTGATTTCCAACAAAAGCACTCATTTTCTTCAACGTTCCTTGCAGATTTTCCTTATCAAGGATATCTTTTGTATCATCTGTGGCTTATTTATTAGCTCTCTCACTTTGTTGGATGGTTGTTGGTTTTAATCCATTTCAGGGACTGGAGCACAAAAGAAGGATTGAAAGAGTGCTGAAAATCAAAAAGAAAGCTGCAGATGCTGGAAATCTAAATCAGAAACAGAAAATGCTGGAAATACTTAGCAGATCAGGTGCATCTGACAAAGGATCTCTGGTCTGAAACAGATATTCTGTTTCTCTTCCCATAGATGCAACCTAACCTGCTGAGTGCTGCACTGTTAATGGTGCCATTTTATGAATGGGGCACTTAGCCAAGGCTCGTCTGTTCTCTCAAGTGAATGCTAAAGGTCCCACAGCATCATTTCAAAGAAGAACAGGGGATTTATCCTCAGTGTTGGTGCCCAATATGTACTGTATACCTCAATCAACATTCTTTCTAAAATATGGAGTATCTGGTCCCTATTCACTTTGCTGTTGTGGAAATTTGTTGTATGCAACTTGGCTCTCTTGTTTCCCCACCTCAAAACAGTGACCACACCTCAAGGGTACTTCATTGGCTGATAAGTACTTTGGGATATCCTGGAAGGAATGTGAAAGGAGACATCTAAGTGCAAATCTTTCTTTTCCTTCCTCATAACTTTATCAAGGCAAGACACCTTTGCAGGATATTTTAAGATGTGAATGGATATCTAAGGAACTTACACAGATCACTTTATTTGTTATATTACCTTAGAACAATTAGAATCTATTAAAGGCCAAATTCCACAATGATCAGGCTATTGAAATGTGATTAAGAACAAGCATATGGCTGAAGAATTTTTAAAAGGCAATAACGTTACACCAGTGGTGAGATGGAGGAAGGCACAATTAAGAATAACCAAAAAGGTAGGTAGATGGCCCAGGGCAATATAATGATCTGTTGAGCATAAACTAAAAGTTCAACCATTGTCAGCTCCGTGAACCAATTCTCTTGGACATTTAACAGATGGTGACTGCATGTGGATCTGAAATGATTTGGAAAAAGCTGTAGAATTGTTGGCAGTCACTGTTAGATCCAAGTTAAGAGATTACACTATAAATAAATTGGTGAATAATGCAACAGAGATCCTATGATGGAAAACAATGTGAAGTCTCGTATTGTCTGTTCTAAGATATGGAAATATTTTAACTTGATAGAATTAGACTTTATTTTCTTTCCATTCAAGTCACAGATATAAGCTAAAATGCACAGGATTGCATGGAGCTCTATGATATTACTAACAAATGACTCTGTGTTCTTCCCCAGGTGCTCACTTCACTAAAACACTGACTTGTAGAACCAAATGCATAATATAGGTCTCGATGACACTGAGGACAGTGCTGGTAAGGTTAATGTTCTAGAGCATGTGGATATCAAGAGAGAGGATGTGTTGGAGCTGTTAGAAAATATTAGGACAGATAAGTCCCCGGGGCCTGATGGAATATTCCCCAGGCTGCTCCAAGAGTTGAGGGAGGAGATTGCTGAACCGTTGGCTAGGATCTTTGAGTCCTTATTGTCCACGGGAATGGTACTGGAGGAATGGAGGGTGGCAAATGTTATCCCCTTATTTAAAAAAGGTAGTAGGGATAGTCCAGGGAATTATAGACCAGTGAACCTTACGTCTGTGGTGGGCAAGCTGATGGAAAGGATTCTTAGAGATAGGATCTAAGAGCATTTAGAGAATCATAGTCTGATCGGGGACAGCCAGCATGGCTTTGTGAAGGGCAGATCATGTCTCACAAGCCTTATACTGTTCTTTGAGGAGGTGACCAGGCAGATTGATGAGGGTAGTGCAGTAGGTGTTGTCTACATGGATTTAGTAAGGCATTTGACAAGGTTCCACATGGCAGGCTTCTTCAGAAGGTCAGAGGGCATGGGATCCAGGGAAGCTTGGCCGTGTGGATTCAGAATTGGCTTGCTGGTAGAAAGCAGAGGGTTGTGGTGGAGGCAGTACATTCAGATTGGAGGGCTGTGACTAGCAGTGTCCCACAAGGATCGGTTCTGGGACCCCTGCTTTTTGTGATTTTTATTAATGACTTGGATGAGGGGGTAGAAGGGTGGGTTAGCAAGTTTGCAGATGACACAAAGGTCGGTGGTGTTGTGGATAGTGTAGAGGATTGTCGAAGATTGCAGAGGGACATTGATAGGATGCAGAGCTGGGCTGAGAAGTGGTAGATGGAGTTCAATCTGGAGAAGTGTGAGGTGGTACACTTTGGAAGGATAAACTCCAAGGCGGAGTACAAAGTTAAGGGCAGGATTCTGGGTAGTGTGGAGCAGCAGAGGGATCTGGGGGTCCATATCCACAGATCCCTGAAAGTTGCCTCACAGGTGGATAAGGTGGTTAAGAAAGCTTATGGCATGTTAGCATTCATTAGTCATGGGATCACGTTTAAGAGATGCGAGGTAATGATGCAGCTCTACAAAACTCTAGTTAGGCCACACTTGGAGTACTGTGTCCAGTTCTGGTCGCCTCATTATAGGAAGGATGTGGAAGCGTTGGAAAGGGTGCAGAGGAGATTTACCAGGATGCTGCCTGGTTTAGAGAGGATGCATTATGAGGAAAGACTAAGGGAGCTAGGGCTTTACTCTTTGGAGAGAAGGAGGATGAGAGGAGACGTGATAGAGGTGTTCAAAATATTAAGAGGAATAGATAGAGTAGACAACCAGCGCCTCTTTCCCAGGGCACCAATGCTCAATACAAGAGGGCATGGCCTTAAAGTAATGGGTGGGAAGTTCAAGGGAGATATCAGAGGAAGGTTTTTTACCCAGACAGTGGTTGGGGCATGGAATGTGCTGCCTGGGGTAGTGGTGGAGGCAGGTACATTGGTCAAATTCAAGAGATTGCTAGATAAGCATATGGAGGAATTTTAAAAAGAGGGGTATGTGGTAGGAAGGGCTTAGATAGTCTTAGGCGAGGTTTAAAGGTCGGCACAACATTGTGGGCTGAAGGGCCTGTATTGTGCTGTACTGTTCTATGATTCTATGAAGAAAGCTTAAGATTCAGCCCTTTATGTGTGCTGAATAAGTTGGTCTTTTCTGGATAGTAGTGGCAACATTAGCATCCTGAGGCAAATGAGTAGGCAGGAAATCCACTAGAATGCCTACTCCCAATGAATGGCCAGCTACCTCAGTATATTAGTGCCCCACCACTGGTGAGTTCTACACAGGGATAGTGGGAGGTAGATGGACCTCTCCTAGCATCAGGAGACATCCGAGGGCCTACCAACTGACAGACAGTAGTTCCACAGGGAACCTTAGGCTGTCAATCAGATAATTTGCCCCATTAATTGATAATTTGTGTTTGGAATGTTTTTGAATGCTCAATATTATAAATATCCCTGCTGTTTTTGACAGCTGGATGAGACTTGCTCCCTCCTCCCCTGTCCACATTCTGGCATTAGATGCTGAAAACCCTGTTGCTGCTTTGGACAGGTGATGATTTAGTTTGTGATACAGCAACAAGAGTGAGTGAAACACAGGGCAGTGTCATCTTATGTGTTTTGGTGGCAAATTTATTTTGATAACACAGCTGTAAATAAAATAAATTGGTAAATTGGTTTATTATTGTCATATGTACTGAAGTACAGTGAAAAACTTGTCTTGCATATTGTTCGTACAGATCAATTCATTACAACGGTGCATTGAGGGAGTACAAGTAAGGCAATACCAGCTTGCAGAATAAAGTGTTATAGCTACAGAGAAAAGTGCAGTGCCGGTAGACAATAAGGTGCAAGGTCATAACAAGGTAGATTGTGAGGTCAAGAGTCCACCTTATCTACTAGGGAACCGTTCAATAGTCTTATAACAGCGGGATAGAAGCTGTCCTTGAGCTTCGTGGTACGTATTTTCAGGCTTTTGCATCTTCTGCCCAATGGGATAGGGGAGAAGAGAGAATGTCCAGGGTGGGTGATGTCTTTGATTATGCCGGCTGCTTTACTGAGGCAATGAGAGGTGTAGACAGAGTCCATGGAGGGGAGTCTGGTTTCCATGATCTACTGAGCTGTGTTCACAATGCTCTGCAGTTTCTTGCAGTCAGGGGCAGAGCAGTTGCCATAGCAAGCCATGATGCATTCAGATAGGATGTTTTCTATGGAAGTAGAGCTCTCTTAGCCATGGCGTCTATGTGGTTGAACCAGGACAGGCTACTGGTGATGTGCATTCCTAGGAACTTGAAGCTATCAACCCTCTCAACCTCAGCACCATTGATGTAGACAGGAGCATGTGCACCGCCCCCCATCCCAAAGTCAATGACCAACTCTTTTGTTTTGTTGACATTGTAGGATGTTTGACACATGAAATGCATTATTTTTGCACAAATTCTTGTTGATCCAGCACTGATTGCACCTGCAAAGATTGGAACAGTCCAATGCATGCAGAATCAAACAATCTTTGATTGCAATTTTTTTATCACGTGGTTAACTGTGCATGTATACATGTCAGAAGTTGTGTTCAGCATTACAGGTTGTCAACAGTGGAAATGACAGTTTGTGTCACTATTACAGTTGTATATTTAGGGCCATTAAGATAGGGATTCAACATTTTTATCACTGTTGATTTTATAGCCCAGTGGAATCTGCTCTGCATATTTATAGAAAGGAAAAGGGAATGCTGAGCATTCATATTGTGGCTTTTATAACCTCAGGACGTTCCAATGCACTTTACAACTAATTAAGTACTTTTGGAATATAGTCCCTATCCCATAAATCTGCTTGAAAATTAGATCATGTGGCATTATGTTTCTGTGCACTATTTTCAAGAAAATAAAAAAATAAATGAATGAAATCTGGGGACTTGCAGCATAGATTCAATTTACCAATGTCTGCCATTTTCATTCTTGGTTCTTTCTTGCATCTGGCACATAATGGACAAAGCAATCCAGTGATATGAACCAATAAGCAATACACATCTGGGTGCCTCTTCATGTGTTTTCATCTGCAGATCACAAAAACAAGATCCAATTTGAGATCAACCAAGTCTGATTTCTGTGCTCTCACCTTCATAGCCCTTTAATAAAGCTCACAGCATTTCACATAGTCATAAATCCGCAGGTTGATACCACACAAAATTTAGCCCAGACCATAAAGCACTCACTTTTGATGTCTTATCTTAAATTGAAGATATACTTTATCAAAGACCAATGTTTTATAACATTCTGCCAATAGTTGTCCACAGATAGCTAATAATTAACTTAGTATAGTACTTTTGAACAAAATACATGTTGCTTTGGTCTCGTTCAATTTATGGTGGTGGAATAAATTCTAAGTATGCCCTTCATAAAGCTCTCACTTAAAGAAAGGTTACGATAAAAATCCATACATTTGATGAGATTAAAATTGTTCGTGCTGGTAGATAAACTGTCCATTTAAAATTAGTCTTGTGTTGATCATAGTTGCCACTTTTCATGATGTGATGTGAAAATAAATGGATTTAATAACGTAGTAAATTATTTTTCTTCTACCTGTTGGCTTTTGATTGCGTGTGGCTACTTATCAACATGACTCCATAGTGATTCTCATGCCTATGAGTGAGAAATTATTGGTTCAGTCCCCACCCATCCACACAGGAACCTAGCACTATGCCTAAGCTGATACCTTAGCTGAGGGATGAGGGAGAATTGCGGTGCTGAAGATAATTTTTTAGACATAATTTTATACTGAAGCTCCAACTGCTCTGTCAAGTGACTGTAGATGATTCCATGGTACAATTCAAAGATGAGTAGAGGGGATTGGAGGATTGGACTAGGATGGGTTGATTCCTCACATTTTTGGACGCTAGTAATAAAGAAGGTTGCGTTATACCAGGAATGAAGGTTTGAATTGGAAGATTAAGTGAGGGAATATGCTACTCGTTGGAAAAACTGATGATGATTGAAGAGTTAGCAAATTTAAGATAATTAACTAACTGGATAACAGATCCATCCATTTTGTAAATTATGTATTCTATGATGTCGATCATCCAGTCACTATGGACATAGTTTATCAGTAGTTCACTTTCATTTGTATTTTGGGACAAGTGTTCCAATGCATTGCCCAATTTACCCATGTTCCCATTAGATCTTAAGTAACCAGGGAGCAGGCATATCCTCCACTGTCAATATAGTGTACAAAATCATAAACCACATAATAGTTAAGCAGACTAATAATCATAGAAATATTGACACAGTAGGAGGCGTATCCATACTGACAAAAAGTGGAATTTGTTAATCTCAAATTCCAGCTCTCAATGTGTTGCTTTGTAGGTCATTGACTTTAGGAAAGGGGTCGGGGTATATGCACCTGTATATCAACGGTGCTGAGGTTGAGAAGGTTGAGAGCTTCAAGTTCCTGGGAGTGAACATCACTAATAGCCTGTCCTGGTCAAATCACGTAGATGCCATGGCCAAGAAAGCTCACCAGTGCCTCTACTTCCTCAGGAGACCAAAGAAATTCGGTATTCCCCCTTTGACACTCACCAACTTTTATAGATGCACCATAGAAAGCATCCTATCTGGATGCATCACAGCTTGGTATGGCAACTGCTCTGCCCAGGACCATAAGAAACTGTAGAGAGTTGTGGACACAGCCCAGTGCGTCACAGAAACCAGCCTCCCTTCCTTGGACTCTGTCTTTACCTCTTGCTGCCTTGGCAAAGCAGCCAGCATAATCAAAGCCCCCACCCACCCGGGTCATTCTCTCTTCTTTCCTCTTCCATCAGGCAGAAGATACAGGAGCCTGAGGGCACGTACCACCAGGTTTAAGGACAGCTTCTATCCCACTGTGATAAAACTATTGAACGGTTCCCTTATACAATGAGATGGACTCTGACCCCACAATCTCCTTTGTTGTGACCTTGCACCTTATTGCACTGCATTTTCTCTGTAGCTGTGACACTTTACTCTGTACTGTTATTGTTTTTACCTGTACTACCTCAATGCACTCTGTACTAACTCAATGTAACTGTACTGTGTAATGAATTGACCTGTACGATCGGTATGCAAGACAAGTTCTTCACTGTACCTCGGTACAAGTGACAATAATAAACCAATACCAATACCAATAGAGCTCTACAAGCACTCAAATAATATAAATGTAGTTGAGTATTTCTGCCTTCACTACCCTTTTAGGCAGTGAGTTCCAACCCCACTACTCATGGAGTAACATCATTTTTCCTCAGCCTCCTTCTTCTCGTAAACCAAATACTTTGCCCTCCAGTTATTGTCCTCTCTGCTAAGGGCAATGGATTATCCGTGTTCACTCTGTCTCAGCCTCTCATAACTTTTTGCATCTCAATCAAGTCTCCAATCAGTGTACAGAGAAAGCAACCCAAGACTAGAAGTCTCTCCTCAGAACTTAAATGCTCCATCTCTGAAACATCCTTATAAATCTCCTCTGCACCCTTTCTGGTGCAATCATGTCCTTCCTGTAGTATAGTGACCAGGTCTGTACACTGTACTCTAGCTGTGACCTACCTAGTGTTTTACATAGTTTTGGCATAATCCCTCTGCTCTTCTACTCTATGCCTTGGCCAATAAAGATGCATCCATTTGTCCTGCTGCTTTCAGGGATCTATGAATATGCACTCCCAGCTGTATACAAATGAGCGTTAGGGAGATGGGTGGGATGGATTTGCTGGCTGCTTCAGGGCTACAGACATCTTCTGCCACCTGGGAACTCAGTTCACAGCCAGATTTCCGACTTGCAAACTATCTGGGTTACAAATACTGCACAGGAACGGAACCTGGGGAGGACCTGTATTGAATCCTGGGAACTTCACTGCATACAAATCTTCAGTGGACAAAACTGCTGTCAATCATTGCCCTTTGTTTACTGCCAATTTTTAATCCAATGTATTCCTTTGCCTTGGATCCCATGCATTTTTACTTTCTTGATCAACCTGCTACACAGGTCTACACCCATCTATCTGCTAATTCATCTTGTCTAAGGACCAAAAGGAAAACAAACCAAAAGATTCAGAGAAAGGAATGATCGTATCAGAAAACAAATGTCTCTGAAGATGCACAATATTAACCAGAAAAGACTACTATAATGAGCAAATAACCTAGGTTAAGGGTGTTCAAAAATGTTGTGTGGTGCCAGTATGAAAGGGAAAGAAAATACACCAACATAAATGATGCTAATCAGTCGAGGCAGTAACCAATAGTACAGCTTCAGAATGAAGTTGCAGCAAGTAAAGGCACTAGGTTTAAGTGCTGAGTGACAGATCCGCATACTGAAAGATCCAGTGTGACCAAACATGAGCCATCAAATGCAGAATAATGAAGAGAAATGTTAATGTTCAGGGCTGAGATGAGGAAGCAGCCTATTGATTTGTCTGGAAAGAGGAGAGAGAGTATCAAGAGACCCAGGATATGAAAAGAATGCGTTGATGGGTTCAGGGATAGGAAAATAAATGTATCAGTGGGTCCAGAATGAGGAAGGAAGAAGTTGATGAGTCTATCAACAGGCTGCTTTCTCATCCTAAACCCAATGACACATACCTATCTGAACCATCCCGTTTAGCACATTGACGGAGGCTCTCACATATGATGTGAGTGTCCTTGTTGCAAAGACAGGACGTTGTCTCCACAAGGAATGTTCAAGTTAGTACTCCAGTGAGTATGTTTGTTCTATCTCCACATCGGGCAGAAAAGTTGCTCAAGACTCAACTAGATTAGTATTGTGACCAAGCAGTCAGTGCTGGACATTGAATTTCACCACCCTGACTATATTCCTTGCTGCCCTCAGTTCTTCTTCCAAGAACTGTTCTATAGAAAGCAGTACTGATTCACCAGCTGAGCACTGGAAAACAGCAGGAAATTTCCTTGCCTGTGTTTGACCTCTTTCTATCAGAATTCAGGGAACCCGCAGAGAACTCTTGAGCAAGTCAACTTTGGGCACTATTCCTTCCCAATTACACAACAAGTTGCTGGCATTTCCAGTGCCTCTGTCCCAATGGTGGGACGTGATGTATGCAGAGATGGTGATGGAGGACCCTGAGGCATTGGTTGAAAGGCCTGATTCTGTGAATGTCACTATGTTAGTCTATTGCTTGATAGTTTCACCTCTCCTGATTTTGGCGCACACCCAATGTTAATAGAGAGGACTTTATATAGTCAGCTGGGTGGTGTGTGCCTTTGTTGTTTCTGAATTTAATGCCAATACTAAGGATGTGTGGACACCCATTTGTTTTTTTACACACTGTTGCAGCAAGTCATTTATATGCCATTTCAAGAGGTCACTTAGAAGTCAGCCTCATACCTGTGGGTCTGAGGTTACTTGAAGGCCAGATCCAACGAGGAGGAAGGTTTCCTTTCCTAAGGAAGATCGGTGGCCAGATAGGTTTGTCATACAAATGCAATGCATTTCACTGGATTAATATGTGGTTCATTAACAATGATAAACCTATACTTATTGTGACAGTGTACTGCCAGTTTGAGATGATATTGTGCTGCAAAAGCTTTGTTAAGCCTGTTAGTGGAATTAATTAGTACTCTTCTCATACATAAAAATGACAATTATTTGTCTCATTTTTATCAAGAGCATCATTAACAGATGAAGAAATAGGTAAATAAAGAGAGAACAAAACATCATAAAAAGCCAATTTTTATAAGATGAGAGAGGGCAGGAAAACATGTCAACAATACCCAAGGTACAGGAGCAACAACTGAGAAATAGGTCAATCATCCTTAATTATTTCATACAACTCTGCAGCTCTCTACTCACAGGCAATAAAAATGTAAATAAAGCTTTGTTTTTCACAGCACATTATGTATGTGGTTTAATATCAGATAATTTTATGTGGTGCATTGTACTTGTTATGGAGAATATTTGGCATTCTCTAGGTCAATGCAACTGCATGAATATTCATGGCTTCATCCTGTCACTGAATGAAATTGAAGGAACTGGAATTTGACTACTTTAATTTGGTAATCCTGCAAAGCATAGATGGAGGGAGCTTTAGTTCAAATTAAAGACAAAACAAGCCATGAGAAGAAAGTAGGAAACAAAGTTTAGACAGGGTGCAAGATAGAGATGATACACACCAGGCAAAAACATAAAAATAGTCAAAGCAAGACATTAATGAGCAATCAATGACAAAGGAGACTTGATGAGCCAAACCTAGTGCAGATAAACAGGGGAGGGGTGATGAGGTTTTAGACAGAATGAACAGATTAGGACAGAAAATACACAAGAATGGATACATCATCCAATTAAGGAGCACAGGGGTAAACTAGAAAGAAAACAGGAAAGAATCCGTTGGGAATGAACAATTGCTGATGCCTAACAATGGATAGATTTATATGCTGTGTATATGACGGATATTGCAAAAGAAGCTAAAAATGACAATAATTTAATTGGTGAAGTGATGGGGCTGGTACAGTTAGAGTTGTTTTTTAAAAGGGGAACAAAACATTCGAGGTCTTACAAGAGCAGTGATTTCAAGCTGTTCTTGTTGGTGTTTTAGATGAGGTCAAGAAGAATGGAAGAGACTGTTTCACTTACAGATGTCAGGCATTGCTCAAGGACCTCAGGGTCAGCAGTTCAGGAATTCAAGTCTTATTCCAGGAACTTGAGCCTGTAATCTTGCCTGATATTTCAATGCAGCACTGAAGAAATATGATACTATTGGAGACACTGTCTTTCAGATGAAGCGGCACAATGGTGCAGCAGATATTGCTGCTACCTCACAGCTCCAGTGACCTGTGTTCAATCCTGACTGTATGGAGTTTGCATGTTCCCCCTGTGACCAGATGCTCTGGTTTCCTCCCACATCCCAATGACATGTTGATTGGAATATTAATTAGCCACTATAAACTGCCCCAACTGTAAGTAGGTGTTGAAAGAACAAAGGGGGGGGGGGGGGGTTGAAAACCTGTAAAAGGGAATAGGCTACAGGGACAAGAATGACATTGAGGGGATTGCACTGAATGCCAGTGTAGACTCAGTGGGCCGAATGGCCTCCATCTAAGTTGTGAGGACATATGGAAAATAGATGAGATATGATGTTAAACAAAATGGTGATCAGGTGGATGTTGGTACCAAGAGAGTTGAGAAATTCTACTGCATAGTGCATATAAACATTGCACAATTTAGTCAAGTTGCACTAATATCTTGACCTACAAAGCCCACAATTTTCCTCTGGGTTCATTGTGCATCAGACACAACAATGCATGGAGGTACGCAGACACAGGGAGGTGTGCAGCACACGTCTATGCACCATCTCCATGATTTTCATTGATGATTGCGTGTCCCACAAACAGCACGGACCACTCGTGTAAAAGCAGGCAAGTCATGTGAGACCTCCTTCCGTATGGGCAAAAGGTGACCTTCATTACCAGGTCCCAGGCTGAGGAGTCTTGAGTGGTTGGTTGGTGATCTGCAATTGGTGGCTGGGAGCAATCAGTATTTGAGGAGTGTGATAGGTGGCTGGGAAAGGATAATGGTTACAGTAATACAATTAATGAGGTTGCACTAGTATTAAGGGGTGTGATCAGTGGGTGGGAAGGGTTGATATTCACTGATGGTCAGCAGTTGGAAGGTACAGACTAGTCAGTGTTCAGGGGCTATGGTTCAGGGATATGATCGATATGGCTTGGTCAATATGGAGGGGTCAAGTTGATGGGTGTCAGGGCTATTGAACAAAGATCATACGTTTGGGTTCCAAACAGAGGAGGTGGAAGGGGTTCCAAAAGGGTTCAGAGTAACCACCAGACTTAAAGAGAACTTGCCCAAATTCCCAGTGCCAACCTTGGACCTGCTCAGGCAGGTCCCTTTCAAGTCACACAGGATCAAGCCTTGCCAGTAATGTGTTGAATGCCATTGGACGCCAACTGCATATGCACAGAGTTCCTTGTGCATTTGTGCATCAGGCACATCAGGGACTCAGAATGAAAACTTTGAACTGTACAACTCACACAATGTCCCAGGTTTTCAAATATGCTTCATCTTTCATTGAAGCTGGATCACATAAAGCGCAGAAACAATTTTTAGGCAAATGGAGCAAGATTTCCCTCTTTGGACAGGTGAGGAACTCTCTGTCAGATAACAGGTGTCTGGGCTGTATAGAAAGAGGTAGTGGAGCAGATCCATGACGCTTTTGTGGTCAGGGAGCTGTAGGAACCAGTTTAATACAATGAAAACCTTTGACAGACTAAGTGTAAATGCAAATGTCTAGTGTTATGTTCTGGCAATGAACACTTGTATCTTGATTTTCTACATCCTTATGTTAGACGTGGGTTAATACATTCATAACTCTAACCTATTTCAAACAATTGCAAAGTGATTTATGATTAGGCATGACACACCTTACAAATTTCAAGCATACCTTTCAGTGATGCTGCCAAGATATCGGAAAAATATTGAGACAAAACAGGCTCCAGAGTGTTGCTAAAGGTTCTGAGGTGAATGGACAAAATTATAATGCTGATAGTGGGCTGTCAGTCAAAACCACCAATTGGAGTAGGTGACCACCACACACCTCCAGGCTGGTCCTCATCATTCCTTTGTTTTTTTTCCATCTTCTCAGGCATTCTGTATTCACAGCTTAGCTTATATTTCCTGTCTTTTCTGCTGCTTTTTCAGTGAAACGAGGGTAAGTAGGGTTAAAACTTGATGCCACATCGCCACCTGTTTTCCAGCTTTCATTTGTTTTATTCCCCCCCACCCCCATCTGACAGTTGCGAGGGACATGTGTTCATCTCTGCTGTCCATTATTGCCGTGGCAACAGAGTGGACACTTCAATTTTTATGCAGTCATGGAGCAATGGATTGTTCAGATTGTTGTTTATGTTTCAAATTTAAACAAGTCAGCCTGAATGTAAATCCTCACTGACATTCCTGGATTGCAGTTACCATTAACTTACACTCTCACTTAAGTACCAGCCAATGCAGCCCACATTCAATTACTGTGTACAAGTACCTCACAATTAGAAAATTAATTTGGTAAATTGGTTTATTATTGTCACATGTATCGAGGTACAGTGAAAAAATTTGTTTTGCATGCCATCCATACAGATCATTTCATTACATCAGTACATCGAGGTAGTACAAAGGAAAAGCAATAACAGAATGCAGAATATAGTGTTATAGTTACAGAGAAAGAGAAGTGCAGGCAGACAATAAGGCCATAATGAGGTTGATTATGAGGTCAAGAGTCCACCTTAACGTACATGAGATCCGTTCAATAGTCTTACAACAGTGGGATCGAAGCTGTCCTTGAGCCTGGTGGTATGTGCTTTCAGGCTTCTGTATCTTCTGCCTGATGGGGGGGGGGGGGAAGAAGAGAGAACGTCCACGGTAGGAGTAGTCTCATCACTGGTGATTCCGTGTACTCCATAATGACATAATAACGCAAGGTTTCGACTTGAAACATCAACAATTCCTTTCTCCCCTCTGATGCTGCTCTACTAGCTGACTCCAGCAGATTGTTTGTCGCTCCATAATTCCAAGGCAAAACTCTATTCAAATATAACACGCTCTGTGCCCTTTTCTAAACTTAGAGAATAGAAAATGACAGGGTTTCAGAATCAGAATTAGGTTTATTATCACTGTCTTATATGACGTGAAATTTGTTGTTTTGCGGCAGCAGTACGGTGCAAAGACGTAAAAAACTATAAATTACAAAATAAATAAATAGTGCCAAAAAAGAGGAACAATGAGGTAGTGTTCATGGGTTCATGGACTGTTCAGAAATCTGATGACGGAGGGGAAGAAGCTGTTCCTGAATAGTTGAGTGTGGGTCTTCAGGCTCCTGTACCTCCTCCCTGATGGTAGTAACAAGAAGAGCGCATGTCCGGGTGGTGAGGGTCCTTAATGATGGATGCCACCTTCTTGAGACACCGCCTCTTGAAGATGTCCTCAATGGTGGGGAGGGTTTTGGCCATGATGGAACTGGCTGAGTCTACAACCCTCTGCAGCCTCTTAAGATCCTATGCATTGAAGCCTCCATACCAGGCTGAGATGCAACCAGACTAAATGCTCTCCACCGTACATCTGTAGAAATTTGGTGACGTACCAAATCTCCTCAAACTCCTAATGAAGTAGAGCTGCTGCTGTCCTTTCTTTGTGATTGCATCAATATGTTGGGCCCAGGACAGATCCTTGGAGATGTTGACACCCAGGAACTTAAAGCTGCTCACCCTTTCCACCGCCGACCCCTCAATGAGGACTGGTGCGTGTTCTCCCGACTTCCCCTTCTGAAGTCCACAATCAATTCCTTGGTCTTGCTGACACTGAGTGTAAAGTTGTTGTTGTGACACCACTCAACCAGCTGATCTATCACACTCCTGTACGCCTCCTTGCTGCCATCATTGCCAATGTTTTCCCAGTACAGAAAATTTTGCAATCCAGCAAACAATGGTGCTCACAGAAAACAAGTCTTCAAAAAATACCTTTATTTAATCCATTGTTTTTCATTCCACAGTTTCCCAGGGTATTCTCCTTGTGATTGCCAATCCTTACTGACATTGCTGAAATGTAGTTACCACTAATTTACCCTCTTACATATGAGTCCCTCCCCTGGAGCTCACATTTATTTGACAGGGATTACATGTACAAGTGCCTCACAACCTTACTTCCAGTGTACGCTGCCAGTGAACTTTCATTTGTTACTAATC
The DNA here is from genome assembly GCF_009764475.1 of Pristis pectinata. Lineage (NCBI taxonomy): Eukaryota > Metazoa > Chordata > Chondrichthyes > Rhinopristiformes > Pristidae > Pristis > Pristis pectinata. Next base: position 127,935,488 of record NC_067406.1, read on the forward strand.
AGCCCAGGTGTCAATCAGTCTGACTTTCCTTTGTAAAAGTGCAGCTGTTTTCTACATTCACAAGTCCCACAAGGTTAAAGCCACCAGTGAATCATCCTTTAATTTAAGTGAGAATGCAATTTCAGGTTGTGTGTATACAACAGGGACAGCCTTTAGCGACTGTAAGTGAGTCAAATCATATGGTATTACACCGATTAATCCGAGACTTTTCAAAAGTTGGAATTTTAAAAAAGAGTTTGTAAACTTGGACCAGCAATATTCATTCTTTAAAGCCACCTCGTTTGTCATTTACTCTTACAACAATGCCATTTACCTGACAAGATGGTAACTTGCCCAGGTATGTCCTGTTCACAAAAAAAAACAGAACGAATCCAGTCTGGCTTATGATCCCACAATCGGTTTACTTTCAGTGATTAGCAAATGATTGAAGGTGTCATCAACAGTGCTATCAAGCAGCACTTACTCACTAATAATCTGCTCACCAATGCCCAGTTTGGGATTCACCAGGACCGCTCTGTTCCAGATCCCATCACTGGCTTGGTCCAGGAATGGAGCAAAGAGGTGTATCCCAGAGGCTAGGTGAGAGTGACAACCCACTGACGTCAAGGTATCATTTGACCCGGATGACATTACGGCGCCCTGGTAAAACTTAAGTTAATGGACATCGAGGTGAATACACTTCAGTGGCTGGAATCATATCTTGCACCAAGGACCTGACTGTTGGTGTTCCTAAAGGCAGTGTCCTAGGCCCAATCATCTTCAACTGCTTTATCAATGATAATTCCTTCCATCATAAGATCAGAAGTGGGAATAATAAGAACATAAGAAATAGGAGCAAGAGTAGGCCATCTGGCCCACCAAGCCTGCTCCGCCATTCAATAAGATTATGGCTGATCTGGCCGTGGACTCAGCTTCACCTACTTGCCTTTTCCCCATAACCCTTAATTCCCCTACTATGCAAAATCTATCTAAATGTCTCTTAAGTATATTTAATGAGGTAGCCTTTACTGCTTGCCTGGGCAGAGAATTCCACGTATTCACTTCTCTCTGGGACAACCAGTTCCTCCTCAGCTCCATCCTAAATCTACTCCCCCGAATCTTGAGGCTATGTCCCCTAGTTCTAGTCTCACCTACCAGTGGAAACAACTTTCCTGCCTCTATCTTATCTATCCCTTTCATAATTGATATGTTTCTATAATATCCCCTCTCATTCTTCTGAATTCCAATGAGTATAAATAGATGGCAACATATATAGTCCCAGGTGACTCAATCTCTCCGTATAGGCTAACCCCCTCATCTCCGGAATCAACCTGGTGAACCTCCTCTGCACCACCTCCAAAGCCAGCATATCTTTTCTCAAGTAAGGAGACCAGAACTGCACGCAGTACTCCAGGTGCAGCCTCACCAGTACCCTGTACAGTTGCAGCATAATCTCCCTGCTCTAAATCAATCCCTCTAGCAATGAAGGCCAACATTTGCCTTCTTGATAGCCTGTTGATCCTGCAAACCGACCTTCTGCGATTCATGTACTGAGGTTCCATTCCACATGCAAGTTCTTGTCGATGAAGCAGCCCGTGCCCACATGCAGCAAGACCCAGATAACATTCACACATGTTCTTATAAGGGCCAGTAATATTTGATTGACAAAAGGGCCAGGCAATCTCCAGCATGAGAGAGCCGAACCACCCACCTTCAACGGCATTACCATCTCTAAGTCCTCCACCACTAATATCCTGGCCAGAAACACAATCCAGCCTCTGAGCTGCTTACTGCTTAGCAAGTGACTCGCTGCCTGACACCCGAAGGCTTTCCACCAGCATCAAGGCACAAATCAGGAGTGTGATGGAGTTTTCTCCACTTGCTTGGGTATGTGCAATTCCAACAACTCTCAAGAAGATTGACACCATCCAAGGCAAAGCAGTCCGATTGGCTCCCTATCAAGCACCCTAAACATTCATTCCCTCCTTCACCAGTGCAGTGGCTCCTATTTGTATCATAACTAATGTCTATAAAATGCATTGCCCTTACTCACCTTGGCTACTCCAACAGCACCTTCCAAACCCACAATCACTACAACCTAAAGGAGAAAAGGCAACAGGTGCATGGGAACACCCACCACTGGCACTCCAGAGGGCACACCATCCTCCTTTAGAAATGCATTGCCAGTTACGGACTCAGTGAAAGTCCCTTTAAGAGAGAGAGTGTGTGTGTATGTGTGTGTGGGGCGTGCTTACGTCAATAGAAGATAAAGGACGTAATGACGTTGTTGAAGAAGTAAGAAGAAGAAGGAGGAGAGAGAGAGAGAAGGGAGAGAGACACCAGCCTGCTTGTTTTCTCTATCGATGGATGAGAAACAATAACTGTGTTTGCCACTGAAATCCATGTATGGAAGTTGGAAGTAATCCGGTGGAGTTCACTTTGTTGCTGACCTGTAGAAGGAAACAGGTATTTGTATGTGGACGACCACGGTTCGGATGCTTTTCGGGGTGAGGAAGTCACTACCGAGTAAACACTGAAGTGTCGTTTGGGTTCCATTGTGGAACATTTGGATTTCGTATGTACTCTCTCTATGTTTTTCTACATCTACATCTTATCTTCAGACAACGGTGGTTGTTGAAGAAGCCCTTGCTCATGTTTCACCTTATGGCTTGCGGAACTGAACTTTAAGAACCATTCCGGAACTGGGAGTTTTGGACTTTGTCACACACACACACAAAGAGTTTAGTTTTGGGGTTAACGTTCGAGGTTTAACGTTCTTGAATTCTAACATACTAACATTTTTTTTTAACTTTTATTTTACGTATTATCATAAGTAGTGATTAATAAAATAGTTTTTAACACTGAATCATGCTCAGTGTGTTTCTTTTGTTGCTGGTTTGTGACACTTGTCACAGGGTCTAAATCTCTCTACTCAAAGCACTGTGAGAGTATCTTTACTAGATGGACTGCAGTTCAAGAAGGCAAATTACCATCACTTTCTGAAGGGCAATTAGGAATAGGCAATGAATTCTCTCTCTGTCTATGATTCCCAGATCCTGAAAAATAAATAAAAATAATAATTTGTTTCTGATGATTGATGTCTGGCTAACGGGTCTGTGGTTAACAGATGTGATGTCACCTTTTTAAAGTTATATTTACCTATTTCCTGGTGGTGGATTCTCCCTGGTATTCATTTATAACTGGAAAATAACTGTAGTGCTTCATAGATCTCCTTTGTCACCTTATGCAATTTGAGGTCCTGGGTGTTTTATTGAATATTAAGCTTTGTAGAGTGAAATAAGCCTTAGCTAGAGGATTGAGGTCTACCTTGACCTTTGTTAGAAGAGGTTCAATCTGATCTGATCCACTTCCATGAAATGGATTCATTGGCAAGGCCAGCATTTATTACCCATCCCTGAATGCCCTTGAGAAATTAGTGGTGGCAAGCCACCTTTGTGAAGGCTGCAGTTCTTTTGGTGAAAGTGCTCTCACAATCAAATTGCTGAGGGAACTCCAGGATTTAGACCCGGTGGCAATGAAGGAACAGTAATGTATTTCCAAGTCAGGATGTTATATGAGTTGGAGAGGTCAAAATTTGGTGCCTTGGTCAATGCTGGATGGTCCATCCTTATTCTGTTTTAATGTAGCATAGCAGTCATGTTACAACTGAATAGCTTGTTGGTCATTTTACAGGACAGTTAAGTGTCAACCACATCCCTGTGGGTGCGGAGTCACCTATATACCAGACCAGATAAGGGCACTAGTGAACCAGATTCTTTCGCTCACCAATATTTCTCCCCCTCCTCCATACCAGCCAAACCCTCCTTGCCCCACCTCAATCCTCAAGCCCTTAACGTCCTCTCAACCCGATTCACTTTCCAACTGATTCCTCAATCCCCAACCCTGACCTGATTTTCTTTATCTACCCCAAACCTACCTCAACCTAACCACTCCTCCAAACCAGCCTCTGCCTCTCCATTCTCGGTGTCCCCAATGTGTGCTGCAGCCACAAATCACCTCCTCCCTAAAAGGTACTTCAGTATCGGAGGCCTGTTTTAAGTGGTGTTTGTCTGCCTGAAATTGGCTTACTAGCTCAGCAGAAGCCTAAAGAACAGCAGCTTGCACCAAAATGCTGAGCTCCTGACTTGGAAGTATTGCAAATGTTTTCAGGTGCTACCCGATTTAACCCTCATGAACTCATGGCCTTGCTGTAGTCCATCATGCTTTCGAAGCCTCATTTCAAAAACATAACAGATTGTCCTGTTGAGTGGTCAGAATCAGAATCAGAATCAGGTTTATTATCAGTGACATTTGTGCTGCTTTCAGGTTGCAGTTGTGAGTTTTCAGTAAGGACACCCTTACGTTGTCCCTTGCTGAGGTTCAGTTTGCACACTTGCTCCTTGAATACCCTGGGCCACTATGGCCTTCCATTGGGATCCCTACTCTCCCTCCCACTTTCAGCAGCTTACTGTTCTCTTCACATCCCCCCAGTCAAATTATATTCCAAAGGAAATGCCTGCTAATGCTTCCACGGTTAGGAATAACTGATCTGTGCACAAGACTTGGATCAGGTAGATGATCTGGAGCACCTGCCGTATGGATTAGTCCAAATTTAAACAATCATAGAAAACACAAAACATACATACAATCATAGACACAACCAGAAGAATCAACTGGCAGCCAATCTGTATGTAATGGATAATGCAATGGCAGTGGGGAACTCCTCCCTGCTGTTGAATGCACGTTAGACAATGCGAGACGCAGAGACGACACTATTGACTGACATCATGAACTGCCCACTCTGCGCACTTACAGCAATGTACACTGCACACAACCTAACATCATCACCAATATAGTCTTTGGCGCAATAAGTGTCTCTCATGGCATGGATGCCATTTTAGAGCCCTTGGGTCACTCATAACATGGGAGATCTGTTTATAATTGAAACACAAGCTTTTAATATTTACACGTCATCATAAGAAAGCATAAAAATTGCAAGAGCATAAATCCAGTGATTATGAAGAATTATCATTTACCTAACCATGTGTGTAGTGATTGGGTTCAGTGATCTTAAAGAAACTTTATTGACGAGCATTGTTTTCTGCAATCATATCATCCAGCGATAGCTAGAATTACATAAGGACCATAGGTAATTAAACAAAGCCAGTGCAAAATGCCTCTTCAGCAATAACAACACTTTTATATACTTTTTGATTTGTTATACCTTTCACTGGAACATCTGAGGCACAGTAGGCAAGTTCTGCCAAGAAATTCTAATTTACTTATGTCCAGAAATTCTAGGCAATTGTGTATTGTTAACAGAGAAGCAATAATATTTCACAAATATTGTATTTATGCATTATGAAGAGTTTAATTGCCTTGTATCCATTCTACTCAATTTGCTGTCTTTAATAGCTCTGCTCTGTAATGCAATGTTGAATTTTTTTAGCTTGTTGCAGACAGAATCTTTCAGCGACATCTTGACTGCATCTCATAGGACTCATGGGTGTAGTATGTTGATTGCCAAGTACACAGAAGGAATGCCCTGTTGCAAAGAGATTAAATTACTCCTTGCTCTGTTGTACAAAAATCCTCTTGTGATGTGCATCCCACAATTGTATATGTGAATATTTGAATTGCTTAAACATAACATCACCTGAAGGTGACAGTGGGAAGGACAGATGTAAAAGTTCATTTTTAATCTAATGAAGACTCGCCCCCTAGAGGGAAACCAAAGTATGATTGTTAGCTGAGGATGGAGATTCCAAAACCTTCTAAGTACTTAGTCATTCTAATGTTGAAGCAGGATGATTCACATTGTTAGCATGGTTTGGTTGTTATTTGTTTTAAACTATGAGATAGTTGATAATGTATGCAACCAGAGAATTCTTTAAGAAGGGCATAAGTATCATGAATGCGACTCTGCTAAATGTCTAGAAAGAAATGTAAGAAAGGACTGCGTGTATGCAGCAGTTTTATGTGTCAGCTTTAGGTTGCTTTTACAACCTGAATCAGAAGGCTGTAATTTTAAACCTTGAGCAGAAAAATCTAGACTTACTGAAGGAGTGCTAAATAACAGAAGTGTCGCCTTTCGGATATTTTAAGATCCCATTTCGTCTTTTAGGTGGAAGTGAAAGTTCCATGCCACTATTTCTAAGAAGTTTAATATTGTCCGAAGCAATATTAATCATTCAACCAATATTTCAAAACCAAATTATCTGGCCATTAACAGATTGTTTGCGAGAGATCGCTCCACACAGATTGGTCTCAACTATTTCCTACATTACAACAGCGATTATATTTCTAATGTAGTTGACTGGCTGTAAAGCACTTTGAAATAGCCATTACATCCCATACATTGAAGGTACACAGTAGTGGAAGTTACTCTAGAAATGCAAGCCTTTCTTTACATGACAACATAATAAAACAGGAGCAGGAGTAGGCCACACAGCCCCTCAGACCTACCCCGCTATTTAATATGATCACGACTGATTTGATCCAAGCCTTATCTCCTCTTCTGTCCCAGTTCCCCATAGCTCTCAGTTCCCTGATGTTTCAACATTTTACCTGCTTCCCCTTTAAGTATCCTCAATGATCCAGGCTCCATGACACACTGGGGTGGAGAATTCCAGAGATTTACCACCCCATCTCTTCGAAATCCTTTGACATCCTTCTACTAAGGCTCTTCCTAACCTTTAATTTCACCAGAATCTCCTCCTCCCTCCTGTCCCCTGCTGTCCATCTTACCCCAGCTCAAATTTCCCAGTCTTTCTACCTTATCAACTGCTGCTGGCACAGATCGCCAACTCCAGTATCCTGGTGCAGGGTTTTGACCCGAAACATCGACAGTTCCTTTCCTCCCACGAATGTTACTCAACCCACTGAGTTCCTCCAGCAGATTGTTTGTTGCACCAGTGTCCTGGTGCCAAGCACCTGCACCTGCTCATTGGTCTCTTGCAGATCTCGTCACCTTGGCTCCCAATCCCTAAGGTCAACCAGCCCAGCTATCACTGAGGTCCAATTTGAGACGTTCTAGGCTTCATCAAAACAATGGCCCATTTAATGGTCCTGAGGAAGGGTCTTGACCTGAAACATCAACTGTTTATCTTCTTCCAATAGTTGCTGCCTGACCTGCTGAGTTCCTCCAGCGTTTTGTGTGTTGCCCTTTTAAGAGATATATGTTAAATACTCTTTACTCATTACCAAGAGTAAACTTTTGAATTAAAAAATACAATGCTATTCTCAAAGAATTAAAACAAGGATTGTAATTAAGGATATTTTACTTAAAGAATAAAACAAAAAGAAAGATAAAATGTACTAAGGAAACAGATGACATGATATCCCAGACAATAGAACACCTACCTCCTAACCAGATGGTCATGTACTTGAATCCTTGGGCTAGCTGTCCTTACTCATCTGCCAGGTTACCAGATGGAGCATCTCACTTCAGCTGAACACTTCAAGGTGTTCCAACACTTCCAACACTCCGAAGTGAAAGCTTGGAAGTAACTACAGGCAAGCCCTGCATTATGGCCATTCAGGATATGGAAATCTGCCCTTACTGAATTTGCAAATCACTACCCAAAAGTTTGAGACACAGAATAAGATTCGCTGTCATGGAATTCGTGTGTAAAAAAAAAAGTAAGTAAATCCACACAAAATGAGTTTTTCTTCACCTTGTGTTTTATCGACTCATGCACAGATGATGAGGCTTGGTGTTATGGAAAATCGCAACATGGCCCATTTTCTAGGAACACAAACACCTCCCCAGTGCCCCATAACACAGGGGTTGCATGTAGTGTAATTGCTTAAACCAAGCATGTATTTATCATTCCTTCCTTCAGTGGCACTAGGATTGATTGCAAGGATGTCAATTATACTGCATGGAACCCATTTGCAATAGCATCCTATGGGAAAAATATGGTCAAAACAGCGAGGCAGAATGGTCAAAATGGATAAAAAAGGAGGCATAAGAGACTGCAGATGCTGGAATCTGGAGCAACAAACAATCTGCTGGAGGGACTCAGCGGGTCGAGCAGCATCTGTGGGAGGAAAGGAATTGTTGACGTTTCAGATCAAAACCCTGCATCAGGACAGTCCTGATACAGGGTTTCAATCCAAAACATTGGCAATTTCTTTCTTCCCACAGATGTGGCTCGACCCACTGAATTCCTCCAGCGGATTGTCTGTTGCTGAAGTTTCTAAAGCCAATAGATTGTAGCACAGCATGCAGTAAGTATGAGCAACCTATCAATTTCAATATACTTTGAGTTAGATAATTCTGTCAATTGTTGCAATAGTAATCCTGCTCAGTATGAGAGGAACTGCAGGTTCAGACATTTGGTTATGTGCTTGGCTGAGGATCCAATGGCGCAAAGCTATCATTTGTGGTATTATGACTGAATTTGCAGGATTATGCCCAAGAAGAGCAGGGTGAGCTGCCTCAACGACTATCGCCCAGTAGCACTCACATCTACTGTGATGAAGTGCTTTGAGAGGTTGGTCATGGCTGTAATTAACTCTTGCCTGAGCAAGGACCTGGACCCGCTGCAATTTGCCTACCACCTCAACCGGTCTACAACAGACGCATTCTCAATGGCTCTCCACTCAGCTTTGGAGTACCTAGACAACAGCAAAACATACAGCAGGCTGCTGTTTATTGATTACAGCTCAGTGTTCAACACCATCATCCCTTCAGTTCTAATCAACAAGCTTCAAAAGCTGGGCTTCTGTACCTCCCTCTGCAAATGGATCGTCGACTTCCTTATCGGGAGACTATAGTCAGTACGGATCGGTAGTAACATCTCGTCCTCACTGACAATCAACTCAGGCGCACCTCAAGGGTATGCACTTAGCCCACTGATCTAGTCCCTCTACACTCATGACTGTGTGGTTAGGCATAGCTCAAACGCCATCTATAAATTCGCTGATGACACCACTATTGTTGGCAGAATCTCAGATGGCGATGAGGAGGTGCACAGGAGTGAGATAGGTCGGCTGGTTGAGTGGCGTTGCAACAACAACCTTGCACTCAACGTCAACAAGACCAAGGAATTGATCGTGGACTTCAGGAAGGGGAAGTCGGGAGAACACACACCAGTCTTCATCGAGGGGTCAGCGGTGAAAAGGGTGAGCATCTTCAAGTTCCTGGGCATCAACATATCAGAGGATCTATCCTGGGCCCAACAGATTGATGCACTCATGAAGAAGGCGCCCCACGCTCCAATGTGCAGGATCAAAAGAGGCTGCAGAGGGTTGTAGACTCAGCCAGCTCCACCACGGGCACAACCCTCCACGCCATATGAGGACATCTTCAAGAGGCGGTGCCTCAAGAAGGCAGCATCCATCATTTAGGACCCTCACTACCTGGGACATGCCCTCTTCACGTTACTACCATCAGGGAGGAGGTACAGGAGCCTGAAGACCCACACTCAGCATTTCAGGAACAGCTTCTTCCCCTCCACCATCAGATTTCTGAACGGTTCATGAACCCCTGAACACTATCTCATTATTCTTCTTTTGGTATTGGTATTGGTTTATTATTGTCACTTGTACCGAGGTACAGTGAAAAACTTGTCCTGCATACCGTTCGTATAGATCAATTCATTACACAGTGCATTGAGGTAGTACAAGGTAAAAACAATAACAGGATATAGAGTAAAGTGTCACAGCTGCAGGGAAGTGCAGTGCAAGTAGACAATAAGGTGCAAGGTCATAACAAGATAGATTGTGAGGTCAAGAGTCCATTTCATTGTATAAGATACCCATTCAATAGTCTTATCATCGTGGGATAGAAGCTGTCCTTGAGCCTGGTGGTATGCGCCCTCAGGCTCCTGTATCTTCTGCCTGATGGGAGAGGAGAGAAGAGAGAATGACTCGGGTGGGTGGGGTCTTTGATTATGCTGGCTGCTTCACCAAGGCAGTGAGAGGTATAGACAGAGTCCATGGAGGGGAGGCTGGTTTCCATGATGTGCTGGGCTGTGTCCACAACTCTCTGCAGTTTCTTGCGGTCCCAGGCAGAGCAGTTGCCATACCTATCTATTGCACTACTTATTTATTTTTGTAACTTACAATAATTTTTATGTTATGTCTTGCACTGTACTGCTGCTGCAAAACAACAAATTTCATGACATATGTCAGTGATAATAGACCTGATTCTAATTCTGAACGCCCTGTCAGAATCCCGCCAAAACTTTAGCAATTTTGACGAACAGCGATACAAATTGAGTGAGATATACAATAGGCACCTCAGAGGATATTGCCCATCTTACACAAGGTATCCTCTGCTGTGGTCACAATCTGAGAACAGCTCCACAGTGAGACGCCACCTTCAAGTGCTCTTCGCCCTCTGGTTAAGGCGGTGTGAGCTGAGCCCCAGGAACCACATCTGATCACTGGTTTATGCCATCCGCTTATTTCAGTTGACCTCAGTATGCTTGAATTGTGGAAGGTTGGATAAAGAGATAAAGACAGCAGCAGGTCATTACCCAGTGACGTTTTGCCCAGTTGAATAGATTGCTGATGCGCCTTGTTGGAGATCAGACAAAAATAAATACTCCTTGGCCCAAATTAATAGAGTCATTTGTTTTGCTGGATATTATATATGCAGGCACACACTGCAGTAGATCAATGAATTGATCAGTAAAATAATATCAAGATACAAGATCCATTTAGGCTCAATGGCCTGAATCATAGGGAGAGGATGGGCATTCTAGGGCTTTATTCCTTGCAACATAGGAGACTGAGGGGTGATGTTATAGACGTGTGTAAAATCATGAGGGATGTAGATAGGGTGCATGCACACAGTCTTTTTTCCAGGGAAGGGAAATTTAAAGCCAGAGGTTTAAGGTGAGAGGTTGAAAGATTTAAAAGGGACCTGAGGGGCAACTTCTTCACGCAGATGGTGGCGTGTATATGAAATGAGCTGCCAGAGAAAGTGGTTGAGGCAGGTACAATAACAACACTTAAAAGATATTTGGACAAGTACGTGGATAGGAGGGGTTCAGAGGGATATGGGCCAAATGTGGGCACATGGGACTAGCTTAGTGGAGATAATGGTCGGACTTCAGCTGAAGGGCCTGTTTCCATTCTACATTACTCTATGACACTATGACTCCAAGAAGTGTTTAAAAAACTACTAATGTAGCAATCAAATGCAAACTTTATTTTTTGTTCCTCTAAAGAAACTTCATTTGAAAGTACCCATATAATTGATACGAGAGGTGGAGCCTATTCCAGAAAAAAGTAAAAGCATTTTCTCACAGTTGTCACTTTAAGGGATTTAAAATTAAAGGGTCACCCAGTTTAGTCAGAGGTGAGGCAAAATATTTTCCTTCAAAGGCTACCGTAGCTTACCAGAGCGAGATAGGACATCTGGTTGGGTGGTGCCACAACAACCTCTCGCTCAACGTCAGTGAAACTAAAGATCTGATTGTTGACTTCAGAAGGAAGGAGGGTGAACATGTGCCAGTCTACATTGGGGAATCGGCAGTGGAGAGAGCCAGCAGCTTTAAATTCCTGGGCGTTAACATATCAGATGACCTGTCCTGACCCCTGTACATAGATGCAATCACAAAGAAAGCAGGCCAGCATCTTTACTTTCTTAGGAAGTTAAGGAGGTTCAGCTCGTCACCAAACGCTCTAACAAACTTCTACAGATGTACTGTTGAAAGTATCCTGACTGATTGCATCATAGTCTGGTACGGCAATTCATATACACAGGAACGCAAAAAGCTGCAGGGAGTAGTAGACTCTGTTCACTACATCATGGGCACATCCCTCCCCACCATGGGTGGGATCTACCGGAGGAGCTACCTCAAGAAGGCAACATCCATCATCAAAGATCTCCACCATCAGGGCCATGCCATCTTCTCACAGCTACCATCGGGCAGGAGGTACAGAAACCTGAAGTCCCACACTGCCAGGTCCAAGAATAGCTACTTCCCTTCAAACATTGCCTCCCAGGTGCCAGGGTCTGGGATGTCTCTGATGGGGTCCACAGAATTCTTGAGTAGGAGGGAGAACAGCCAGAAGTTGTGGTTCATGTTGGTACCAAGGACATAGGTAGGAAGAGGGATGACGTCCTAAAAAGTGAGTTTAGGGAGCTAGGCAGAAGGCTAAAGAACAGGACCTCAAGGGTAGCAATCTCGGGATTGTTGCCAGTGCCACGCGATAATGAAGGTAGGAATAGGAGGAGATGGCAAATAAATGCGTGGCTGAGAAGTTGGTGCAGGAGGGAAGGTTTTAGATTTTTGGATCATTGGGATCTCTTCTGGGGAAGGTGGGACCTGTACAGAGAGGACGGGTTACACCCGAACTCGAGGGGCGGGGGCCAATATCCTTGCAGCCAGGTTTGCTAGGGTGGTTTGGGAGGGTTTAAACTAGTTTGTGAGGGGGATGGGAACCAGAGGGGTAGATCAGAGGAAGAAGGGGATGGGGAAAAGTCAGATCTAACAGGTAGAGAGGCTTTGAGGAAGGAGAAGCAGAGTACAGGCTATAAAAGTGGTAAGGTGGATGGGCTAAAGTGCATTTACTTAAATGCAAGAAGTATCAGAAATAAGGGAGATGAACTGAGAGCTTGGATAAGTACATGGGACTACGATATTGTGGCTATTAGAGAGACATGGCTGACACAAGGGCAGGAATGGATATTGAATATTCCTGGTTTCCAGTGTTTTAAAAGGGATGGGGGTTGGGAGAAGAGGAGGAGGGGTGGTGGTACTGGTCAGGGACACTATTACAGCTGCAGAAGGGGTAGATAATGTAGAAGGATCCTCTCTAGAGTCAATATGGGTGGAAGTTAGGAACAAGAAAGGAATAGTTACTCTACTAGGAGTATTCTATAGGCCCCCCAGTAGCAGTAGGGATGCTGAGGAGCAGATTGGGAGGCAGATTTTGAAAAGATGCAAAAATAACAGGGTTATTATCATGGGAGACTTCAGCTTTCCAAATATTGATTGGCACCTGCTTAGTGCCAAAGGTTTAGATGGGGCAGAGTTTGTTAAGTGTGTCCAGGACGGATTCCTGTCACAGTATGTTGACAGGCCAACTAGATGGAATGCCATATTAGATCTAGTTTTAGGTAATGAACTGGGTCAGGTGACAGATCTATCGGTGGGTGAGCATTTGGGGGACAGCGACCACTGCTCCATAACCTTTAGCATTGTCATGGACAGGGATAGGAGCAAAGAGGACGGGAAGATATTTAATTGGGGAAAGGCGAATTATGAGGCTATACTTGAGAGTATAAATTGGGATGACATTTTTGAAGGGAAATGTACTATGGAGATGTGGTCGATGTTCAGGGATCTCTTGCAGGACGTTAGGGATAAATTTGTCCCGGTGAGGCAGAGAAGGAATGGCAGGGTGAAGGAACCATGGGTGACGAGAGAGGTGGAACAACTAGTTAGGAAGAAGAAGGCAGCATACATAAGGTGGAAGCAGCAAGGATCAGATAGGGCTAGTGAGAAATATAGAGTAGCAAGGAAGGAACTTAAGAAGGGGCTGAGGAGAGCAAGAAGGGGACATGAAAAGGCTTTGGCAAGTAGGGTTAAGGAGAATCCCAAGGCTTTTTTCTCGTAGATGAAGAGCAGAAGGATGGCTAGAGTAAAGGTAGGTCCAATTAAAGACAAAGGTGGGAAGATGTGCCTGAAAGTGGTGGAAGTGGGTGAGGTTCTCAATGAATACTTTTCTTCAGTATTCACCAAGGCGAGGCGTCTTGATGACACTGAGGACAGTGTAGGTGAGGGTAATGTTCTAGAGCATGTAGATATCAAAAGAGAGGATGTGTTGGAGCTGTTAGAAAATATTAAGACAGATAAGTCCCCGGGGCCTGATGGAATACTCCCCAAGCTGTTGCGTGAGGCAAGGGAGGAGATTGCTGAACTGTTGGCTAGGATCTTTGAGTCCTCGTTGTCCACAGGAATGGTACCGGAGGATTGGAGGGTGGCAAATATTATCTAACAATCTCTTGAACTTGACCAACATATCAGCCTCCACTGCCCTTATTCAAAAAAGATAGTAGGTATAGTCCAGGGAATTACAGACCAGTGAGCCTTACGTCTGTGGTGGGTAAGTTGTTATAAAGGATTCTAAGAGATAGGATCTATGAGCATTTAGAGAATCATGGACTGATTAGGGACAGCCAGCATGGCTTTGTGAAGGGAAGATCTTGCCTCACAAGCCTGATAGGTTTCCTTGAGGAGGTGACCAGGAAGATTGATGAGGGTAGTGCAGTAGATGTGGGCTACATGGATTTTAGTACGGCGTTTGACAAGGTTCCATATAGTAGGCTTCTTCAGAAGGTCAGATGTCATGGGATCCAGGGAGGCTTGGCTGTGTGGATTCAGAATTGGCTTGCCTGTAAAAAGCAGAGTGTTGTGGTGGAGGGAGTGCATTCAGATTGGAGGGCTGTGACTAGTGGTGTCCCACCGGGATCGGTTCTGGGACCTCTACTTTTTGTGATATTTATTAATGACTTAGGTGAGGGGGTGGAAGGCTGGGTTAGCAAGTTTGCAGATGACACAAAGATTGGTGGTGTTGTGGATAGTGTGGAGGGCTGTCAAAGCTTACAGAAGGATATTGACAGGATGCAGTGTTGGGCTGAGAAGTGGCAGATGGAGTTCAATCCGGAGAAGTGTGAGGTGGTACACTTTGGAAGGACTAACTCCAAGGTGAAGTACAAGGTTAATGGCAGGATTTTGGGCAGTGTGAAGGAGCAGAGGGTCCTGGGGGGTTCATATCCACTGAAAGTTGCCTCACAGGTGGATAGGGTAGTTAAGAAAGCTTATAGGATGTTAGCCTTCATTAGTCATGGGATCGAGTTTAAGAGCTGCGAAGTAATGATGCAGCTTTACAAAACTCTGGTTAGACCACACTTAGAGTACTGTGTCCAATTCTGGTCGCCTCATTATAGGAAGGATGTGGAGGCGTTGGAGAGGGTGCAGAGGAGATTTACCAGGATACTGCCTGGATTAGAAAGTATGGATTATGAGGAGAGACTAAAGGAGCTAGGGCTTTACTCATTGGAGAGAAGGAGGATGAGGGGAGACATGATAGAGGTATACAAAATATTAAGAGGAATAGATAGAGTGGACAGCCAGCGCCTCTTTCCCAGGGCACCAATGCCAAATACAAGAGGGCATGGCTTTAAGGTAATGGATGGGCGGTTCAAGGGAGATGTCAGAGGGAGGTTTTTCACTCAGAGGGTGGTTGGTACATGGAATGCGCTGCCTGGGGTGGTGATGGAGGCTGATACATTGGTCAAGTTCAAGAGATTGTTAGATAAGCATATGGAGGAATTTAAAATAGAGGGATATGTGGGAGGAAGGGGTTAGATAGTCTTAGGTGTGGTTTGAAGATCGGCACAACATGGTGGGCCAAAGGGCCTGTATTGTGCTGTATTGTTCTATGGTTCTATGGTTCATTTGGTTCTTGAACCAACTGGCACAACCCTAATCACTAGAGTTTAGCAACACTATGACCACTTTGATCACTTTGCACTAAAATGGACATTGTTTTTTTTTGTTCTAATTGTATTCTTTCTTGTAAAAATTATGTCTAATTTATATTTATGTTTTCTTGTGAATGCTGCTTATATGCCTGTGATGCTGCTGCAAGTAAGTTTTTCATTGCATCTGTGCATACATGTACTTGTGCGTATGACAATAAACTTGACTTTGACTTTGACTTTGAGTCTTTGGAACTCCTTCAAAGGGCTATGGAATCAAAGCATTTGAACATCACAAAGACAGAGGTGGATAGATTCATGATAAGCAGTGGTCACTGGGGGTAGGTGGGAATGCAGAGTTAAAGTCACCATCAGATCATGATCTTATTAACTGGTGAAGCAGGCACACATACTGAGAGCCCTACACCAGCTCCTAATTCGTATGTTTACATGAAGAGTCAAACAATACAGTCACATTTCCTCCTGCACAAGTACTTGTGTCCCTGTGTGTGTGTGTGTGTGTGTGTGTGTCTCCTTGCATTTGGACCAGGCCCTTGATCTGTCAGGTGTGTCTGGTAAGCTGGTGTGTAACAGTCACCCCACACTACAAGAATTCACTCACTGAAATCTAGAATTGGAGTGGAAGCAAGCCATCCTTGAATGCCAACTGAAGGAATGCCTAACAAGACGACAAGCTGGTCGTCCTGCCCTGCTACAGAATTGTGTATCAGTGCCAGTGCTGTCTTTATCCCGGTATAAATTCAAACTAACGTCTGTCCTTTCCAGTCTGACAAAGCCAGCAGCTCTCAACTTGTTAATGATCATTTTTCACAGGTGAATGTTGGCAGACTATTCTACTGAGGGCCATCCTTAATTCAACCATTCCTAATACACCAACATACATGCTTTCCAGCAAGAATTGCTCAATAGTTATGAGCAAAGGGAATGTTATTGTTCCTCCCTCCTTACACTGGGGCATTGTCAGTTACAGTTCTCCTGGTTTTTATGACTCAGTAGTACACTGTACAATGAACTTACACATAAACCAATGTCATAGGGGAGTTTTTTTAACTTTACAGTTGTGCCATGAATTTAATGGTTGGAGTGAACACAGGCCAGGCCTAAATCTCCAAAAGCGTGTTTCTGGCAAATGAGTCTCCCTACAGGAGCACAAATTCACCTCATGTGTAATTTCGTTTGGAATTTGTATTGCCTTGTTCTTCCAGATTAAAACAGCAACCAAGAATTTCTGACATGAGGGTGTTCACACTGACGTGGTCTGGTTGTAAATGAAGTCTGCTTTAAATAAGATTGTCACACTTTTATTATAGGCTCCACAGGCTGAGTTGCCTGTTATAGAGAGGAGCCGGCTTAGTCAGTTCTTGGACAGGCTGCTGACTCTACCATGGGATGCTTTTGTTTAATTTGGAAAGAGAAGGAGCAGAACAGCTGTGGGGCAGAATATCAGAAAAGGTTTCCCCTATCACATTAACACAGTCAACTACACCTGCTTGGCTAAGGATTGGTGAGATTCAACGTAAACCTGCCATGCTCTCATCTGAATCTTTTTGAATGTATGAGAATAGCTGACTCTGCTGATATTTTGCCTGTTGCAATGTAAGGTATTTTAGTAGGACTGTTATTTTATATCTGGTACATGCACAGCATTGAGAGGACATTTCACTAACACTCAGCAGAAACACAGCAAGCTGGAACATAACGTTAGTGTCGTACTGTTATTAATCATGAGAATCATTTGTTGTTCAGATCCATTCTGACATTCATCAACACATTCCTTGTGTGCTGTTGGGAAAAGGCTGTAACACTGCCTCATCAGATTCTTCTTAATTTTCATCATGATAATAGGAAGGCTGAGGAACAAATTCTCAATCAAAAGTGACTTATGGTGAATCTAGTTCTAAGGCCAAGCTTTTGATCACCGATACTCATATCTCTTTATATAGCTGGGTGTCATATTAACATTGATAATACTCCTGTGAAATGCCTTGAGATGTTTTACTGGGTTAATGGTACAATATATTGGCAATCCATTGTTATTGAGATAGTTACTACACTGTATTAATAATTCACTTCAACCTTTATAATACTGAACTAATCAAAAGTTTTAACTCCCAAGTTGAAAACATGATAGTTTCCTTCAAAATAAAACACACTACGAAATAGACGTTACATCTTCCCTCATAAGGAGTACAAATGTTCACTCACAAAGGTACTTGTGTCTGTTGCTGTGTGGAATTTGCATGTTCTCCCTGTGATTTTGTGTGTTTCCTCCAAGTCCTCTGGTTTTCTCCCACATCTCAAGGTTAGTTGGCCACTGTAAATTACTCCCAGTGTATAGATGAGTGTAGTGGAAACGGTGGAATCTGAGGCGAGTTGGGCCTTCCACTCAACGTCTGCAGACAAAGGTCCCCTACCAACCTTCTCCTGCTGCACCACACTGCCCTTCAATAATAGAGGTTCATGTCAGGACTCTGGAGAATATGGACCACTTCCCATAATTTGGGAGCCACCTCTTGGCAAAGAATGACATTGAAAATGAAATTTGCCACCGCCTTCAATGTGCCAGCACTTCAGTGAATTTTCCAGTTTCAGGTAACCCTTACCTCTTGTGTCCCCCCCCCCTTTCCAATCCAGCCCTGCTCCTCCCAGTTTTGCTCCCTTTCCCACATCCTCCCTCCAGCCCCCCCCCCCAATCACCCATTCTCATCCCCCTCTGTCTCCTGGTTCCATCCATCTATTACCCACACACTTCATCCACCAGATCACCTACCCCATTTGGCCCGACCTCTCCCTTAATGATTCCCATTATTACCTTCCATACTTATCAGATTCCAGCACTTGTAGCCTTTGGGTCCCATTCATCAGCCTCCCCCCACCTGGCCCCATCTATGCCCTCCCCACCTGTTTCCCTTTTCTCTTCTTTTGGTAGCATAGGCGTTAGCTCAACACTATTACAACGCCAGCGACCCGGGTTCAATTCTGGCCACTGTCTGTAAGGAGTTTGTACGTTCTCCCCATGTCTGCGTGGGTTTCCTCCGGGTGCTCTGGTTTCCTCCCACATTCCAAAGACGTATGGTTAGGAAGTTGTGGGCATGCTATATTGGCGCCGGAAGTGTAGCAACACTTGCGAGCTGCCCCCAGAACGCTCTACGCAAAGATGCATTTCACTGTGTGTTTCGATATACATGTGACTGATAAAGAAATCTTACTTCACCTATCACCCACCCGCCTCTTTTTCCCCAACTTCAACCCTCCCCCTCCCCCTCATGGCTCCATCTGCCCATCATTTCTCACGCATCCTCAATCCACCTATCACCTACTGGCCCTTGGCTCAACCCTCCCATTCTCCTCCTTATACCAGCTACCTTCACTCTCAGTCCTGATGCAAGGTTTTGACCCAAAATGCTGACAATGCCTCCCCCCCCCCCCCCCCCCCCCACAGATGCTGCCTGACCCGCTGAGTTTCTCCAGTGAATTGTGTTTATTTTTCTGCCAGCACAACTTTTGGCCAATTGAAGAAAAGGACATTTGAAGATCAAGACCTGGCGCAAAACTTAGGGTCTACTGGGCTCCAGTGATCCCTGTCCTTCCATATGTTTCTGAGACCTGGATTACATACAGCAGACATATCAATGCACTAGAAACATACCACCAACACTGTCTTTGCAAAATCCCCCAATTCACTGGAAAGATAAGCAAACCAACATCATTGTCCTCTCCCAGGCTAACATCCCCAATACTGAGACCCTGGTTACACTTGGCTAAGTTGAACAATGCATGTCTTCCACATGCCTGGCACCAGACCCCCAAAACAGGTACTGTCAGGGGAAGAGGTTACCTGGTAGACAGAGGAAAAGATTCAAGGGTGTGCTCAAAGCATTCTTGAAGAAAGGCAACATCCCCATTGTTACTCTTTAACTCTCATCGTCTGGTGAACATTTCAATAAAATCTTCTACTGAGAGATTTATTTAATGGACAGCTTCCAGTGTCTGTGTCATTTGGTTGATTATGGCCCTTGGGAATTTACCCACTGTATTATGTACCCTTGCTGCCCTTTAATGGTATAATTACCAGTCCCTCTACCAACAGAGTTCCATTTCATTAAACCTCCTGGTCAAGTAAACTTCAGAAGAATTGCAAGGAGCTGTTCCACAGTCCAACATAGCCTATACAATGTACTGATGCAGTCACTGTAATTTCATTGCAACAAAGGTCATTTCCATGGGTATCCTGAAGTTATTTCATCAAAACATCATACGTGGTCAAAATATTTGAATATGTTTAAGGCAGAAGTAGATAGATTCTGGATGAGCAAGGCATCAAGATGCTACCAGGAGTACAATTAGATCAGTAGTGATGTTATTGAAAGGCAGAACAGGCTCAATGGGCCGAGTGGTCTACTCCTGCTCCTAGTTTACATATATTGTTTCAATTGGATGTTCAACATCAGGATGAAAAATTTGATTAGTGAATATAGTGTAAGCTAAAGCACCTAACAAGCAAATGATGCCAAAGTATATCTTTTTTATTTCCTTTTTTTATCTATCAACATTTTTCCTTTAATAGAAGCAGAAAATGCTGAAAAACACTCAGCAGGTCAGGACATCTGTGGAAAGAGAAAACGGTGTTAATGTTTCAGGTTTGACAACCCTTTGTCAGAAATGGTAAAGATAAGATTTCTTTATTAGTCACATGTACATCGAAACACGCAGTGAAATGCATCTTTGCGTATAGAATGTTCTGGGCGCAGCCTGCAAGTGTCGCCATGCTTCCAGCACCAACATAGCATGCCCACAACTTCCTAACCCGTACGTCTTTGGAATGTGGGAGGAAACCGGAGCACCCGGAGTAAACCCACACAGACGTGGGGAGAACGTACAAACTCCTTACAGACAGTGGCCAGAATTGAACCCAGGTCGCTGGCGCTGTAATAACATCACACTAACCGCTACGCTACCGTGCCGCCCCAAAGAGGGATAAAAGAGGTCATTTTCAATTGTAGAGAAGGTGGCTGTTATAAGATGAGGCCAGTGTTGTCATGGAGATGTGCTCCAGGGCTCATCTGGTCAAAATGGGTAAATGGGAGCAGGAGGAGGACAACACAGACAAAGAAGTACAAAGTTTTGCTAATTGCAGAGGAGAGACATGCCCAGCAGGTTAGGCTGTACTAATAGAGAGAGTAAAACTGAGCCAATATCTCAGATGGATGACTTACAGCAGAACTGGCCTGTTATGATACAGACAGAAGAAACAAGCAACCTGAAGTTGGGGAAATTGATACTGAATCCAGAAAACTGCAAGGTGCCCAGACAGAAGATGAGCGTTGTTCCTCGAGCTTGCAATGGGCATTGTTGTAAGAGTGCAGGTGGGCCACATTCAGAGATGGAGTGAGGTGGGGAATTAAAGTGGCAGGCAACAGGATGCTCAGGGTCACCCCTGTGGGCGAGACACAAATGCTTTGCAAAGTGATCACACAATCTGCATCTGGTTTCTTTATTTTGCCTTTACATATTAGTGACAGCATTTCTCAGCTGGTGGCTCTCTTTGCCCGTGGATCAGAAAGCAATGGGCTCCGAACCCCTGGAGACATTAAAAATTTAAATAACAGGAGTCTCTTTTTGAGTCCCTTTCCCCTGGATTTTCTAATTGGGGTGAGAAACAGTAATGCGAGCTTCCCTGAGGAGGTGGTATGGTCATGTTAGAAGGGGGTGAAATTATAAAATTGAACTGTATTTATTCAATGTCTATAACAGGAGTGAATAATCAGGTTGCCTGGTGGGTGAGTGGGCAGGTGGAGGCCAGAAAGAAGCAAATACTTCTGAAGTGGGAGAAAATTGAGGGATGTCTGCCTCACTCCCTCCTCTCTGACCGGGTTCTCAAATCTTCATCCAGGCTCCTCTGTAATTAGCCAGCAGAAAGAAAGAATAAAGATTGAACTTTCATCTGACCTTATCACATATCTTAGAGACATTTTAATACAATGACTTATTCTGATGTGCAGTCAACCACCGCAGCCTCGTTGGATGGAGAAAGATCTCACCCTCAGAGATAACAACGACCATCATTTTTATAACACTTTCATGTCATTAGAAAATGAAGGGAATAAGCATTCAAGCTATTTTGGAAACATTAAATGTTATTTAAAATAGAAATAGATCTGCTCTTTTTAAAATAATATCATGAGATATTTATTGTTCACCCGAGCTATCAGGGCAGATGGATGAGTCCTTAATTTAACACGTTGCTTGAGTGCAGTGCTGACAAGGCAGCGTGCTGCAATGAGCTGTACTCTATGTTATGTGCTGATGTCCAAGGGTGAGCTTGATCTTCTGATCTATTGGCACAGGGATGAGAGCAAATACACTAAGCTGACAGAAGGAAGTCAATGGCACGTAGAGGCTCCAGGTCAACTCCCCTCCAGTCTTCATTCCCTGCTTTTGGGAAAGCACCTCAGCAATTTGCTTCCTATCTCCCAAAGCCTGCTATATATATATAAAAAAAACAGGCGATCTTATCCATGGAGAATTAAGCACGCTTGCTTCTCCATTCACTTCCAGCTCATTAGTACAAATTTGTGCTATCTAAAAAAAGTTCTGAAACTTCTGGTTGATAACTTGCTGTCATTCTAAAGAATTGTAATCAATACTTTACCCAAAACATGAAACTGTACAAAATAATGTAAGATTAAATGATATGACATTTACTGCAGCTTCCTCATGGTTAACTGATTACTGCACAAAGCAAGTTAAATGAATTGAAGCGGGTTAGTTATTATGTTACGGACTCAGTGAAAGTCCCTTTAAGATAGAGAGTGTGTGTGTATGTGTGTGTGGGGCGTGCTTACGTCAATAGAAGATAAAGGACGTAATGACGTTGTTGAAGAAGTCAGAAGAAGAAGAGAGAGAGAGAAGGGAGAGAGACACCAGCCTGCTTGTTTTCTCTATCGATGGATGAGAAACAATAACTGTGTTTGCCACTGAAATCCATGTATGGAAGTTGGAAGTAATCCGGTGGAGTTCACTTTGTTGCTGACCTGTAGAAGGAAACAGGTATTTGTGTGTGGACGACCACGATTCGGATGCTTTTCGGGGTGAGGAAGTCACTACCGAGTAAACACTGAAGTGTCGTTTGGGTTCCATCGTGGAACATTTGGATTTCGTATTTACTCTCTCTATGCTTCTCTACGTCTACGTCTTATCTTCAGACAACGGTGGTTGTTGAAGAAGCCCTTGCTCATGTTTCACCTTATGGCTTGCGGAACTGAACTTTAAGAACCATTCCGGAACTGGGAGTTTTGGACTTTGTCACACACACACACGACGAGTTTAGTTTTGGGGTTAACGTTCGAGGTTTAACATTTTTGAATTCTAACATACTAGCATTTTTACTTTTATTTTACGTATTATCATAAGTAGTGATTAATAAAATAGTTTTTAACACTAAATCATGCTCAGTGTGTTTCTTTTGTTGCTGGTTCGTGACAAAATTGGGGGCTCGTCCGGGATCCAATCCAAAGATTAACGAGTGTCGTCTGGGATCGTTCCCCAGATTGACAAGATTTGTTCGAGATTCAATCCAAAGATTTTTGAGGGAGGTCAGATAAATTCTTTTTAATTGGCTTGTGTGTGTGGAAACCAGCAGCAATGGATATTAAGGCATTTTTGGAGTCACCAACCCAAAAGGGATTGGAGGTGGCGAAAAAGGATGATTTGATAAAGATTGCTACAAGGTTAAACCTTACAGAAGTAAAGCAGTCTATGAGAAAGGCAGATATTCAGAGACTGATAGCTGGCCATTATGTGGAAAAGAAGGTGTTTGAGAAGGAAGTGTTAAAACAGTTTCCTGGCAGTGAAATAGCAATTTCTGAGGCACAGGTGCAGCTGGCAAAGATAGAGGCTGAACGAGAGCAAAATAAATTAGAAGCTGAACGAGAGCAAAAGAGATTAGAGGCTGAACGAGAGCAAAATAAATTAGAAGCTGAACGAGAACAAAAGAGATTAGAGGCCGAACGAGAGCAAACCCAGTTAAAGATAGAGGCCGAGCGAGAGAAATTAGAGGCCGAACAAAAGAAATTAGAGGCCGAACAAAAGCTAACTCAGATGAAGATAGAGGCTGATCTAGCAATGAAGCAGATGGAATTGAAGAGGATGGAGCTGGATAGTGAGGAGAAGGAGAAACAGAGGCAGCATGAGTTACAAATGAAGCGTAGGAGTTCGGAATCTGATTCTGATGATGGTTTTTCAGCCAGCAGGGAGGTTCGATTAGTCCCTCCGTTTGAAGAAGATCAGGTTGATCAGTATTTCCAACATTTTGAAAAGGTTGCTGTGAGTTCAAACTGGCCAAGGAAAGGATGGGCTCTTATGGTACAGAGTGTGATTAAAGGTAAAGCTCAAAAAGCTTATTCTGCTTTGTCTGTTGAGGATGCAGCTGATTATACCAAGGTAAAACAAGCTATATTGAAGGCCTATGAATTGGTCCCTGAGGCTTATAGACAAAAATTCAGAGATTTGAGGAAATCTGCAGATCAGACTTATATGGAATTTGCCAATGGAAAGAGAATATGTTTTGAACGATGGTGCCTGGCTAAAAATGTAGATGGGGATTATGATAAATTGAAAGAATTGATACTAGTGGAAGACTTTAAAAGATGTGTTCCAGCTGAATTAACAACATATTTAAATGAAAAGGCAGTGGAAACTTTACAAGAAACTGCTAGGTTGGCAGATGATTATGCTTTAACCCATAAATCCAAATGGGGACAACCTAAAACCTTTCAAAAGAGTTATAAGGACAATCCAGGTAAACCGGAGATTAAATTGGGAGGTAATCAAAAAGGAAAGGATGAAAAGAAGCCAGTGCTGGAGAAACCTGTTGAGCGTACTTGTTATTACTGTAAGAAACCTGGCCACGTGATATCTAATTGTGCCCTTTTGAAGAAAAAGAAGGAAGCTGGGCCCAATGCTTGCTTTCAGGCAATTAAAAATCAAAAAGGTTCAGGAGATGCTGTTAAAGATCAGTCCTTGCAAGAGGGAAAAGCGGAAAAGTTGGAGGAGGTGAGAAAAGAATTCCGTTCGTATGTATCAGAGGGTTTTGTTTCACTGAATGATGAGTCACCCCAGGTGCCAGTGAAAATTCTTAGAGATACTGGGGCTAGTCAATCTCTCTTGCTGGACAGTGTTTTAAATTTTGGTGAAGAAAGTGACACTGGTGAAGTAAATCTAGTACGAGGTGTTACAGGTGAGACCATGTCTGTCCCTTTTCACAGGGTGATTTTAAAGTCAAAGTTCGTAGAAGGACCAGTCGAGATAGGGATAAGACCTAGTTTGCCAGTGGAAGGAGTTTCTTTGTTATTGGGAAATGACCTTGCAAATGGAGAAAGTGATCCTGTGGTACGGTTAACGACCAAACCAAGGATTGATGAGTCTGAGGATGATCCAGATGTTTACCCATCATGTGCGGTGACTCGAGCTAGAGCTAAAGAATTAGCCAAGACAGACAGTCCGGTGCAGTCTGATGTGGTTCCTTGTGACAGTCCTAAACAGGAAGAAAATTTTGATGCCTTATCTGAGACTTTTCTGTCTTCACTGGAGGATCAACATCCTTATAGTGAGCCTGAATTTAAAGATTTGTCTTTGTCAAGGAAGGATTTTATGGTGGAACAGACAAAGGACCCTGAGTTGACAGAATTGAAAGAAAAAGCACTCTCATGTGAGGAGATTGAAAAAGTGCCAACTGGATACTATGTCAAAAATGGAGTGTTAATGAGGAAATGGAGACCTCCTCATGTTCCTGTTACTGAGGAATGGGAAGTTATTCATCAGGTTGTTGTTCCAAAAGTTTATAGGGATGAGATTTTACACCTGGCCCATAGTATGCCTTTGGGTGGTCATTTTGGGGTGAATAAAACTGTAGGGAAGATCTTGAAACAATTCTATTGGCCTGGTTTGAGAAAAGATGTGGTGATGTTTTGTCGAACCTGCCACACATGTCAGATGGTAGGTAAACCAAATCAAAAACCCCCTGTGGCTCCTTTGAAACCAATTCCTGCTTTTGGTGAACCCTTTTCGAAGGTGATTGTGGACTGTGTTGGTCCATTACCAAAGTCTAAGACTGGAAATCAGTATTTGTTAACCATCATGTGTGCCACTTCTAGATTTCCAGAGGCAATACCCCTTAGAAATATTAAGGCCAAGACGGTGTCAAAGGCTCTTGTAAAATTTTTTACCTTGTTTGGTTTGCCAAAAGAAATCCAATCTGATCAAGGTAGTAATTTTATGTCAAAAATTTTTCAACAAATAGTCTATGAGCTGGGAGCCAAGCAGATTGTATCATCTGCATATCACCCAGAATCTCAAGGAGCTCTGGAGAGATTTCATTCTACTCTCAAAAATATGCTGAAGACTTATTGCTTTGAAAACACCAAGGATTGGGACGAAGGTATCCATTTACTTTTGTTTGCCGTTAGAGAATCGATCCAGGAGTCAATAGGATTTAGTCCGTTTGAGCTTGTGTTTGGACATAGGGTGAGAGGACCTTTGGAGTTGTTAAGAGAGCAATGGGTTAATGAGGAAGTTCATTTGAGTCTGTTGGACTATGTCCAAAAATTTAAAACTCGGTTGGACAGAGTCTGCCAGCTAGCGAGAGAGAATTTGAAAACAAGCCAGATAAGAATGAAGACATATTTTGATAGACGTGCTCGGCCTAGGACATTCGCAGTGGGGCAAAAGGTGTTGGTATTTTTCCCTAGCCAAAATAATCCCTTGCAATCTCGTTTTTCTGGACCCTATGTTATTGAATCTCGAGTGACTGATTTAACATATATAATCAAAACACCAGATAGACGCAAGAAAACACAACTCTGTCATGTAAACATGCTAAAACCTTATTATGAGAGGGATTCAGTTGTGGCCTTGGTGGATGATGTAAAGGTTGTTTCTAGAATGCCTGATGTTGATGTTGAGGAAGGCCAATTTAGACCAAATATTGTTCCATCGAAACTAAAAAACCAAAATATCATGGAGAACCTTGAAACGAAGTTGGACCATTTACAAGTTTCACAAAAACAACAGATGAGAGAATTAATTTTAAAATTTAAAAATTTGTTCCCAGATGTTCCAAACAGAACATCGATAATTACCCATGATGTTGATGTTGGGGATGCAAAACCAATCAAACAACACCCATATCGAATGAATGTGGACAAAAGTAAACTTGTTGATCAGGAAATAAAATACATGTTGGAAAATGATATTATTAGACATTCTACTTCAAATTGGAGTTCACCCTGTGTTATTGTACCTAAACCTGATGGAACTGTTAGATTTTGCACAGATTACAGGAAAGTGAATGCTGTAACAAAGTCAGATGCTTACCCTATTCCTAGGGTGGATGATTGCATAGACAGAGTGGGAAAGGCAAAATTTCTTACAAAGATTGACCTATTAAAAGGGTACTGGTGTGTTCCATTAACAGATAGAGGAAGGGAGATTTCTGCCTTTGTAACCCCTTCTGGATTGTATGAATACAATGTTTTGCCATTTGGAATGAAAAATGCTCCGGCAACATTTCAAAGAATGATTAATTCAGTGATTCATGGGTTAAAACATACAGATGCCTACATTGACGACTTAGTGACTGGGAATGATACTTGGGAAGATCACATCTCTGCGTTAGAAAGGTTGTTTGAAAGACTTTCCAAGGTTAACCTTACAGTTAACTTGGCTAAAAGTGAATTTGGTCGTGCCACTGTGACGTATCTTGGTTATGTTGTAGGTCAAGGCAAGCAAGCTCCTGTTCAGGCAAAAGTTCAAGCAATATCTGAGTTCCCTATTCCCACAGGTACGAGGACTGTTAGAAGATTTTTGGGAATGGTTGGATATTATCGAAAATTTTGTAAAAACTTTGCTGATATTGCTCTTCCCCTAACTAATCTTCTGAAGAAGGGAGTAAAGTTTGTTTGGACAGATTCTTGTCAAGAAGCATTTGAGAAGCTGAAAGCCATTTTATGCTACCATCCTGTGCTCAAAACACCTGACTTTGAAAAGCCATTTTCATTAGCAGTAGATGCCAGTGATGAAGCTGCAGGAGCTGTGTTGTTGCAGAAGGGTGACCTTGATGATATTGACCATCCTGTAGCTTACTTTTCAAAGAAATTTAATGAGCATCAAAAGAATTATTCCACCATAGAGAAAGAATTACTGTCGCTTGTTTTAGCCTTGCAACATTTCAGTGTATATGTTTGCACTGCTCAGAAACCATTGACTGTATATACAGATCATAACCCATTGGTGTTTCTGAGCCGAGTCAAAAACAAGAACAGAAGGCTGTTAAACTGGAGTTTAATTTTGCAAGAGTTTGATCTCATGATAACTCACATTAAAGGCAAAGATAATGTGATTGCTGATTGTCTTTCCCGATGTTAAATGGGAAACATGTATCTGTACTAATCTGATAGTCTGTAGTTGTGTAGCATGATAATTATTAACATTACTAACTGTAAGCGCGGGTAAATTTTTCTTGGGAAAAATTTTTTTTTAGGTGGGAGGTGTTACGGACTCAGTGAAAGTCCCTTTAAGATAGAGAGTGTGTGTGTATGTGTGTGTGGGGCGTGCTTACGTCAATAGAAGATAAAGGACGTAATGACGTTGTTGAAGAAGTCAGAAGAAGAAGAGAGAGAGAGAAGGGAGAGAGACACCAGCCTGCTTGTTTTCTCTATCGATGGATGAGAAACAATAACTGTGTTTGCCACTGAAATCCATGTATGGAAGTTGGAAGTAATCCGGTGGAGTTCACTTTGTTGCTGACCTGTAGAAGGAAACAGGTATTTGTGTGTGGACGACCACGATTCGGATGCTTTTCGGGGTGAGGAAGTCACTACCGAGTAAACACTGAAGTGTCGTTTGGGTTCCATCGTGGAACATTTGGATTTCGTATTTACTCTCTCTATGCTTCTCTACGTCTACGTCTTATCTTCAGACAACGGTGGTTGTTGAAGAAGCCCTTGCTCATGTTTCACCTTATGGCTTGCGGAACTGAACTTTAAGAACCATTCCGGAACTGGGAGTTTTGGACTTTGTCACACACACACACGACGAGTTTAGTTTTGGGGTTAACGTTCGAGGTTTAACATTTTTGAATTCTAACATACTAGCATTTTTACTTTTATTTTACGTATTATCATAAGTAGTGATTAATAAAATAGTTTTTAACACTAAATCATGCTCAGTGTGTTTCTTTTGTTGCTGGTTCGTGACAATTATGATTGTATATCTTAAAACAGCAGGGTTAATATTGAACATTTGAATACAAATAAGGGCAGACTGATTACCAAAACTCTGATAAGGTAATGTTCTGGAATGAAAATTGTATGGTTGAATAGTTTTCCATATTTGGCTATTTGTAGCTGCTGTTATGTAGTCAACACTGCATTCCTTCTGGCAAGCAAAGGAATGCCAGGCTGATGTGGGCAACTCCAGCTTGCTAACTGCTCCATTATAATTGCCCATATTTTGTACCAGTCTGTATGTACTTGTGTTATTTTCCACACTAGAAAACATGTTAAATGTGTTAGTTCCACAAAAGAATACAAAGTACACAAAAACTGTAGTCCTCCTAAGTAATACTGTTGCAGCATCTTTCATGTCACGCCTCATCTTCTGCCAACAAGCAAGATACTTATTAAAAAGATCTGCAAGATATCAAATTACCCGCAGAGTAACTCAGCATGACACTTCTTATGTTTTAAGTGTTGGGCTTCTTATGCTGGACGCTCAGTGATCTTGAACAGGCATTACTTTATACTGGCTGTCAGATGTATATCCAAGGAAACTTTTAATCCCAAAGTGAATGATTTAAAAAACTTCAATTTAAGTTTCAAACCCCATCCCTTCTCTAACCTGCTGACCTGGTTTTAACACATTGAGTCAAGAGGTGGGTGGGCAAAATCTGATAAAAAGGCAGGTCGGGTGACAGAAACCAGTAGAGGGATCAATGCTTCAGTCTTAAAAAAATTATTTTTAGTTCATGGAGGCCAAGGCATTTAGGGTTTGGAATCCCAGCAGGTAAAAGGATGCTATGCAGTTGCAAATGGTGTTTGCCTCACTGTTCTGTGAACTGCTTGCACATTAGAGACATTTATTGGGACTTGCTCTTGTGTTCACAATTTGCCACTTCTCCTTTGCACCATATGCACTGTCCAAGATGCTAGCTCCTTCCAAGTCAGGACAGACTGGTAAACCAAAAAAACTGCAAGAGGTCAACCACTGATGACACAAATAACAATAGCTACACATGCAATAATGGGGCATCTTTAATGGAGTAAAGTATTTCAATGTGCTTTTCTGGACAACAAAAATTGAAAAATAGATAAGGCTTCATTCACAGAAAATGACAGATGAGGATAAAATCCTTACTTTAGCTGAACTGGTTAAGTCACTGAATCTTTTCTTATATTGCAGCTACTCTTGTGCCATTGCTGACCCAATAGATATAGCAGATGGTGAGTTTAGACACCATGTATAACAGGATGGTTTACCACTTCCATAACTTTTCCTCTTTCCTCAAACAATCACATGCACTGTCTTGGCCACATCCTGGAATCCTGTACTGCTTGCAGCTGTTTAATCCTCATACACCACACTGACCTATTCTTGCTTCTGTGTCCATTCACTGTCCAAGGATTTACTGCCCCATGACTGGGAGAGCAGTACCCTCTACAAGATGCACCAACATTTGATACCAGCTCTCTGAGAATCAGCACACAAATTCAGACCAGAAGTTCAGCCATAATAGGGAGTTGGGTAGCACTGTACTGGGCCATTCCCAGTGCACAGGATTTGAATGGAAAGGACTCTCAAAGGACATTCACAGGTCTGAGCTCTGCCTAAGAAGTTGCAAATCCACATTTTGGATATAGATTTCGAAAGAGAGATCTCTGTTTTGAGGTAGAACATCAATATTCCAGTCTAGAATGAATGAAGTAATTACAAATGGCCTCTGTAATTGTGAATCTGATACCACCATTAGTTACCCTCAGGGAATGCTCATCATGCAGTCTTTGGGCTTCACAGTCTCCATTTTGGACAGAGAGATGGAATAGAAGGGTACAACGCACAAGTCAAAGCTCCTCAACCAATGCTCACTCTGCTGCAAGGCTACCCGGCACCAGTCAATTAACATTAGTTAGGCCGAGATACTGGAGACTACGACTCACAAGCATCTCAGCAGCAACTATTTGAGCATCAACACTACTCACCCCTCAAAATGAAGTGCCATGTAAGAGCTGCAGATTGGCAAGAGTCACATAAACAGTAATGAGCTTATACCAGATTACAATTTAGTTTTGCAAGTTTTATGCAAGGCATTGAAATGCAATTTGTTTGGGATTATTAATTTGTGCAAAATTATTCTGTTAAGTAGCTAATCTTACAGTCCACTGCCAGAAACACATTATTGCTGTCACAGTGTTGAGCGAAGAGCAAGCTCGCAGAGAACCCAAATGTGGCACACTGGTACGAGACTGGAGTCAGGATGCTTTCTCAGAACAAACCACAGGCAGCAACTGGAAGGAATCTTGCCTCGGGGATCTGAGGTGGAGTCCCA
The DNA here is from genome assembly GCF_009764475.1 of Pristis pectinata. Lineage (NCBI taxonomy): Eukaryota > Metazoa > Chordata > Chondrichthyes > Rhinopristiformes > Pristidae > Pristis > Pristis pectinata. The sequence continues at coordinate 127,966,537 of NC_067406.1, forward strand.
ACACAAAAACTGGATATCCTAAGAGGAACAGAGAAACCAGGACTGCTCTAGAGCTGACAACCCTAAGCAGCCAAAAGACAAAGTATACCCAAAGGTTAACCAATACTCTGGCAACTAGTGCTAGAGAAACCCAGGTACTTATACTAGGCCCCTGATGGGGCTCAGGTGTGTGTCATTATGCAATTAGTCATGCAGGGAATCCATGTGCTGCCCAACAAGGCATCATCAATGGAGCCAAATCGAGGCCAGTACTCGGAACCATGACAATTGCAGTGTGAAAGGCCTGAGAGAGATGCTCTGGCTCATCTAATAGGGGGAGCGGTGCAGAACTAGGACAAGTTTAGTTGAGACGATCGTCAATTAGTTGTCAAATAACTCTTCTGCAGCAGTTCAAGAAGGAGCTCACCACCACCTTCTCAAGGGCACCAAGGGATGTGTAATTGAATGCTGGCTCAGCCTGCAAAGCCCACATCCCTTGAATGAATATAAAAAACAAACATTCATTGGATGAAACAGCCAGCAGAGCTGCTATCTCACAGCTCCAGTGATCCAGGTTCAATCCCGACCTCTGGTGCTGTGTGGAATTTGCACGTTCTCCCTGTGATTTTGTGTGTTTCCTCCAAGTCCTCTGGTTTTCTCCCACATCTCAAAGACATGCAGGTTGGTAGGTTAATTGGCCACTGTAAATTACTCCCAGTGTATAGATGAGTGTAGTGGAAGTGGTAGAATCTGAGGTGAGATGTGGGAGAATAAAATGGGATTAGTGTAGGATCAGTGTACATGGGTGCTTGTTGGTTAGTATAGACTCAGTGGGCCAAAGGGTCTGTTTTCATGCTGTATGACTTTATCTCCATCATCTTGATTTCTCCAATGCAGGATAATACTGTGCAAAGCATAGCAAATGGCAATGATCTGGGAGATTCTGTCTGAGGCATCTGGATGACCAGGTAGAAGAAGCTCATCATCTGACCTGTCTAATGCTCTGCTTCAAGGTGGCTCTCACAGAATCAAGGTTGACCTTGCATCTCACATCAGCCACAAGGCCAGGAGATGTACAAGTGTCCCCACACTGCCACCTGTGGTAGTAATGAATCACAGAGTGTTGTAAGATTGGGTAGTGGGGAGAGAAGGGAGACAGAGTAGGCTGAAGCAATGTGAAGAAACTGCACAGAGTGGTGGAATACATTCACGGCTGAAGAAGGCTGCAGGCATTGGCAGGAGCCTTGATGGCCACATGGGTCTGATGATATGAGGAATAAATACTACCGATGACTATCTCCTGCCACGCTAAGGTTTCAGTTAGCCCACATTAAACCTACATCGTTCAAGCTTCATTCGTTTCATCTGTGGAGATAATAGCAACAAAAAGCCTCTACTATTCCATGTGACATTAGATCATTTCTATCTATACCTGTAGGCTTCAAAAACACTCTGAAGTACTATCTTATCCACGTCTTTTATATTGAGCCTGCATAATGATTTGGTTCAATACATATTCCATTTATCTACTACCTGGTGGAGGAAACATTTATTCTAATCTCCTTAAAGATCTTTATCTTTGTACTTATGTTGCCTAATCTCACATTCATTGTTCAAATTAAATAACCTCATTACAGCATGTGAGAGTTTGACCTGGATCATATTCTTTTGCACTCCATTCCTGCAGTTTAAGAGTCTTATTTTACATAGTACTGGTTTAAATGAGTGAATCATCCTTATTATTCTTCTCTGATGTATAAATGCTTGTGAACGTAGAGTGCCCAACATTCTGAGCATAGCATTGCCAATGAATGAGACTGGCTTGATGACAAATTTGGATAGCATTAAAATCAACTCTATTTTAAGATTATTATACTTAACAGTTTCATATATTTGGAACCTTTCTGTAAATGATCAACAATACCACCCAAAGCCAATTTGTCTGGCTTTGTCGGTGCAACTTCCAATATATGGCACACTTGCTGCTGTAGACCATAGCTTTACTCATGATGTGTAAATGACTCATTTTAATGTAGGGTCAATCTTTCAACTGTACAAATGAGCCTGTGGGAGAGAAAGAGAAAAGAAGTAGTTACCCTGCATTTGTACAGCATCCTTCACAGTCTCTGGAAAGACCCAAAACACATTATATCCGGGGTGGATTATTGTGAATGTATTCATTTCAATGCTGTCATCCACATCTTCATCTTTGTGACAACTGACAGTTTTTATATAAAAATTATACTATAATTATCCTCCCAAAATCCACATCCAAAGCATTCCTTCCTGATTTTGCAAAAATCCACTGGCAGAGCCATGACCTAGACTGGGTCTCAGATAGTTATAGAGCACAGAAACAGGCAATTCAGCCCGTCATGCCCATACTGGCCAGTGGCAACCTATCCAAATTAATCCCATCTTCCAGCACTTGGCCAGGGCCTCCAATACCTTGGTTATTCAAGTGCTCGTCTAGACACCTCTTAAGTGTGTGAGCAACTGCTTCCACCACTCTATCCAACAGTCCATTCCACATACTCACCACTCTCTGGCTGAGAAAAGTCTGTCTCAGATACCTTCTAAATCCCTTACTCCTTACCCTAAATCTATGTCCCCTAGTTTTGTTGTCAGTTCTCAACTTTGCCTGATAGTTTACATGGAGTTGGTCAAGAGTGTAGTTTTTGTGGGCTTCAAAGCCAGTGGTGCATGAGAGGGCATCTGGAACTGGCGTGAACTCCCAACATGGTTATTTCTAATCAACATGACCAATTGAAACAGGTTTATTGTTCTGTTGAATGAGGTTCGGGCTTCCAAAGAAATAAGAAAAAATTAAGTAAAAATGTTTAGTTTTCTTAGAGAAGAATTTGGGGCAAAGGTGGAGATATCTTTAACACTGGGGTCAACACGTGTCAGGACCTGTAGCTTCATCAGGTAAGCAAGTATAGGGAACTGCCCTCTTTATTTAAATTGATCTTTCCCTTACTAAAATCCATGTACCACATCCACTGCTCTATATGTAACTCTTCAGAGCCCTGTCTGATCCATGCTTTCTAAACCTTAGGTAAGCTTCTTTCTTCCTCTTGACAAGATGTTCTACATCTCTTGTTAACCATGGTTCCTTCACACTACTATCCTTACCCTGCCTCAATGAGACAAACCTATCCAGAACCCCATGCAAGTGCTCCTTAAACAACCTCCATATTTCCATTGTGCACTTCCTCAAGCACATCTGTTCCCAATTCATGCTCCCAAGTTCCTGCCTAACAGCATCATAATTCCCCCTCCCCCAGTTAAATACTTTCCCATATCGTCTGTGAAGTGTGAAGTGATACACTTTGGGAGATCGAATTCGAAGGCAGAATACAAGGTTAATGGCAGGACTCTCAGCAGTGTGGAGGAACAGAGGGATCTTGGGGTCCACGTCCATAGATCCCTCAAGGTTGCCACGCAGGCCGATAGGGTTGTTAAGAAGGCGTATGGAGTGTTGGCCTTCATTAGTCAGGGTATTGAGTTCAAGAGCTGCAAGGTGATGTTGCAGCTCTACAGATCTCTGGTCAGACTACACTTGGAGTATTGTGTTCAGTTCTGGTCGCCTCATTATAGAAAGGACGTGGAAGCTTTAGAGAGGGTGCAGAAGTGATTTACCAGGCTGTTGCCTGGATTGGAGAGCATGTCTTATGAGGATAGGTTGAGCGAGTTAGGGCTTTTCTCTTTGGAGAGAAGGAGGATGAGAGGTGACTTGATAGAGGTATACAAGATGATAAGAGGCATCGATAGAGTGGACAGTCAGAGACTTTTTCCCAGCGCGACAATGGCTAACGCGAGGGGACATAATTTTAAGGTGATTGGAGGAAGGTGTAAGGGGGATGTCAGGAGTAAGTTTTTTTTTCCACACAGAGAGTGGTGGGTGCATGGAACACACTGCCTGCAGAGGTTCTGGGGGCAGATACATTAGGGATATTTAAGAGATTCTTAGATAGACACATGAATGATAGAAAAATGGAAGGCTATGTGGGAAGGAAGGGTTAGATAGGTCTTAGAACAGGATAAAATGTTGGCACAACATTGTGGGCCATAGGGCCTGTACTGTGCTGTAGTGTTCTATGTTCTAACCTGACAGCCTCAACATCGATTTCTCTAACTTCCAGTAACAACTCCCCTCTTCTGCCCCCTCTCTTTTTTTTCTCATTAGTCTTCCCTCATTCCTGTGGCCCCCTTCCCCTTCCCCTTCCCCCACCTTCATGACTTGCCCATCCCTTCCCCTGCCCTCATGATCTGCCCATCTATTCCCCATATCCTTCCCTTTATTCCATGGTCTACTGCCCTCTCCTACCAGATTCCTCCTTCAGCCCTTTCCCTCTCAGCTTCTTACATGTCCCCCCTTCCCCCACCCTCCTACCTTCCTTCTGTCACCTGAACTCACCTATCACTTGCCTGTATGTACTCCTCCCCCTCCCCCCACCTTCTTATTCTGGTTTCTGCCCTCTTCCTTTCCAGTCCTGATGAAGGGTCTTGGCCCGAAGAGCGGACTCTTTATTTTTCTCCATAGATGCTGCCTGACCTGCTGAGTTCCTCTAGAATTTTGTATGAGCTGCATTGTCAAGTTTGTTGAGTAGAGTTGGAGCTGATCAAACTAGGCAAATGGGGACTAGTGTGGCTACCATAGAACACTACAGCACAGAAAACAGGCCATTCGGCGCTTCTAGTCTGTGCCGAAACTTTATTCCGCTAGTCTCATTTACCTGCACCTAGTCCATAACCCTCCAGACCTCTCCCGTCCATGTATCTATCCAATTTATTCTTAAAACTTAAGAGTGAGCCCGCACTTACTACATCAAATGACAGCCCATTCCACACTCCCACCACTCTTTGAGTGAAGAAGTTCCTCCTAATGTTCCCCCAAACCTTTCCCCTTTCACCCTAAAGCCATGTCCTCTCCTAATCTAAGTGGAAAGAGCTCTGTATTAACTCTGTCTATACCCCTCATAATTTTGTAAACCGCTATCAAATCTCCCCTCATTCTTCTACGCTCCAAGGAATAAAGTCCTAACCTGTTCAATCTTTCCCTGTAACTCAACTCCTGAAGACCCGGCAACATTCTAGTAAATCTCCTCTGCACTCTTTCAGTCTTACTGATATTCTTCCTATAGTTAGGTGACCAGAACTGCACACAATACTCCAAATTTGGCCTCACCAATGACTTATACAACCTCACCATAACATCCCAACTCCTATACTCAATACTTTGATTTATGAATGCCAGAAGCCCTTTTTTACAACCCTGTCTACCTGTGATGCCACTTTCAGGGAATTATGTATCTGAACTCCGAGATCTCGTTGTTCCTCTGCACTCCTCAGTGCCCTACCATTTACTGTGTACATCCTACCTTGATTTGTCCTTCCAAAATGCAACACCTCACACTTGTCTGCATTAAATTCCATCTGCCATTTTCTGGCCCATTTTTCCAGTTGGTTCAGATCCCTCTGCAAGCTTTGAAAGCCTTCCTCGCTGTCCACTATGCCTTAGTGTCATCAGCAAACTTGCTGATCCAATTTACCACATTATCATCTAGATCATTGATATAGACAACAAACAACAATGGCCCCAGCACTGATCCCTGAGGCACACCACTAGTCACAGGCCTCCAGTCTGAGAAACCATCATCCACTACCACTCTCTGTCTTCTCCCACACAGCCAAGTTCAAATCCAACTTACAACCTTTCCATGGATACCTAGTGTCTGAACCTTCTGAACTAAGCTCCCATATGGGACCTTGTCAAAGGCCTTACTAAAGTCCACGTATACAACATCCACAGCCTTTCCTTCATCTACTTTCTTGGTAACCTCCTCGAAAAATTCTACAAGATTCGTTAAACACGATCTACCACGCACAAAGCCATGCTGACTATCCTTAATCAGCCCTTGGCTGTCCAAATATTTGTATATCCGATCTTTTAGAACACCTTCCAATAATTTTCCTACTACTGATGTCAGGCTCACCGGCCTGTAATTACCTGGTTTACTTTTAGAGCCTTTTTTAAACAACAGAACAACATGAGCTACCCTCCAGTCCTCTGGCACCGCACCCATGGCTAAGGACATTTTAACAGGGCCCCTGCAATTTCTACACTAGTCTCTCTCACTGTCTGAGGAAATATCTTGTCAGGCCCAGGGGATTTATCTACCTTTATTCACTGTAAGGCAGCAAGCACCTCCTCCTCTTTAATCCCTATATGTTCCATGACCCTACTGCTTGTTTCCCTTCCTTCCATATACGCTATGCCAGTTTCCTGAGTAAATACTGATGCTAAAAACTGTTTAGGATCTCCCCCATCTCCTGAGGCTCCACACATAGATGACCACTCTGATCTTCTAGGGGACCAATTTTGTCCCTTACTATCCTTTTACTCTTCATATACTTGTAGAAACCCTTCAGGTTTACCTTCACATTATCTGCTAAAGCAACCTCATGTCTTCTTTTTGCCTTCCTGGTTTCCTTTTTTAGTATTTTCTTACATTTTCTATACTCTTCAAGCACCTGACTTCCCAATTGCCTATACCTGCTATACACATCTCTCTTATTCTTAACCAGGTCACCAATATCCCTTGAAAACCAAGGTTCCCTATGTTTGTTAACTTTGCCTTTAATCCTGGCAGGAATATGCAAACTCTGCACTCTCAAAATTTCGCCTTTGAAGGCCTTCCACTTACTGAACACATCCTTGCCAGAAAACAACTTATCCCAATCCATTCTTCCTGGATCCTTTCTCCACAAAATTGGTCTTTCTCCAATTTAGAACCTCATTTCCACAAAATTGGCCTTTCTCCAATTTAGAGCCTATGTGGTCCTTGGACAAATGTCAAGCTGCTTATAATAGATTTCTGTGCAACAAAAGTCACTGCTCTCTTCTCTCTGACAGTTTATGAACTATGATCGGAGGAGTACTGTATTCACATCTGACACTTCCATCCATCTGACAATTTTGATAAATAAAATTGACTCCATTGTTACTGCAAAATCTTTTCTGGAACCAGGGCATGAACAATCCACTGAATATCCCTTTCTTACCCCTAGATGGTGGTGTTGTTTAAATATGTTGTGATTACAAGCTGGAATATGAGCAGAACACATGTAACACCCTTGATGTTTTGAGTTCTTGTGTAATATATTTTGCCAGTGATCTGGACTTGTCTATTAAGTATATCAGGTATGTGACACATTACATAAACATACAATATGCCTGTTCTATATCTCCCTGTGAACATTTGGAAATTGCAACAGAAATAGACAAAATATATGCTCACAAAAGCCAGATTTAATGGGAAAGAAAATAAATTACAATGTGTAAATGACAAAAAGGATAGATTATACTACATTCATGACTCATTGGTTCTGCTGTCCTCACCACATTTTACAACTGTGATGAGGCAAATCCTCATTTGGCAGTGTGCCATTCTGGAGCCAAAAGCCAATAACACTGAAGCACCAAGCACATTCTTGCAATGCAATAATCGTACTTAAAATTAGCAGACTACAGGTACTGCACAACACTTCAGCTTCAACAGCGGAGTGGGAGTTTGCACCCATGATGGAGATTCCAATATACACCTAGTATTAAGGAAAAGAAACAGAGGCATAGGTCAGACCAATAGGTTTCCAATTATATGCTTGAAAAATATTGCCTTTCATTTGCAAACCATTTACCTAATTATCTGAACAGACGACTGAACTCATCCGTTAGGTGTTAGATCCTTTCCCAGGGAGAACCAGAGGTGATTTTCCAGCATAATGGTTGAGGTTTCCACGCAACACCAGACTGCGCAACAATTCCAACAGTGGAGCACTGTGGCCAACTCTGGGCCCTGAATGTCTTAGCATGCCTCAGATTCATGGCGTATATTTTTCCCCAACAACAGACATTTGATGGAATAGCCATCAAGCAATAGCCACATTGCATGCTTCAGAACTTGTGGGCCCATGGCAAGAATAATGTGAGGGTGTAATAGGCACAGATCACATCTTCAAAGGTAGCAGGATAACGGCACACACATGAAGAACGCCCTTCGACAAGTGGGTACAGGAAGGTTGTGACAAAATCAACAGTTTACTTCAACCGTTAACACACAGTATGTGGGTTGACAGACACTGGAATAGAACTGTGGTTTCAATAAAAAACCCATGTGTTTTCACAAGATTAAAAAATACCTTGTTAAACTCTTAACAACATTGTAGGCCACTTTTGTTTTTAATTAGTAGGAGATATCTCACTGATTCCTAGGTACTGTTAGCAGTCCTGTGGCCAGGGTATCTAGCTGAGAATATTTTTACCTTCTAAATAATAATATTTTGGCTTCACAAACCCCTGTCGGGACATGCCTCTCCCACCTGCAAGGGGGCATGTGTACCCCAGATTAGGAACCACTGGAATAGATTCTAAACATTTCCCCCCACCGCCCACGTTGTCAGCTCTTGAAACTTAAGGGAGCAGCAAAAACCCAAACTTGGTTTTTGTAAAGAGATTTGTAAAGCTTCAATTTACAGTTTCACGGGTTATAAAATTAGTTTTCCTGGCTTTGAATATCTGAGCTCAGAAGTGAAATCAGCAACTGGCATTAACAAGGAACAAAATCCTATCCCTCAGGATACACCTGATCATAGTTCATGTCTGGTGGTGTATTGTGGGATCACGGCCCAGAACTAGATTTGTCTGTGTTCGCTGGGGCTCAGCTGGTAAACATTCTCCCCAGAGTCAAAACATTGCTAGCTCTAGTCTCATGACAGAAACCTCAGTGCATGATGGGTTGGATCTTACTGGACTTGGCTGGTTAAATGAGCTAACCACCCACAGTGTCCTCCGCTGGCACCACCTGACAGGTACAGAAGGCATCCATACCTGATAGTCCTCCTACGAAGTGGAGTAGGCTGAGCTGTTGATGCTGGGGATCTGGGAGAAATGGCAGTGAAGGTCAAGAGTAGGTAGGTGGATTCTCTTTTGTTAGAGATGGTCTTTGCCCAGTTCATTTATTGGCATTTGTTACTTGCCACTTATCAGTTTATACCTGAATGATATCTAAGCTCTTGCTGATGTAAATGCAAGGGAACATTTGCAATCAGTAAACATCCAGACTTCTGAACTTATGATGTCAGGAAGGTCATTGATGAAACCAGCTGAAGATGGTTGGGCCTAGACACTGCCTTAAGGAACTCTTACAGCAATGTCCTGAGGCTGGGATGTTTGATTCCAATTATTACAAACATTAGTTCACATTAATTTACATTACCTCAAAAGAAGGAAATTCCTCATCTTGCTATTTGTTGTGAAATCATAAACATGTATTTTTTTCATGTTTATAACTTCACCATATGCACTCTAGCTGAAATTTCCCCAACTATATGGTCATTGTTTCTGTATCTACATTCCAAAGTGCCAAAATTGGCAATAAAATGATTTGAGATAATCTAGGCTATTTACTTGAAGGCCTTTCTTATCGTTCATTGATCATTGATATAATCCCCGAGCTAAAGAATGGATAGATTTGAAAACCCTTGTGTGCCTAACAGTATATTACTGTATTGCCTGAACCACTCTTTTCCTCCCTTTTGAAAACATGTTTTGCTTTTTTATAACTTGCAAATGTGCAGAATAGTTTCCATTACCTGAGCATTTACATGTTTTAATAATGTAGTTTTCTTGTTTATTTCTAAGCTTGACATCAATGTCAAAGGTTTCACATTACTGATCACAAGGGTGTTCATCACCCGACACTGTAAACTCTTGCATTTTAAAGCAAAAACAAAAACAGTTGGAGATTTTTTTTAAGTGCTGTTAAAGGATCCTTTAAATTTCTAACAATGATGGTTGAAAATCTACAGATTTAATTTAACCAAATTTGGATCACTGCTCGGTGAAGTATTTTACTTACAATATTTGGGAAATTCTTTGGGCAGAAGCCCCTTCCATTAACTATTCACTTCCTGCCCTGATCTACAGAATGGTTTGGGATTAAAAGGGAAATATTTTAAATAACAGCCCACTCCACTTAAAGTGGGAGCTGCCCCTCAAGAAAATCCAGTAAACTGACAAAACTGCAACTGGCTACATCGTGTATTAATTGTGCATTTTTCTTTGGTGTGCTCAGAGAGATTTATCTTAATAAACTGATCTGATTATTGTGTGTGACCTTTGAATTAGCAGTGGAAGCTGGTTGTTATGAAACTTACAAGGCTGGCCATTAAAAATTTGCTGACTTTTCAATATGAAGCTCAATTAAAACAAAAATTATTTTTTAAAAAACTAGCATAACAGTAAGTTATTGTGTAAAACACAAGTTTGTGTATTAGTTTTGTGATTTTTTTTCCTCTGCACACATTTTTTTCTGTGCAGTGTCATTTCCAAAGGTCACAAACAGGACTGAGCAAAGTGCAACTTCCTGATTAAGACTGTTCACAAATGATTCTATTATAATAATATAGGCTATTTTAAGGTTACTTCTGTCTCCAAGAATAAATCAAGGACAATAAAATACATTCATCAAAATTCACAATATTGAAATATGATAATACTTAATCTGAGACAAAGTTCTCAGATTATATTTTCTTAATTCTATTTTCTTACAACACCAGAAGCCACTTAGCCTGTTAAATATATACGGGGTCTTGGAGCAATCCCATTCGCTCACTTACTTCCTTGGAACTTGTTCTTTCTCACATGTCCATCAATTCCTCCCCCCACCCTAATTCTCCTATCACCCACTGACACAAGAGGTAATTTCAAGAGCCGGTTAACCTACCGATTTGGGATGTGGGAAAAATTGTAGCACTCAGGAGGAAAACAACAACAGCAACATAGATAATGAACAGATTGCATCAGACAGCACTAGAGATCGTGTACCCAAACTCTATCTTGATATCCCATGAAATCCTTCAATCACTGACTCAGCACACAATAACTTTTGGAAAATCGCAAAAGTGTATGGAAAAAATGTCTCCAACTTCCTTTCAAACTGGAACAACTTTAAGGCTGTCACTCATTATTTCTGCAGGTGATGGAACTAAATTTCCTTCAATTGACATACACTGATTTACACCATTTCTCCAGGGGATCTGTTGATTCTCCATTGGAGAACCTTTGGAAATATTCTGGGCACAATAGCACTGACGTACCAGATTACTGCTTCCCCATTGGCTGGGAGATACTGTTAGCAAAGCTAACACATCTATGAATAAAAATAAAGGAGCAATAACATGATAGTCCACAGTCAAAGCAGGATCTGAAAGTGGTTAAACTGAAAGGGAAAAATGTGTCCTATATGGCTCACCAGTGACCACTGCTTCTGGGTCCATCCCACTCCAGAGACTTGTGCACGAAAGTTGAGGGTGACACTCCAGTGCTGCTCTGAGGTAGTTCGACAGTCAGGTTTTGCTTTACAGATGGTAAAGTGAGACCCCATTTACCGTCTCCAAATGATCTCAGGATCCTGCTGGGAAGGGTTGCAGCAAATATTCATCCCTCAATCAATTTTACTAAAATGAATCATTATTTGGTTCTTATGTGCTGTTTGAATCTTGCTATGTGAAAATTAGATATTACACTCCAACATTGACAATAACTACATTCAAAAATACTTCACCCTCTGTAAAGAGTTTGGGATATCTTGAATGGAGAAAACCATTATTCAAATAAGGCTCTTTGAAAAAGAGCAAGAAAACAATGCACATTATTTGAAAGATTCATTTCACTAAATCAGAATATTAATGCCATCTAGACTTAGGAGTGAAAGAAACTTTTGGTGGAGTGAGAGATGGCAAGTGATAGGGGGTAAGTTAATCAAATAGAACAAAGATTGTTACAGCTCCTTCCTAGGTTACGAACGCCCGGCTTGCATACGGTTTGTACATACAAACCAGCATTTGGGAGATCAGTGGGACGGATTTGTTGGCTGCTGCAGGCATCTTCTGCTGGGTGGGAACTCAGTTCTCAGATGCATTTCTGACTTACAAACTGTTCAGATTACAAACAGTTCAGAGGACCAAAACCCTGGGGAGGACCTGTAATTGAAGTTTAGATATAGAAGTGTGAATTTGGCATGTTTTTGACCAAGTAGACTGTCTCGTCGAGGCCAAAGGACATTTTAAAGTTACCACCATAGCAGAGTTAAATGGCTTTACAGATTCACGTAATGAGCCACTGGTGAAATTTCCTAGAGGCAAGGCCTGGCAGACCCATGAGGCACCAACTGAGCCCCTGGAATGGAGGCACACTGCTGCTTCCTTCCATACTCCAGCAGAGCCTGTGGTATCCTGCACTATCAGAGTGCAGTCACTGAGATGGCAGGCCAATGACTCTCAGGACTATTTTCAAAATAATGAACCTTAGAAGTGGAGTGGCATCCATCCATTGTGCGCGTTGAGGTAGGGGTTTAGGGGTGCAGGGTAGGAGTGTGGGAAGCACTTAAGTAAAATGCAGGTGCCCTTAAGTTTTAAAATTATCCTTTACGTCAGAAACAGTGAAGTCAGCCTTTAAGGGTATTGTGACAGGTGACTTAGTTATAACTGTCATCATTCCCCCGACTCTTGTCTGCATAAGTTCTGTTTTCCTGGCTGTAAGATGCCACGTTCTGTTTATCACAATGAGGCAGCTGATGCTCTGGGAGATTGGGAGCAGTAACACTGGGGGAAAAAAAAAGATCAGCAACACTGAAACAAGGTTTCTGAATTTGAAGCAGCTCTAAATTCTGTCCAGCACGAATAGTCCTCCCTGGACAAGGCCAGACAGCACCGGTTAGATTGATCTTCTTCATAGTTCCCCTCTGCCCCTCCCACAGATATGTACAATCTGTCTAGTGCCTTGCCTCTGAAGACTTTCTTTATTAAACACAGAAAATATGCATGCCTTTAAGGACATTTTTAACTTGAAAAGCTTTTAAACCAAAAAACAACAATCTGAGCTGTTGCATCCACCTTCATTGCTGCCTCATTCCCAGATTAAACTGTTCCACAAAGGAATTTCCTAACATTTGCAACACTAAGAATTCCCACTTGCATTAGTAAGATCAGATATTGGATGCTATTGGAGCATCCAAGCCAAGTTCGAACCAGTCAAATCAGTTTCACACATGGCACTCACTTTGGAAAATTGTGTTTTCATTTGTCTCTTCCCCTGAAATTCATGGTGAAAACATTCTCCATCTTCAGTCTGTTCACCATAGAATGATGTTCCACAATGTAGCAGCAGATAGCAAAATAGCAGCTTTGGCCTTCAGTGGGTGGTGCAGGTATATTTGCCAAGACCATGCAAATAGCTTTTGCTGCATCTTCATAAGAGAAGCTGATAAATGGGTCCAGCATTTTGCAGGGATGCAATTTTAACCTTTCATGATTACGCTAGTTCTCCAGGTGCGCCACAACCTTGTTTGGTTGGATGGCAGATTCATGAGGCAAAGACCAGCCAAGCTGATGCAAAAGATTTTGGCAAGGCTGCTCTGGTGTAGGTGTTGTTGAGACAACCCAAGTCTCCTTACAGGAAGTGCCCTGCAATGACTCTGGCAGATGCAAGTTAACATCAAGATGACTTTCTTGGGAACAGGTATTCATATCCTCCAATACAGATTCCCAAGGAGAAGCAACTCATTAATGGGAGTAAGAATTCTTCCATGACAGAAGTGTAGACCATTGTCATTACAATAAGGCTGCACCAGTATCACCAGTGAATTACCTTACTTCACTCGAACCATTGCCAGATCTCCATGCAGCAATGATGAGGATGCTTACTTTGGCAAAAATGTTGGTTTTATCTTTATCAGCACAAAAGGCCGAATTTACCACCATGCTCAAGGACAGTTTCCATCTGCTGTTATAAGACCATTCAACAGTTCCCTAGTACAACATGGACTCTTGACCTCACAACGTACCTTGTTATGGCCTTGCACCTTATTGTCTATCTGCACTGCACTCTCTCTGTATCTGTCACTTTATTCTGCATTCTGTTATTGTTTTCCCTCATACTACCTCAGTGCACTGTTGTAATGAATTGATCTGTATGGATGGTATGCAAGACAAGTTTACCAACTTAAATGAGCAGTTTTACTCACTGTCTTTGTGATTTCCCCATAGCAAGAGGGACATCAGGGGCAGCTTCATGCAAGGGGTGGTGCGTATTTGGAATGAGCTGTCAGAAATAGTGGTTGAGGCAGGCACATTAGGAATGTTTAAAAGCCATCCAGACAAGTACATGGATAGGAGGGGTTTAGAGGGCTATGGGCCAAACTCAGGCAGATGGGACTAGATCGCTGGGCAACACAGTTGGCATAGATGAGTTGGGCCGAAAGGCCTGTTTCCATGTTGCAAGACTATGACTCTAAATATTGTTGCAATAGTGCTACAAAAGTTCAATACAAATTCATTCATGATGCATCACAGGGAGTGTAAAAATGTACTGTTAGTACACTCAGTGATATGGTGGCACTCTACTCCAATCCAAAATGGGCAAACTCTCCTTGAAGCCACGACCACAGCATCTGATGTCGACCATATTTAGAAAGACATACTCAATCTTGCCTACAGTTCTGAGATCACTTTCAGTTGATTTAAAAAAAAGTTCCCAGAATTTCCCTGAACTTAGTCACAAATGAAGAGCAGCAGGACTGTCAATAATCAATGGAGTCAAAACATTTCTCTAAATCAATCTTTATTCAGAGATTTTAGGAAAACATCTTATTTACATTTGAAGGAAAATCTAATGTTCTGTATTTAGTACATCTTCTTTCATAATCTGGTAACCTTACTCAGTTTAAATCACTTATGCCCAGGACAGAAGTAAACTAAACATTAATAGGGTGTGTACCATTATTAAAATTGCAGCCGTGCTTTTTAAAACACTACTTCATAGATTTGAAATGGTGTCAATTATATACCATTGAGTGTGCAATTAAGAACATTTAAAATGTGTGAAAAATCACTTCCAGTGCCAACAAAATCCAGAAACAAAATAATAAATCACACTGCAGTCACAATGAAATGGTGACCAAACAGACAACTGTTAAACATTTAAATCTGTACAATTTGAAATAATAGCTAAATTGTGACATATATACATATTAATTGCATTGTTTGTTACTAAGTGCCTCAAACCTTATCAAATTCAAGAAAGAATCCTCAGTTCAACTACTACACCCCGGAAGAGGATATTTCGCAAATGAATTCTTTCAAAACTAACTGTGCAAATATTCCATTATTGCAGCATTTAATTCTTCACACTACCAAAATAAATCTTCACTTGCATGATGAACCACATCTACAAAAGAAAAGCATTGTTTTATGAGAGGACTACACGCAAAAGAACTGAAGACAAAGTCGACAAGTACCAGTTATAGACATTATACACAAGTGCAAGTAGGTCACTCTGCTAACAGAGGCCCAATATATTTACATCTCCTAAAGCAGTCAACAGCAAAGGACTGGGTTGAGTTCACTTTTGCAAAATCCATTGAGATAGTGATCTGGTAAAGTGGTCAACACTGGCCAGAGTTTTTCAGAACATAAATGCACAGATATTAACTTAACTGTTTATTCTGCACGGTCCCAGAATAAAACACATTCCAAACTATTGTAAGGTTACACGTTTTGTTTTGTTTGATTCGTATTTTAAGCTGGGAAAATATAGAATGCCTTGCTGTATTCAAATTGGGTTTCCAACTATTATAACAGTGATGTGCATTCCTCCCATACCAAATTGAAGGATAATTCATCCTTGATGGGACAAATTCTATCCTACTTATGATGATTAAAAGGAATATTACATAGAAGTATGCACAGTAATCACACATTGTGGGCAGTTCCCTATCCCAAAGGAAAATTTCAGTTCACATACTAAAACATCTTCTGACCTTGCAAGTCACTGCATCTGTGCTCAAAAACCCAAGCTTCTCTTTCTTCAGAAATGTAAATAAATTCAATATATCAATTAACTGATCATAAAACAAAGTTGGAACAAAGTTTGAAGTTAACACGGAATGCAATATTTTGGAACTGTTTTACAAATTGACCTGATAACCCTAAAAACAAGCTAACCTGACAGCTTGGAATAAAATCCAACCATAAAAGTTGACGCTTCCAGTTCAAATGTTTGGTGCTAGCTCTATCAAGTCAGGGTGTCACCAGACAATGTTAATCAGCAACTGTCCTGACAAATGGCATGTCACCAATTCAGTAACTTGCTCCAACATGCAACAATGGTAACAAACTCCAGTATCAAAGGTTCAAGAGAATTTACACTGAATTCACAACTGCACTAGATTCTTTTCTCTTATCCAACTATCTCATTGTCAAAGGAACCTTAGTGTTTGTTAAACAGACTCCAAAGTTGCAGATTCAAACAATGGCTTGTGCTGAATCAGCTCTCCCTGCATGCTGGTGGTGGACTGTCAACAGCTAGATACTGAAACCAAGTACAAAGGGAAAAGTGGTTAATGCTCCAAATAACCAGTGCTGAGAAGACAGATTGGAAAGTGGGTACAGGACTGAATGATGATGATACCACAATGGTAGAACAGCCATCCCGGGTTCAAGCTCAAAGTGAAAAGTGGCTGCATGTGTGTGCGCGTCACCTTCATTGTAACCAAACTCCAAAATTCCCAACTTTTATGCCATATTCTCATTTTTCCAAAAGGATGTTATGAAAGTGCTAGTATCAGGTCACAAATGATACAAGTGAGATCACCACCAACAACTCAAGCAGCTATTAAAAACAAGTTTACATGTTAGCCTTCGTTTTACATCTCTGGTGGTACATGAAGCCATTTAATTTCATAGAGAAAAATGCCCTGAGCTAAAGATTACCAAGAAATACATCACATATTTTTGAGTACACAAGCACAGTTCCATCTTCTGCCTACACATATGAATTGCTCCTTACTCTAAAGATAGTGTTTAACCCATTGACATATGCCAACTTTTATTAGTTATCTTTAATCACAATGTAGCAATGGCCAGAATTGTAAAAAGTTTCTAATGAAGTAGAAACCTTATTACATTTTGTTGTCCATAGATAAAATAATTTTGCTGCTAAAATTGTATTGTTTTATTACTCCAGTAATTGCACGGGTAGCAACAAAATGACAGCAGTTCTATTTCAAATGCAAAGCTTATGGGAAAAAATAGTGGTATGATTCTAAACAGCTTGCGATGAACGGATGCAGCCATAGTGCTGTCTCATTTAAGTCAAGAACAGCAGCATTAGGTCAAGTGCATGAAAGCATACGACTCTATAATTATATGCAAAAGGAGATGTAATTTTGGTGTATGCAGTGTAGGCAGGAAACGTGTTATATAACTGGGCTGACATTGGATGCAACAAGCTATTAAATGTAAATCAAATGGGTTGGAAACACAAGGTTTATGGTTTAAATTTGATGTTACCCAGACTTGCTGACATAAGTGGTATGACAAAAAGATAGCAAAGTTGAAAGAAACTGAACTGCCACATTTAGTGACCAATTTCTATTGTTTGGACTTGAGAGATTTATAAATCACATTGGACAAATCTGAGAATATACAGATAGTATGCTGTAATTTAAGTACAGTTGATGTACAGTAAATATTTTGTTTTGAATTATTGGGATTAAAGCTTGTTAAAAAACTGCCCATGGTACATAGGAGATGAGGTTGTGCAAAATTCTTAAGGCTGCATCCACAATTTCAATTATGTAAGATTATTCTTTTAAGGCTTACTCCAGCGTTAGTATCAAATAACACGATGTTGTAAATCACAGTAAGAAGCCCATCACTGCGACTTACAAAGTCTTATTTCCATTTTTTGAACCTAACACTCAATTTACTACAACATGGCTTCAAACATTCAAATATGCAAGTCATCGTTTCATAGCAGGACTTCCTTTATCCAGCTCTCTCGTATCTTTTTGCAATGCTGAGAGTATCTGAAAATGCAGAAAAAAATTACTCAGACACAAAAACACTGCAATACCTCAGATTATTTAATAAGATTAGGTCTTGATAATAGGGTTGCATCAGAGATAGACATAATGTAATTTGAAAAATCCAACTGATAACTACAATCAAAGCCTGTAGTTAAAAATAGAGAATATTTTGCCAAAAGGACAGGCATTTCATGCGTATTTGTTGCAAAAGTGAAGTGACCAAATGTGGTAAATTCTATACCATGCAAGGGGAAACCATGGAACAGTAGAACTGATGTCCCCTTGATGTATGAAGACCAATTAATGTTGCTACTGGAACCAGATTTGGTGCACTATATTTCCACCAATAAAATTTTTCTCAGGATCTTGATTCCCATGACAGTCAAAGTCAATAGAAGTTTTACCATACGGGTTTATAATCACATAAGCATGCTGATAGGCACCTGGCTGGTTAACTCCAAAGTCAAACCACAAAGATAACCCATTTTAAAAAGTAACAATCTACAGAAATCTGTTAATGGGCAGACAAAGATTCCATTTTCTTTATACCAATATTCTTTAATCCAGAACCCCAACAAGCATTTCCTGTGTTTCACCTTCCACCCAATGTACTAATGAATTTGGTGGGCTGGATAAGGAGGAGGAGCAATTGGTCTCTGGCCCTCGAGTTTGTTTGGCTATTCATCAAGATCACGCCTTATCTTCTACCTCAGCATTATCTTCCAGCACTATCCCCATATCCCTTTGATGCCAAAAAATCAATGTGTTTTGAACGAACACAATGACCAAGACTCAGCAGTCTTCCAGGGAAGAGACTTCCAAAAATTCATCACACTTTGCATGAAGAAATTTCCTCTCATCTCAGTCATAAACAGCCTAACCCTTATCTGAAACTGTGACCCCGTTTCTAGATTCTCAGCCAATGAAAATACCTTTTCTGCATACAGCTGTTAAGACCTTTAAGAATGCTTTGTATTTCAAAAAGATCTCCTCTATTCTCTGGAATTTAGGAGAACGACAGTCCCTCTTCTATGGTAAACTTGTCCTCATATGGCAAACCTGAAATCCACTGGACTAGTCCAGTGATTTTTTTTTTGCTGCATTCCTTCAGCAGAAAGTGCTTATTCTCTTTTTAAAGAAACACAGAGGTACACGAAACTCTAGCTGCAGTCTATCCAAGGTTTGATACAACTGTAATATCACTTCCTTGCTCCTGTATTCAAATCCTCTCATAATAAAGGGAAACATGCTACTTGCCCTCTCAATTACTTGCATATTGTCCTTCAGTGGCTTGCGCACAAGCATACCTAGGTTTCTTTGAACATCAACACTACAAAGGTTCTCACACTTCAAAAAAAATTCTATTGATTTCAATCCTAAACATCTGACCCATCAACCCACGCTTATACCCCAAGTTCTAAACTCCGCAACCTCTCATATCCACCCTATTAAAATCCTCCAAAATTATGTCCCAATAAGTTGATGCGCATAATAGTGACCCCGTTATGTAACATAAAGGTTGTAGCTTAATTTCCCCCACCCCATAAAGGGAAAAAAAAATTGGATATTTTAGACTGCTCAATTTGAAGTTATAACCAACATAGACATGGGCTAAATTGACTCCTACGTGTTTTATGTCATTCTAATATGATCGTTACATAAAGTGATTCATTGCATACAAACATTGTACAGTGTGCTCAATATGATAAGAGCTATGTAAATACAAAATTAAGTCTGTTTTCACCAGTCAGTAACCATTAATAATGTTACTTTAACAGTAGCAACAAACAGTCCAGAAATTCAACATGAACTGATTTATGAAGTAGCAATATAATGAATTACGAACTCTCTCTCACCACATATGCTGCTAGACGTTAAGTATTTCCAGCATGTTTCGCTTTTAAGTTTCCAGCATTTTGCTTCTGTATGACTTTTTAAATCCACAGCCACTGCTCTATAAAGGAAGCAGTAACAGGGCACTTGGGAAATAATAGGATTGGCCAGGGTCAACACTGATTTATGAAAGGAAAATTCAGTAGGGCAAACCTGTTTGTGTTTCTAGAGGCTATAAAAGCAAAATAAAAGATGAACTAGGAAGCCTTCAATGAAGTGCCACACAAGAGGTTATTAAACAAATTCAAGCACACAGGATTGGATTGAGGATTGGTTAACACCCAGAAAAGACTATAAATAAAAGGGACACTTTCGCGTTTGGAGACTGTGACCATGGGTTCCAAATTATCCATTCAAGAGAAGCATGGAGACTCTGTGACTGAGTCTATTCCAGACAGTTCAATAGATATTTAAACATTATGAGAATCAGGGGATACTAGTTTATTACTGGAAAAGTGACATTGAGATAAAAGGTCAGCCAACATCTTATTAAATGATGGAGCAGGCAGGAGGACAAAAGCACGAGTCCCTTTTCCTTCTGTTCTCTCCCAGGAATGCCCAGCTTAAAGTTCCGCTCTTCTCTCCAACTGTTTTGTTTTCTTTCATTGTTTTCCTTTTTATCTCATCCCTTCCCCACCTTCTCTTCATTTTAAGGCTGCTTATCCCCAACCATTCCCAGTGAGGAAAGACCAAATGATCTGAAACATGAACCATTTCTCCTTCTCCAGATACTGCCCAACTATTTCCAGCAAATTTTAAATTTCAGATCTGCAGCGTCTGCAGTATTTTGTGTGTTAGTTTTCTCGCCCATTAATGTTCAAGTTAAACCAGATGAAACAAAGCACTAAAGAAATGCAATAAGTTTGCAGTTATAAATTATGCTATAGAAAAGAATTGTAAAATCACTTGCCTATATTGCAATAATTCAATTTAAATATCTAAGGAAAACAAAACACTTGGTATTAATACATTACAATGTTTATCTCCCTTACAACAGAGATTTACCTGAGCCCACTTTTTATTTCTACTCTGCATCTGAATGGCTGCAATGGCTCCAAACAGATCCTCGGATAGCATCTCTTCAGGGAGCTTGGTCAGGAACTGTGCCATGTGGATAAAATCCATTTGGGTCAAAATATCTTCATAAAGCTTTAAGATTCCCAGAGCAGTTCGGAAAAGAAATTCCTCCCCATCACGACAGAATACATCCCAGACACGACAAGCAAGGTCCAGAGGGAAGGATTTACTGTACAGAGTGAATATCCTGAAGAAAATTAGACAACAGTATTATGCCACAGTTATGAATTATTTACATTTATAACTCTAGTAACTTCATAAGGGTATCAGGTTCTGATAAGGCTATAAGGTGCCGAATATTGCAGCACTTGATAGCTTTATTTCTTTTCCAAATAAAAACTCTGGTTGCAAGAGCAACTGCGCAGATATTGATGGCAAATGCTAGTGGTTCTGAACAAACTGCTGGCATTTACTTACTCAAGTTTAAGTTCTGAATTTCTGCACATGCATTTCAAACCCAAAGTCCCTAACTTACTTGGTAGGAGTGAGCAGTACCTGTCAAGATGCTCCGTCCCATCCTCCCTCCCACCAATCTTGTTAGGATTAATTTTTTTTTAAAAGCAGTTGTTTAGAACCAGCGAAGGATCTACGAGCCCACTGATTTCAATGGGGATTATAGAGTTGTGAAGGACAAAGGGGAGAGCAAGGTCATTTTTATAAAATAAGACTTAGATTTGGTGCAATATTTCAATTGTAACAGTTGATCTGTTTTAGTTGACTAAGTTGTAATTTGTAGCCATTAAGTGCCTCTCAACGTTAAAAGGCCTTACAGCTTTGACAGCTCACAAAGCTTCGGGGTGTTTGGGAGATGGCCTTCAGTTGCCTTTGAAGGCTGCACTGCTGTTCATGTTAACCTGCTGGAATCAGATACTTTGGATCACAAGATAATCCTTCCATATCCGAAACAAATACATGCTTGCGGTGGCCACTCTGGGCAACTGGCCCATGCCAGCAAGATCTGGCCCAATGTATTACCAGCAAAATCTTGATGATTAAATCAATCCAGATACAACTTTCCCCATTTGTGTGTCAAATTCCTGCATGTCCAAATATACTTCTTCAACTAAGGCCCACAAGGAGTAGGACTTCCATTTCTGTACTTAACCTGTAGAATGTTGGTACATTTTATGAGAACAGATGCATAATACCTGAAGGAATGGTACCTCATAATAGCTGCAACTTTTGTTTCTCTTTTAAGTAAGAAACCCACAGAGATGCAACTGTTTGCTTTAATTATGATTGGGGCGGAAGGTGTCAAGAAATGTGAAGGCAGAATTTGTCTCTGACTGTACTTTCACTTCCTGAAATATTTGTGCATGCAGAAAACATATGCAAATTATCAATAACTGTACAAAACTGCAGATGGTTCACAAGTGATATCCATATTCTTCTTTGAACTTTTCCATATTCCTTGCTAATGCCCATGGAAAATGTCTAGGGCAGGTTTGTCACATCATAATTACACCTCCCAACAGTGGAAATGCAGTGCAATTACTGGCAAGAGGATGCACTTAGAGAGTATGCAGCTTGGAGAGTTTCCATAGTTTAAGCAGGTGTGTTGGCATTAAAGCAACTTGTCTGGTATTCAAGTTGAACAGTAAAAGTAAAAGAGTAGCAATCCTTTTTAATCCAAAAAAAAGAAAATCCAATCTTTTTTTTTAAAATCCAAATAAAGAAAATCCACCAAAATACCATGATAATCCAAATTTTAATAGTAAGTAATGTTACTTTAATGAGTGATGCACAATTTAATGAAGTTATCCGGCTAAATTTGGGCTGAAATCAACACAACCTTTTAAATTCAAAAATGCTCATTGAATAAACCCCCACACCACTCACCAAATAGGTACCATACTTAATGTTATGGAGAAGCTTTATAATTAGTTCCCATGATAATGAGAAAAAGTGACTAGGTTTAGGCAGCTGCCCATGCTAAACACAGATGGCTTAAGGAGCACTAATTGTAAAGTTTCTTCATCAGAAATATTGATGTTAGAATAAAATAAGGGACAACTTAGTAATATGAAAATAATTATTCAATTATACCTGTGGGCATTAATCAGTTCATAAAGTGCAAAATGATGAACCGGAAGCACAACTGATTTAAGCTGATAATTTCAGAAAATTCTGCACTCCATTTTTAGACATCTCTAGTTAACATGAGGACGCATACCACCATGGAAGTTCAGATTTTGAGAAAAACTAATTTCTGATGCAAGCATAATGGTCGAAATTATAACATTTAACCATAATAGTTAAAATTATCCTTTCAATAACATTAATTGTGCATATGTATTATGCATTAGTGATTTTGTCATGAACACATGCTTCCTGAAGGGCAGCACCGAAGCACAGCAGTTAGCATAATGCTATTACAGCACCAGCGATCAGGGTTCAATTCCCGCCACTGTCTGTAAGGAGTTTGCACGTTCTCCCCGTGACTGTGTGGGTTTCCTCCAGGTGCTCTGGTTCCCTCCCATATTCCAAAGATGGGCAGGTTAGTAGGTTAACACGGGTGTAATTGGGTGGCGTGGACTCTTTGGGCTGGGAGGGCCTGTTACTTATGCTGTATAAATGAAGTTTAAAGTTTAAAATATTAACAGAAAACCTTCATAATTTGAAATATTGTTGGATGTTCTTCAAGGCAGTGTAGAGTTTGCACCTACATAAAGTATCCTAGGAATTTTTGCTTTAACAGTGCTAAATTTTTTGAATGCTTCACTAGGTTCAAAAATAGAAGAGACTAAAACAGAAACTTTAGTACTAAACATAAGCAATATTACAATGCTTGGGAATTTTAGGAGTGTTTATCAATGCCTTTTCCAAGAGACTAGTGCATAAAAAAAGTCATAACTCAATTGTATGTTAGTTATGATGACGAGATTACATAACTACCCTCCTTTTGAAGCTGTGTGTAATTTATGGAAGCCCTGTCCCAGTCCCACACCTATTGGCCACAGGGGAGTCATATTCTGTAATCTGAAGAAAAATAAACAATGGCAAAGTAAAATAGTCAGGAATGCAATTATGCAGTCCTAAATTGCAATTAAAATGGCCTATTAAAAGAATCAGATAGTTAAGAAAATGCAATTACCAGTCAATTAAATAAATATCTGGGGTAAGGTTGTTTTTCTTGAAATGTGCGAACAACCGTGGTAAGTTTTCTTCAAAGAACACCTCAAAGGCTGCAAAATATTTCAATATCTATATGAAGGGAAAACAAAGCATGCATCAAGTTGTTGTACATGAAATTAATTCTTAATCCTATTAATGAGGATCAGTTGAAAGAATACCAACCTTGGCAATATTTAACTTCACAATTTCAGATTATCTAGTTACTCAATTGTTCTCTGCTAGTGGTTACAGATCTTAAAATAAAATCTGCAATAAAATTCTTCACAAAGTCTTCACAGCTTGCAGGAGGCACGATATTGTTAAAGCATTTTTTCCATTGTATGTGGGGGGCTAGTTTCAAAATTATGGACCTTTCCTATTTATACTTCTGCAAAAACCTTTTGTATACATCAAATCAATTTAGATTTTCTGAATTCTTCTGACTTTTATACATAAAAGGATACTACCTGCATTGTGATCATCATTTCAGTATCATCTGTGTAAGGGTCAAAGGTGCAAACATTTGCATTACCGCATACACATTTTAATATTCTCTGAAATCTTGTCGGAAACCTAACTCCTTTCTCCCTGACTCCCAAGAAACAAGAAAACTACTTGACACTCTTTATAATACAATTTTAAATAAATTTTGTGCTATCTTTGTAGACTATAATCACCCCTTCTTTTCCCACCCCGACATTCTTCCCTTGGGTTGTAAACTATTGGGCTGGATCACACCTGACCCAGGCTGCTCCTCCCGAATGCCAATCCACCAGCCATATGGCCACACAAACATCCTGTAGCTGCAGGGCTTTTAAAGTCATGTTGACAACACTGCCTCCATCATTTTGTAAGCAGTGCAGGTAGATGTACTGCAGGTGGTGGAAAGCAGCACCCCACGAATGGACTGCCCCAATGACATCGACAGGTTATCCTGTCAGAAAGTCTACTCACTGGTTAGGATCAGAGATGTTTAAATGGAAACGAAAAACTATTATAAGTCAATATTAAAAACTAAATTCACAAAATTATTTATGGCAAGAAATTTATGTTAACATAATGTCTGTAAAAATCCATATGCAAGCTATGCGTACATTGTTTCAGCTTTGTAATAATTTTTAGACCTGCTTGAATGTTAGCAATTTTGTCCAGTGAATTTAAAGAATCCTTGGCCCAATCTTCTGTACAAACTAAATTAATTGATATTGAGCCACTGTTGTCTGAGCACTCAGAGGTTTGACAGGAAAAAATAAAGTTACATCGTTAGAGTTGAAGTTAGTGGCAGTCAAAATTAGAAAGCTATTCTTCCAACTCTGCTCCAACTCACTCAGAAAGAATGTTGTTGAGATGGCCCACAGAGATATATTGACTTTTTGATCCTCTCTGTAGAGGAGCATAACACAGTATCTTAACCCAGCAGTTCTTCTGTACAATATTGGCCTCCGTGTGTTGCAAACTATGATTTAATTTTTTAAAAGTTATTCGATAATCCCTGCTGCTAATGTTTTGTAATTTGCTACCAAGTTTCTCCATTATCCTGGCATAAATAATCTGAAATCAAATTATACAAAACATTAATTCATTAATACTGCTCTGCATTGCAAACAAACAGTCATTATCATAAAATCTTATCTGCTTCTTGGCTGTGATCTTTCATTAATAATGGGGAGTAGGGATGAAGCCGATTTGGGAATAAAACTTGCCCTTTATAGTCCCATTTTTAAATTTCACAGTTTAGAATTACATAAAACTTTCAGATTGCCTCATAGAACTGATTCATACCAAGAAATTTTCACAATAGGTCTAAAGCACTAAAATACTCACAAGGCTATGGTCCACACGAAAAAATGCCATTTGACATGGTTTGTTCAATAAATTAGCAAAGGCAATGAAGGCATCTGCAGTATCCAGGTTTAGAATCAGCACAGCAGCAATGAAAGACATTCCCTGCACCTTTTGAAGGAGAAAATGTAGAGTTACCATTCAATGGCTATAATTTGATCTATTGAAGGAGTAGCATAGTGGCGCAGTTAATACTCTGCCTCATAGCACCAGAGACCCAGGTTCAATCCTGACCTCAGGTACTGCCGATGTGGAGTTTGTACGTTCTCCCTGTGACTGCCTGGAATTCCTTCAGGTGCTCCTGTTTTCTCCCATATCCCAAAGACGTGCAGGTTGGCAAGTTAATTTGCCTCTGAATAATTTCCCTCATAAGTAGGGGCATGGTAGAATCTGGGCCGGAGTTGATGGGAATGTAGGGAGAATACAAAATGGGGGATTAATGTAGGATTAGTGTAAATGACTGGTTGAGAGGTGATGTGGACTCGGTGGTCTGAAGGACCTGTTTCCTTGCTGTCTCTCTCTATAGCTTTGAATAACATTCAGCCAGAAATAAATGATAAAATAACTAAATTAAAGGGCCAAGAAATCAAGAAAATTCAATTTTTAGATCATAACCTTAAAACTGAATTACTACCGTTAATTATCACATGCCTTAAGGCATTTCAAATGATTGATACAGATAAATTTTCTTCAATCTTGTCAACATCACTATATCTGGTTATCTAATACTAGCAGATTATCCTTAATTTTAATTTGGGCCAATATTAAATTTCTCAGAGCTACTAACATATTTTAAAATAATTTACAATTGACCTGCCTGCCTGTGTAATCATAATGACACTTTCCATAATGAGGTACCTAGTGTTAGCCAGCTATAAAGAATTTTACTTTCACAAATAAAAGTACCTATTCAATATACAAGGACTAAGTGCATTGCTGCAGCATTTGTTTAGAGAAAAGATTTAGGTTGTTCTAACAAAAGATACACATCCAAAATGTTCATTTTGTGATCTTGGCTTTTATAAATTTTCAGCAATTTTTGATTTCAGAATTTTCAATCATTTCGAAACTTTTAATCTATGCAATATGACATACGAGTTCTCCTCATATTCTTGTGATTAGTTCCTTCACTATTCTCTATAATTTTTTATGTTTCTATAAGATCTTATTCTTCTGAATTCCAGTGAGCATAGTCCCATGCGACTCAATCTCTCCTCATAGGCTAACCCTCCTCATCTCCGGAATCAACCTGGTGAACCTCCTCTGCACCACCTCCAAAGCCAGTACATCTTTCCTCAAGTAAGGAGACCAGGACTGCACGCAGTACTCCAGGTGCGGCCTCACCAGTACCCTGTACAATTTTGCAGCACAACCTCCCTGCTCTTAAATTTAATTCCTCTAGCAATGAAGGCCAATATTCCATTTGCCTTCTTGATAACCTGTTGCACCTGCAAACCAACCTTCTGCGATTCATGAACAAGCACTCCCAAGTCCCTCTGCACAACAGCATGCTGCAATCTTTCACCATTTAAATAATAATCTGATCTTGTATTTTTCCTTCCAAAGTGGATGACCTCGCATTTACCAGCATTGTTCTCCATCTGCCAGACCCTTGCCTATATCTATCTATGACCTGCCTATATCTCTCTGCAGACCCTCTGCATCCTCTGCAATTTGCTTTTCCACTCAATTTAGTGTCATCAGCAAACTTAGATATGATACACTCAGTCCCTTCTTCCAAATCGTTAATGTACATCGTGAACAGTTGGGAGCCCAACACCGACCCCTGCAGCACCCCGCTCACCACTGATTGCCAACCAGAGAAACACCCATTTATCCAAACTCTGCACATTCTATTGGTTAACCAATCCTCTATCCATAATAATACATTACTTCCAACTCCATGCATCCTTATCTTATGAATAAGTCTTTTGTGGCACCTTATCAAAAGCCTTCTGGAAATCCAAGTATACAACATCCACCTGTTCCCCTCTATCCACTACACTCGTTTACATTCTCAAAGAACTCCAGTAAGTTTGTCAAACAGGACCTGCCTTTTCTGAATCCATGCAGTGTCTGCCTGATGTCTCGGCAGATTTCTATCCAGATGTCTTGCTAATTCTTCCTTAATGATAGCTTCAAGCATTTTCTTGACTACAAATGTTAAGCTAACTAGCCTATAAGTTACTTTCCTTTTGCCTATATCCTTTTTAAAAAGGATGGTGTGACATCCGCTGTCTTCCAATCTGCTGGCACCTACCCAGAATCTGGAGAATTTTGGTAAATTGACCTAAATTGTCATTTCTTTCAGTATCCTGGGATGCATTCCATCAGGACCAGGGGACTTAACTACCTTTAGCGCCACTAGCTTGCTCAGCACTACCTCTTCAGTGATAGCAATTGTATCGAAGTCCTCACCTCCCATAGCATCCATAACATCTCGATGGCAATGGTAGACGCGTCCTCTACCATGAAGGCCGACACAAAACAGTCATTCAAAGCCTCGTCCATTTCTGCATTACCCAATATTAATTCCCCCTTCTCGTCTTCCAAGGGACCCATGTTCACTTTAGCCACCCTTACCTTTGTATAATTAAAAAGACTTTTACTATGTTTTTATATTTTGTGCTAGTTTACTTTCATAATGTATCTTCCCTTTCTTTATTGCTTAATTAGTGATCCTTTGTTGCTTTAAAGTTTTTCCAGTTTCGCACTACTCTTGGCAACTTTGTATGCATGAGTTTTTAGCTTGATGCCTTCCTTTAGTTCCTTAGTTATCCAAGGCTGGCTCTCCCCACCCTTACTGTCCTTGCTTTAAATTCATCATCTCAATTCATTTAATTTTTAAACATCTTGTATTTATCAAGTGTCATTAGCAACTAAATATCTATAGTTCTTCGTTTCACATTAATGAACCAAATATAGCCCATAACAATACAAGACAGTAGAATAGGTGACTAAAACCTTGCTGAGGGATAGGTTTTAAGCAGCATCCTAAAGGGGCATAAGGAGGTGCTGCTATTAGATGTATATGCGGGGAACTTACATATCCTACATCAGGTCTGTAACAGGTGTATGCTCCTAGAATGCTGTGCAGTATATCATAATAAGGACCTCCCTGCAGAAAAATATAGAGAATAGTTTTGTCAGTATAACTAAAAGGCTTTGCAAAGGACTTAATTTTCATACAGAGAAGAAAGCACAACAAATATAATTTTCATTGAAGGCTTCTATAACAACTACCATGAAAAAAGCAATCCACTATTAAAGTGAAGTTCCTAAAGCACGTAAAAATTATAGCTTTTTTTTTGTTAAAATGTTGTACTGATGGATCATTAGAAAGCATGGATGATGGCACTTTTTTAATGATCTTGTAAAGAACTAGATAATGGTGCCAAAATTGTTAATACAGTAGAATCGGAGAACCTACATCTTTGGAAGATTCAACATATTTCAAGCTGTATAATAAAAATCTGCATTTAATGTTAAGCTTTATATAATTCTGTAATGATGGATAAGTGGCTCTTTACCACAAAAATAGATATATTTAAGGAATTATGTTCATGTAATAATGCAGATGTTTTGTCTTAATTTCAAAATCCCTCAGGAAGTGACTAAATCTTGGGATGTGCTCTCATTATAAATGATTAAGTTAGTTAAAACATGGATCTGTTTTTTGAACGTTATTACGAGTTAATAGTTTAGGCACGGTAATGATTAGCTACAAATATTTCCAGAGCCAAAAACTGTACACTACAACTTAACATATTTGTATAAATTTTAATACACGTATTCCAATAGCTCTTTAGCTTATTGTGCAGAAAATAATCTTTCAGTTTTATATTTACCTGCTGAAAAATGCAAAGGTTTGGAAATGTACGAGAAATGTCCAACTTTATGAGCTCTAAACTGGCTTCCCTGTCTGCCGCAGATAACCCTTGATCTGTGAATAATAAAGATATACACTACTTAGCAGAATATAACAAATGGTTACTTTGTTTAGTTTGAGATGCTCCAAATGAGAACCTTAAATGAGCAAATATCTAACCCACTGCAATACCTGAAAGAATTTAATTTTCTTCAAGCCATTCAATGACTCCATGGTACCAACTCTTTCAAAAGAATAGTGATTTTCTGCCATATTTCTCTAAAAGAAATAAAATATTATGGTTTGACAATAACCAATTGGATATTGTTCACCTTGAGGGGCTTTATTAAGTTAATTTGAACAAATAGTGAAGGGGAGAGGGAGGAGTGGGTTCAGGTTTAAAATCAAGCAATGATCATCACTAGACAACTAACCCAAGCAAACCAGCACGCCATAAATCCACTATCACGGTCACCCACCACAAGTGTGAAAGATTCAGTAATTCTCCAAGTGTACTTGATAATTCCAGAAAAAAAAAATCAGGCATGAAGGACCAACTTGCTCTCAAATCAGGTGGTTGAAATAATGGCAAGAAATTGTATTTAAAAAAAACCTCAATACAAGATCATTATCAACTTTGAGTGATTTCAGTTGTTTCACTATCAAGTTGCTGCCTGCACGTAAGCAGTGCAACTATTAATTTAAATCCATTCTTTCTGCCATTCCTCCCAAACATTAAGCATAGAGAACTCCAGACAAGCCCAAGCCCCCTTATTACCATTAACAAAATTTGCACAGATGCTTAATTGCTGTTCAAAAATATATTAATGATGTCTTTAGATGCAAAAGAAAACTAGTGTCAGTTCCATTCAAGCCTCTCCATTAGCACCAAGCTAAAATTTCAGTACAAATACCTTCATTGTCCATGTCAGAGTGTGCTGTACTGAGAGATCTACATTTGTCTTTAGCTCGAGATAAGCAAATTTCATATAGCTCTGAAAGACAACATTATTTGAAAAGCAAGTTTGTAATAGATTGAATGAAAAAATTCTAATATTAAAAGTAAAATTTAAAATGAGAAGCATTTTTTCCAAGTGTAGCAATTTTATGTCAAGTAGAAGGAAGAACGTCACTTTCAAAAGTGCCTTGAGAAAGATTTATCATTATGTACTAAATTCATTCAATTTTGTTCCTGTGTAATTACTCATCTCACCATAAGGAATAGATGTTTACTGAATAGGAAGTCAAATTATATAAACTGATAGCACTAGAAGTTTTCTTTTTAAGAAAAACCAAGTTGTTCACAAAGGATCTAAAAGTATAAGTTAAATTCACAAAATTTTTCCATGATCAGGAAATTGTGTTAAGGATTTAACTGTAGTCTAAGTGGTACAGATCTAGATATTTGCTTGCAAGTGTGATGAACAATACAGTTTGAACATTGTAATTTCATAAGTGGATATTGAGCAATCAAGATGGATACCTACTGTGCAAGCAACAGAAAGGTGGAAGTACTGCAACAAGTAGGGAAAATGTATGCCATTTATAGAGAAGATGCCTATTCTAGATGCTTTGGGTGGGAGTGAAAAGGAAAGGAGGATAGTAAACTCTTGGATTTAACTACAGTTTCCTAACACATTAGGTACAAAATCACCTCCTTCCACTCCCTTTTCAGTTATTTCATCTTATCACTTATCAGTAGCCAATTTCAACCATAGCAAACAACTCTTGAAAACAATGCACAGAAGTTCACCAACCTGTACTTGCAACAACTTTTAGATAACTTGTGCAGTAGTACCTCTAATTCAGTAGAACCATTAAAGCTGGTTAGCTATACAGACTCACCATGAGTTATGTTTAGATCATTCCCTATGGCCAAGCTCCACACCTTCCCTCTCACACTTGGAGGAATTCCTTGCCACCAGAGATCACGAACTTTACGAGAATTAAACCTTCACATAAAGACAACAGATAATAAAAGTAGGTAACTATAAATTAATACGCAAGCTGCATAGCCATCGATTTAAAAAAACTCATGAGGATAAAATTAATACTTTGAATAATTTAAAATCAATGGCACTTTGCCAAAAGTTAATCCTATAGGCGATTCAAAGAATGTGGACCAATTCAGGGAATACCACCAGAGTTGCAGATACAGACAAAAACATGTGCTGAAATTTGAAATAAATACAGAAAATGCGAGAAAAACTGAGGTCAGCCAGCATCCATGGAAAGAGAAAAGAAAATCAAGGTTTCAGGTTGATGACTCTTCATCAGAACTGGAAAAGCGAGAAAACAAATGCTTTAAACTGCAGAAAGTAGGAAGGATGGAGAGGAATGCCTGTCCTAAAGTGCAGACTAAAGTAACCATTACTTTAAATTCCAACTCGTTATCTCACATTTCTGGTTTTGATGAAGGATCACTGACCTAAAAAAATAACCCTCTCTCTCCATAGATGCTGCCAAATCTAACAATATACTGTACTCACGAAGAAACTTGCATTTTGCATGAGCTTTGCCAACTATACTGGACTACACCTTCAATTCTTTCAATTAAGTTATATTGAGACCAAATAATAAGGCTAAGGACTATCACAAGGCAAGGACATAGAGAAGCATAGAAGATAGGTGCAGGAATAAACCATTGAGGAATCATAGATAACCCCCTGCTCATTACCATATGTCCATTCTTTCCTCATACCCCTCGATGTGTTATTTTAGAAGTCCATCTCCTCAAACATATTCGGTGACTTAGCCTGCACAGCCTCAGTGGCTGAGAACTCCACAGGTTCATCACCGACTGATGAAATTTCTCATCTCAGCCCTAAATCTCTTACTCTGTAACCCTAGACAGTGAACCCTTGTTCCAGGCAGCCAAAGCCATGGTGGAGGTTCTCAAATTTGTTGAAGACCACTCAAAGCTCATTTTAACATCCTTCACCTAGCCAATCACCACATATTTTCTAGGCTCCCACAAGAAGATTGGCCAAGTGCAGCCATTAAACTGGGCCTGACAACAGCTTAATTCATTCACAAAGGAGGGGAGAAAATTCAGGAAAAAGGAATGAACATCTGATTTGCTTATTGCTGATATCATTATTATTGCAGGATCATAAATACTTTGAAGAAAATTCTGTAGCCAGTCTGTATTATATCAGTCCAATGCAACAAGCTTAGAAAATAAGCACAAAAAGAAACTGCCTTTTTATTACAATGTAGAATAGTTTTGTTTCCTCTCTAACTTACATGGTCTCCCAGTTGGGTAGGACTTCATTGTTCCAAGTCATCACAGCATTACCAATGGTATCTTCCAGTTTACACCTGTCTTCCAACAGCTTTCTTCGCCGTTGGGCATCTTTTTGTTCTACAAAAGGAACACACCTCCCAAGTTGAATATGCATTTCTGTGATTTGAAGACATGACTTTCTTTACAATCAAATGAAGGGGCGTTTCATATTGTATCTCCATTTTGCCCGTCTCCTCCAGTTCAACCCCCACCACCAATAAGAGTCTAAGTCTTAACAAGACCCCCAAAACTATGATGCATTTCTAATTCATAAATATTGCTAACAGTGAATCAATCTTTAACTGCAGAAAATGAGCACACATTACATGGACTTTAACAAGGTCTTTGATCAGGTCCCGCATGCTAGGTTAAAAGATATGGGATTCAGGATGACCTAGCCAACTGGATACAAAATTGGCTTGCTGGTAGGAGGCAGAGTGATTGTGAAGGGTTGTTTTTCAGAGTGGAGGCCTATGACCAGCGTATGTCACAGGGATCCATGCTGGATCCTCTGTTGTTTGTCATATATATTAATAATTTGGATGAGAACGGAGGTGACATGATTAGTAAGCTTGCAGATGACACCAAAATTGGTGGTTTAATGGACAGTGAAGAAGGTTATCTAAGGTTACCAAAGGATCGAGATCAACTGAGAAAGTGGGCAAAATAATGGCAGATGGAATTTAACTCAGACAAATATGGTGATGCATTTCGGGAAGTTAAGTCAGGGCAGGACATACACAGTGAATGGCAGGGCCCTGAGGAGTGTTTGAGAACAGAGGGACCTAGGGACACAAGTACCTAGTTTCCTGAAAGCGGCAACACGGGTAGACAAGGTGGTGAAGGCAGGGTATGGAATGCATGTCTTCATCAGTCGACGTATTGAATACAAGAGTTGGAAACGTCATGTTGCAATTGTACAAAACATTGGCTAGGCCGCACTTGGGCTTGAGTTATAAGGAGAGATTGGATAAGCTGGGTCTGTTTTCCCTGGAGGAAAGGAGGCTGAGAGGTGAAGTGAGAGAGGTATATAAAATTATGAGGCATAGATGGGACAAATAGCCAGTCTTTGCCATGGAAGGGGAGTCTAAAATTAGAGGGCATAGATTTAAAGTGAGGGGGTCGTGGTTTGAAGGGATAAATTTTTCACACAAAGAGTAATTCATGTCTGGAACAAGCTGCCAGAGGTGGGAGGAGACAGGATCAATAAGAATATTTAAGAGGCACCTGGAAAGGTACTTGAATGAGCAAGATATCCAGGGATATCGAATTAATGCAAGCCGGTGGGATTAGTGTGGATAGGAATGATGGTCAGCATAGACACGGTAGGGCAATGTGCTGTACAACTATGCTTTTGCCCATTTCACATCCAAATAAAAACAAAAAAGTTGGCCACATGGTCCCAAGGCTGCTCCATCACAGAAGATCAAAGTGGATCTGATTTTCACCTCAGCTCCAATTCACTGTTTATTCCCCATAAGCTTGATTCCCTTCTAACCATTCAATTTTATGTTCTGTTGTCATTTGGAAGAAAACCATATTTACACAATCCTGATTCCTACCAGGCCATTAACATTAAAATTATACTACATTTTGTTTTTGAAATCAGACTTGCTCTACCTTCAGAGAAAGGAAACACCATATGGGAAATTTAATGCAACAAGATGCCAGAAAGTGGGCACTGGAGGGGAAAACAAGATTGGCAAGAAACCTAAGTGCAGAGCTCTTCACATTGTCAAAAAACTCAATATAAAGATACCCAATACCATACACTAAAATTATAGCAATGGAACAAGTGGTATTTAACCTCGTTTTTTCACTTGAGCCACCATCTCTGCATACTGCTGCCTATGCTTTTGAGCTTCTTCGGCTGGTTTTGCAGGGAGATTTCTGAGGAGAAATTGGAGTATTTGTTAACTTGATAATTTTGGTGACAGCTCAAATTACAAATTAGGCCAACAGAGTGAAGCATTTTAGGTCCAAAATATACCAAATACCTATAAAATGATACAACTAATTCAGCAAATGACAGACTTCTGAGCATGTTGTAGCACAAAAAGATGCTCTTTAACTGCTCTTCCTGCTTCAAACTTAACCTGAACTTTATGTAAATTAGTGAATGGGGTAACTGAGTGACTATGAAAGTTATAAAACAACATGAATTTTAAACATGATTAGTTTAGGAATATCAATAACTTGTTAGAGATGAAGGAATATTCAAACAACGAATGAAACAATTTGGTGAGGTAGCTGGCTTTGAGTAACACCTAAAGAACAGTACCAAATAGAGACACTGAATGGAATGAGGCTGGGGGCAATGACGTATCTTTATTGAGCATCTGCATAATCTCATCATTTCCTTGTTTTTTTTTAAAATAGCTGATGAAGTGGTGTAGGTATGCTCGAATGTTGTAAACACGGTAAATACTTTGCATAGAGCATACCTTTGGAAACAGTGAAGTGATAGGTAACTGTACTTTTGGTGATATTCAAAGAAATATTGGTCAGGGAACCAGGATAACTTTCCTGCTCTTTAAAATATCATGGAATACTTGACATCTATCTGGGACAGAGGTGGGGCCACAGTTTCACATCTTGTTCGAAATATAGCAATCTTACACTGTTAGTTTCATAGCCACAACCATCAGGACAAAAAAGGCTTTATCAAATTTATAGGTTAGTTTCTCTGTCCACAGATTCTGCCCAGCTGCTGAATATTGCCAGCATTTTTGAATTTTGTTTTAT
Source organism: Pristis pectinata (assembly GCF_009764475.1). NCBI lineage: Eukaryota > Metazoa > Chordata > Chondrichthyes > Rhinopristiformes > Pristidae > Pristis > Pristis pectinata. The sequence goes on from NC_067406.1 coordinate 128,002,274, forward strand.
TCCAGCTCACTTCCTCATTACCTGCTCTGTACAGAAACTACTACTACTTTACACAGAGGGTAGCGAGGACCTGGAATGAGCTGCCAGAGGAAGTGGTCAAGGCGGACACAATTGCAATAGTTAAGAGGCATTCAGACAGGTACATGGAGGGGAGGGGCTTGAAGGGTTATGGGCTGAACACAGGCAGCTGGGACCAGCAGGGAGGATGCTGTGGTCGGCATGGACCAGTTGGGCTGAAGGGCCTGTTTCTGTGCTGTATTACTCTATGACTCCACTAAGAATGTCTCCCTAAAGCTTTGATCTGCCCTTTTCATTGTCTTTGAGATTTCCAAAAGCATCTTACAGCAATAAATTACTGTTAAAGCATATAGACAGAAGCTGCACCTTCATAAATATAGACACAAAGTCCATGTTCATGACCAAAATAATGACCAATTTGGATGTTGGTTGAACATGGCAACAAAGTCCTGTTCGGGGCTTTATTATAACATCTCTCAAAATTAATTTAATAATCAAACCCCTTCAATAGTGAGCTGCAATACCAAACTAGAAAATGTGCTCAACTTCTAAAGTAGGCCTTGAATTAGTGATCACCTCCTCTTTCCCAGTCCTTCAAAACATTTCCTCCCAGTAATGACTATCCCAGCTACTCATTCTCCCTCTTGCCTTTCTGCCACATCCTTCCCAAATTTAGACAGAAGTCTAAAATAATCCACTCAACAGTGGCTGCTTGCAAGAGACAAATGGCTAAAAAGTTATATCAATGGAATTTTCACACTGCTCACCCTCAATTTCCTTCACACCATCCTTTTTCTTTCCAAATGCATTACTCGCATGGAGGCAATTTGTGGGATCTTAACCACCTATCAAAAGTTGTCTGACTTTTCACACACCAGGCACCAAATTTGAATTGCTTTGTTCTGTAGAGCTCAGTGGCAGCCTAAGTCATGACTTACCCACCAAGTTAATTAGAATAAAATGATGGACGTGGCCTGCATGATTATCACAAGCATCTTTTCCCTCACATCTACTGATATCACTGAGTTCCCATGGCATAAAGTTTCATTGGAAACAAACTGTTACAGAATCACAGAATACAGAGCACAGGGGAAGGCCATTTGTCCCATTGTGTCCTAACAACTTAGTTCCACCCAGCTAGTGAGTTGCTCTTATAGAAATCCAAATCTGTAACCTGTCAAATTTTTCTTCACAGTATTTTTATCCAATTCCCTTAGTAAATCCACAATAGAACCCATTCCCACCACATCGGCAGGCAATACATTCCAGATTCAAACCACAAAAATAAGATTTTCCCTGCATCATTCTTAATTTTCTTAATTTAAGCCCATGACCTCTATACCTTGATCTGTCCACTAACCAACTTCTCCCTATCTACTTTATGCAGACCCCTCATCATTTCATATATTTTCATCAAATCGCCCCTCAGCCTTCTCTAAAGTAAATAGTCCATGCCTCACTAATCTATCCTTGTAACTACAGTCCCTTATCAATGTGCCTCAGGATGTTTAACCATGGGACCACCACAGCTAAACCCATTTTTGCCCACACCAACATGTTCATACTTGCCAACTATAATCAAAGTCTTTGTATTGTTAAAGTAGATTTTCTAATTCAGTATCAATAATCACTATGTACAATATAACAAAGTAGAGCTTTGCCCACAGGACTTTATATTAGCATGAATCCAATTTTTGATGACAACAGATAAATGATTTAACTTTCAACCTCAAGGAACTTCACGCCCATGAGAAAGCAAAAGATTGGCAGGTCACTCTTGTCATCAGGGTTTTCAAGTACATTCAGAACAGATATGCTAATAGAAGCATATACAAAGTACAATTTAGCACAAAGTCAGAAAATATGGATAATTTGTTATTTAATGCTACCAAGTTTTACTTTAAGGCATACAAATTTGCTTATCAAAGTAAAGGTTAAGGAATAAGAAAACGGTTGTTTAATACTTACGCTGGCCTGTCCTCAAGGATAAGTGCTGTTGTGGAGAGAGGTTCGAAGTCTAGATTTTTCCTCACGCATTGATTAGGAGAGGGAGACTTCTGGGCTCTCCTCAATCCTTCTTCATATTCCTTTAAGAATGGATAATTTACTTTTATTTCCAGTACTACTGCCAACTAATTCTAAAGATTTATTGACCATGAAATGCATACCAACACCAAATTAAACAGATTTTGATAAGAGTAGCAGAAGGAGATTGAAGCCTGGCTCCTCCATTCTTGGCTTCTGCATCCTTGATTTACACCATTGTCCAGGCTCAAAATGCTGGAAACCTTTCACTATACTTATTCATCTCTCTCCCCCCTCAAACATGCCATTTCACACTTTAACCATTTTAGTTTACGTGACACATGACAAGAAAACCCCCAGTGGTGAGCTTTCAGAATTCCAAGTCACAAGCCATTGGTTCCTACTCAGCAAGATACAGTCAGCACATGCACAAATCCCTGAAAGCAATTGAAAGGGCAAGGTAAGCCTCGAGATTTTACAATATCATCCCTTTGCTCAACCTTACACTTAATTTACTCCTGGCTGAGCATCAACTGCAAAGCTTCCAAGCTTTGGAAAACATATCCATCTTTCTCTTCAAAGATGTTGCTTAAAATTTTCACCAAATCTCCTCATGCAATTTGATATCAAATTCTATTTCCTAACATTCCTGTGAAATGCGCAGGTATAAGGAGGGAAATTTTGTTTAAGTGCAAAGCATTGACGGAGAAGGATGTTGCCTGGGATGGAATTTTTCAGTTAAGAGGATAGACTAGATCAGCTGGGTTTGTTGTCCTTGGAGCGGAGGTGGCTGAGGTGGGACCTGATAGAGGTGTACAAAATTATCAGAGGCATATATAGGGCAGAAAACAAAAAAACTTCTCTCATGACAGAGGCATCTAAAACCAGAGTTTTTAGAGCTTAGGTTTCAGGCAAAGAATAAGAGGTTTAGAGGGGATCGGAGGAAGATACCCCCCCCCCCCCCCCACTCAGGAGGAGGGGGGTTGCAATCTGCAGTGCACTGTCTGAAAAGATGGTGGAGGCAGATATGCTCACTTAAGAACCAGCTAGACAAGCTCTTCAATTGCCGAGGTATAGTAGGCTATGGACCAGGCGTTGGTAAATTGATAGGTGCTTAATGGAAGGCCTGAACATGGTGGGTCAGAGGGCCTGTCCCTGTGCTGTATAACTATGATCAATATTCTGCACCATTTGATATACTGGCTTTTCTGCATATTTATATACTCTTATATTTATAAGATCAAATATAGCTTGCTAACTTGTTTGTATTATTTAACATTCATAGCCTTATTATGATTCAATGGCTTCAAATTGATCCTAGCAAGTTTCTCCTTCATCTTCATCCATAATCCCTTATCTGTTTGTTTTAAATCCAGAATCTTAATTTTTATTTCCTTTCCTATTTTCTTTCACGGAATATGAACCTTTCTTCCTTACAGAGCTGCAAATAACCTAATTTATTCTTGCATTTGTAGATTAAGAAACTTTGATCCAGTTACGTGGTGAGCTCCCTCTTCTAATCATCCAATACTAATCTTGTACACATCTAAATATTCCATTTTCAACACACTCACAATACGACTGAATACAGATATTGAAATGTTTCATTTCTTGCTACATCAGTTTAAATCTATCCCACTATTCAAGTTATAAAATCAGAAAATGATGTAAATCACTCAGGAATCAAGCAGCAAAGATAGAGAAACGTTTCAAATTAACTGGGGCAACACACACAAAATGCTGGAATAACTCAGCAGGTCAGGCAGTATCCATGGAGAGAAAGTCGATGTTTTGGATGTGTCAAGTTAACTGGGAAAGTTTTATCTTTTTCTTAGTTGCTAGGAAGGGTCTTTGATGTGAAGTGTTAACTGTTTTTCTTTCTGTTTCTGTGCAGTGTGACTATGAACTTCCACCAAGGAAGACAAGTACAGCCAGTACATGGGAGCACAACCAAGCCACCAGGTTCCCCACAGATTGCATATCACCCTGTCTGGGAAACACATCATCGTTACTGGGTCCAAGTCCTGGAACTCGCTATCCAAAAACATTCTGAGTGTACCTCAAACAGAACTGAGGCAGTTCAAGGTGGTGGCTCATCATCACCTTCTCTAGGTCAGTTAGGATTGGCAATAAATGCCGGCCAAGCCAGTGACATGTGGACTCCAAAAAATTAAAGATAAATAACATAGCCTGGAAATTTCCACAATGCTTTTGGCAGAATTTGCACAATTGTATTAGGTGATGGAAAACAGCATTCAGCTCAAATTGTGCTTCAGTGATTTTTTCCCCCCCAATGCAAATACAGTTTGAAATGAATTTTACTATAATTCATAAATTATGGAACTGCCTACATTACACCAATTTGAAAACTGTTTTTAATAAACAGCTTTCAGTAATTTAAAATTAGGTTAACTTTAGGTGGTAGACTGAACTGATCAAAATTGTTTAGATTTATCAAAATGCCACTCTAATTAATTAGCCAGACTGAGCTTACTATGGGCAGCAGAGTGGTGTAGCAGGTAAGGCTGCTGCCTCAGAGCTCCAGCAAACCGGGTTCGATCCCAATCTCTGGTGCTGCGTACGATTTGCACACTTTCCCTCTGACCACATAGGTTTGCCCCAAGTACTCTGGTTTCCTCCTATATCCCTGAGACATGCCAAATGGTAGGCTGACTGGTTAGTGCAGTGTAGACATGTTTTAGAAAAATCAAAGTGGTGTTGATTAGCATGTTAGAGAGAACAGACCGCAGTGAAATAAGTGGGAGAATGGGATTTCTGAGAGCTGGCATGGATTTTATGTGCTGAATGGCCTTCTATATTGGAAGAAAATATGGAGAAACACAAGACACTGGTAAAGATTTTGCATATGCTGATAAACAAAAATGGACAGATATTCTGGAATTTGGTGGCTGGTGACGGCGTCAGACAGCACTTTTCAAAACAGGTGCAACGTACACTAGAATTACCGATGCAAAAAAAATGCTTAACAGCTCCAGAAAGAACAGTAGTAAGTACTACCAAGTTTTCTTCTGAGATTTCTTAAAATATCTAGCATGCTTATCTCAATGCTATTCCCAAATTCACAAAAAAAAGCAAGTGATTGGCAAAGGCAAGCCCCCATACAAAGCTTGAGAGGCAATTTTGTCAGCAGTGGAACAATACAAATGTTGCAAGGTCAGATTGGTTATTGCAATTTAACACGTCACAGGAAATGAAATGCAGAAGTAGCAAAGGATGAAACTGAAGAATGTGGCAAGATTTTGTAACTGTATTGCCCCTACCATTTGTTATCAGCCTCAATTTCCAAAGCTGATTAAACTTAATGAATACTTGGATTAAATGAGAACAGTTTTTTTAAAAAAGTCAGACTTCATGAGTACAGCTGTTGAGTAGAAAATAAAGAGTGTGCTTTTATAACCAAACCAGCCTCTGATATTTTGTCAGGACTTTGAAGAACAGACAGCAGGAGCAAGCAGCAGCACCTGGATCATGTATTGCCAAAATGGCCCAGGGTCGTTTTAGCTAAAGCAATACACACAGTAGAGACATGCTAAAATGTCTGGATTGCAACAGTGGGTAACACAATCACAGCTGGAGGTGCAATGTGAACAAAATCAAGATCGTGCAGATTTCTAGGTATGTTCAATGATAGATTGCTGAAAGAACAAGGTGAAGAGCGTGGTTGGAAGATGTGCAAGGCATGGTCTATGGCCTAGTGGTTTGGAGATAATGGAGTGGAACTGAAAAAGTATATGTACAAATATTGCTCTCTGCCACTGACTTCCATAGTCTGAACATTAGCAGCTCTGATCCAGTAATCTGCACTATTGTTAAGGGATCAGCAATTTAGAATATATAAACAAGTTTTGAAACTAATCCATTGGTTGCATCCTGAATCATAGCTTAAACATGATAATGTTATTTCTATGATTAAAATTTACAAATTACCCTCCAAAAGATAAATCAGAGCTCAGTGCAGTAAAACTGTGACTAAAAGTCAGAGATGCTTTTGTGTATTCTTAAAGAATTCTTGAGAACTATTGCTCCTTGGTTTGTAACTATGACTACAAATTGCAGCTTTGGACTATATTGAGTATCTGTTGTAGTACTTAACAGGATTAAATTATATGAACTGTCAATGGCATTGAACATTTTTAACTAAAGAATGGATGTCATCGGTTTTCTGAAGACTTTCAGGTTCACATTGAGAAATATCACCAATTTAAGTACTCTAATTTCTCAACCCTGAGTATTCAGACATTTACAAAGTGTATGGGCAGAAAAATAGTAACAATGTCCCACCTAAATGCCAGTCAAGAGAGTCTAAATGTGTTCTGACATTCAATCAGATTATGATTACACAGCCTTCCTCCATCAACATCCAAGAATGCACTGTAGAACATTAACTTCACTGACAAGTGATCCCGCAATGAGTGACTCAACCAAACTTCCCAAAGCAATTTCACATTCACAGGGCCCAAGAAAGCAACATAGAATACTCTGTTGATCTGGAGGAATGAAGTTACAACAACACTCAAGGAACTCAACAACATCCAGGACACAGCAACCAAATGACACTTAAGCCTCCAGCCTAAAAATATATTCCTTTAACCACCAGAGATAGTGTCTACAGCTTGTATAATTTCCAAAACACAATCTAGCAATTTGACAAAGCTTCTTGGGTAACACCTCTGGCCTACAACTTCTGCACCCATGCTTGACAAGGACAGGTGTATGGGAACACCACCACCTGCATATGTTCTTCAAGTTTCACACTATACTGACTTCACAATGCACTTCAGTCCTTTCACCGTAACCAAATTAAAATCCTGGACCTGCCTATCTAAAGTAAGGTGGGAATACCTTGACCACACAGCTGCAGTGATTCAAGCCCTTTGGTTTTTGACAACAGACCTGTGTTCAAAATTGATTATGTAAGGTGAACACATCTGAAGAGATATGACCATCTTCTCCACTTTACAAAATGTAACCGTAACTTCTCATACTTTCTTTTAATCCATTGCCTTGCTCTTCCCAACCATAATAAATTGAATGAATATATACCCCATCTGGGCATTTCCATTGTGAACTTAGTGCTGGCTACTATTTTCCCTTCACCTGGTTATGATAAGCTCTGCCTCCCTTTATTAAAACAGTATCTAACCAATGAACAATTTGGTTATAACAATGGGGAACAATGGGGCATGTGACTAGTCCATTGTACTAAAGTCAATTTGCTCAGAAATTGTGAATCAAACAGAATTTATGTTAAAATGGACCAATAAAAACAAGATGTCTTCTTCAGAAAAATACAGCAAGTGGAGAATGGTTACAGGCAAATGTCGTGTATAAAATTAAGTATTGAACTTAAAGCAATGTGGTCACTAGGCTTGATCGACAGAGGAATTAACAAATTATTGCGTCTCAGAGAATAACATTCTTTACACCACCACTCAGCTGTCATCTGGTTCATGCCTACCTTTAAAAGAACCCTGAAATGGCAGAAACCCAAGAAGTTTCTCTGTCTGCTTTTGGAATCTACAGTGTATATCATATTGTAGTGTCCTGTTTTGTTAGAGACAAATCAACATTGAATGTTTTTCTTTCATCCAGCACAATATTGTTCATCTAACTGAAGACCACTTCAGGATTATTAAATACCTGTACACTTGTTTTAGAATGGCTCGCCTTTCTGCAGGTTTTCTATTAATCAATGCCTTCGTTATATTAATTCACTGTACAGAATGGCTTCCAATTTATAACATTCAGAAAGGATGTATCCCATTAAACAGAATCCAATTAAACAGAAATAGCAGACTGCTTGAGATGAACACTCAAATATGACAATAGCCAAGAGTGAAAGTAGAACCTAAAAAGTTCAACTAAGAGCCAAATATCACAAATTAATATTAGAAATACAGTACATGATCTCCTTAGATCAACTGTAGTCAGAAAATGGAATTTTTTTTAAAGATAGCAATGCCTGTTGATCATTAATTAAAGTTACTAGGAAAATGACAACTTGATCAACTCTAGTAAACTTAGGTGGCATGGAATGGATTACTCCTGTTTCTGAGAATGGCCCAGAATTTACATCTTAAGATTTATCTTGAAATGTTTACTGATATATATTAAATTGAAAGAGCATGAAACCTTGTACTCCAGCAAGGTTTGCTGCTAAGTGTTCCGAAAGATTTTTCTTTAAATGGGGCTGTAAGCCTGAAGTCTTACACCAAAATAGCCAACAATTTTACAAATGATACATAAATTCCTAGAATGGTGCCATATTGTCCACATTCTGTTCAATTCTTACATTTATACTTAAAGGACAATGCTAAAACCAAAAAGAAAGCTTAAAATTAATTTAGTTTGGAAACAGAAATCGACTTCTTGATAAGAATTCAAGAAAATTAGTGCCCATTCTTTTTACTTAAAAGCTCACAGATGGAACAATCCACCACTCGAACAAGGGCACTGAAATCAATCATGTTATCATTGCATGGTCATACAGAGTTACCTGAACACAAGAATCCAAGGCCTTCTGCTCCATCAGTTTCATCACACAATATATTTACAAACTCAGCCATTTAGAGATACACTGTGAAATGTTAACAGCTGCAGCTGTGTGCATCTGTCCAATGCACCTGCAAAACAGCATGCAGAAATCTACAGCAAAGTAGTGAACACATTTCCTTCAAAATATTGCACATTTCAGCAATGATAATCAGAAGTAATATTTACTTTTGATATTTTAACTGCACTGATCAAGATATTTTATGTTCATATTTATTTAACTTTGGTACATAATTAACTTTTCAATTGGTCCCAAGAGACTGAGTTGCCTTGAAAAAAATGCAGTGACCACAACCAATATTTTTTTAATAACTGAAATTATCCAGGCCAAGTTCCAAAACATTAAATCATTCTAAAATTACCTACTCAGCATAATTGAAATACAGACATCCCTAATGAAAATGTACACTACTCAAGTAGCGATGCATTTAATCGAAATTGTCCAAATAATAACATATCAATTTAACTTAAATATTCATGCCGGATCAGTATTCCCCCCCCCCCCCTTTTTGAGTAATAAACTTCAACATTTTCCTCTCAGCTGTATAGTATTCAGTACTTTTCTTATAACTTCATGGTTGTATGTGTACTGATAAATGCATAAAATTAAACAAATGCACTCACTCACCTGCCAAACAGAACTGCACGTGACATCTACTTCAGTAATTTAGCTTTTATTATAAACAATGTCAACCCAACTATAAAACCTATCTGATTTCCCCTTTAGGCAGCAAATTTCTTACGTTCACTGAAGCATGGAAATAAAAATTTAAATTTGGTGATGATAGCGTACAAACCTTCTGGGATGATTTATATTTTTCAGTATTGATTTTAGCAATGTGGAGATTGAATCTTTTTTCTGAACTTGAACTAAAATATGGTACAAAAAGTGACATGGTGAAGCAACATGTACACTTGAATAATGGCAGGCTTTCAATACAAAGAAAATGCATGGTCCCCTGCTGAAAACATTTGGATTTGAATAAATTGCATCCCTGCCAAATTTTCAATGATCCTTCAGCTTATAACATTTCCCCCAAACATTTGAGCAGTGCCATTTCTTTACACAACACAAAGACTCCTTTCCCCATGGAAGTCTGAAGAGCAGATCAAGGGACAGAGCCTTTATGAAACCAAGCTGAAAACAGAGTGCTAGTTATAGCGTGATTCATCATCACATTGTGTGCCAACCAGAACAAAGGAAAGACTGCATCAATAAAATATACCGAGGTATCAAGTATATTAGCATTATATACTTTAAAGCAAATCTAAATAAAATGCTTGTTTATTCACCTTAATGTCACAGCTTTAAGGTGTGTTCTTACCATGAAAGCTGGCCTTATAACAATCCAAGGGCGAGCAAGAATGAAAAGCCTTCATTATATATGTTAAAGCTCAAGCTGCTTTTTCTGCAAAGGATACTACAGCACCTCAGGCTTGCTAATTCATCTGTTATGACCTTCTCTCCCCCTCTCTCCAAATCCTTACTACTGCATACAGAATATCACTGAGGTCTGCAGTTAACCACCGTCAGTGAAGAAAAGGGCTGCAGCCATATTAATCATCTGCAGAGTGGAAACATCCAATCAGTTTTCTCAGACTCCTCTATTATGCCTTAGCAGCAAATCACCGATACGGTTGGGCAGGAGCTGAGCTTCAAATTAAATTAGTCATGGCCTCCTAGGTTTATAAACAATTACTCATGTTGTACTGCAGCACAGAAAAGGATGAAGTTAAAATCCCCACTATTAAAGAAAGAAACCGCTAAATAACCAGATTAAAGAACCTTCTGGGGAATGTAATAAACAATTAAAAATCTCTCTCAAACTTTTCCCATAAATAAAAATGAATTGTAGAAGCCTGATCAAATGTTATACAGGTTGGTACAAGGTATTTTGCAAATCATTCGTTGAGTTTCTGAATGTTAATATAATGATAAGAGGTGAAGACCAAAGTTTACTGTCAACTATTGGGGATGGTAAATTCACCCCAGTGGTTGGATGCAAATGGGTTTAATAGGTGGGGGAGGAAAAAAAAATGGCACTTTTTGCATTTTCATCTCAAATATTTCACTTGGATTCAGTTCCAAAGTTAAGCACCTTTAAGAGCTGTTACTTTCCAACCGGCAGCAACTTCATTCAATAAATACTGTAGTGAACATAACAAAACCAACTATTGAACAGGATAAATGAATAGCTAACAATACCAATGTAGAAAAAAAATACTAATAAACAAATATATTCCTCCTCTGACATGCATAAAGAAAGAGATGCATATTTCCCCATGTTAAAATTAGAAATGGACCCAAAACAATACCATGGCCATTTACATATATGAATGTGCTGTTCACCTGCTAGAAGCCCTTTTGACTCTGATGGTTTTGGATTAAAAGACTTTATTTTAAAATGAACAAAAAATGCATTCTTGAAAGATGAAAAAGACTGCTAATCAAACATGCAAGATACTTGCATTTGAACACTGGATTTCAAACAATTTCAGTGAACTGAATGGCACTTAAGACATGTAATGAATTGTTTGCGATCCATTTTGTTTCAATGGAAGGATCCAATACCTCCCACTACTTCTCAATGGTTTTCTCAAACTATATCATGTTTAAACCTAGAAAAAAAATAGAAGTGGCACTGTTGATTCTTCGCTTAAATTTGAGGAAGTTTGGAGACCATTCATTCAATATTTTCATATGATTATAGATCCCTTTTTAGTAATCTTTGAACTTAGAGGAGCAGAGTTGACGACATAATAATGCTCTTTGTTCATTGAGAAATATCAGTCCAGTTTTCTTTTCTTTTGAAATATTTTTTAGTTTGTTTCGATTTATTACTTATAATTTTTTTCGATTTGGGGATTTATTTTTTATACAATAAATCTTTTTCTTTCCCTTTTTGATTTTTTTTAAAATATACTCACTTACTAAGAGACTGTTGGGCCTAGAATTTTTTTTATTCTTTATAATTATATATGTCATGATTGTCCTCCCGATCTCTTTGTATCACGTGTATAATCACCAATGTTATATGTATTAATCTGTATTAATTTGAAAATTAATAAAAAGATTGAAAAAGAAAGAAAGGATTGTTTGCATAGGAAGGCTTGACAAAACCACAGCACTTTGAATCTGTTCTTGTGATTATCAGCCCTATTGATAACCAAAATTTTTTCCCCCAAAAACTATGAGGATCAGATTAGGGCAATTCTTCTTCATTTATGCAGCAGAGACATGTCATTTTTTGCAGAATTCTAAAATATACTCACATTAGATGGAGGCATCTAAGTATTACCATTTGCCTTATTTTTCTGTGCAATGTGATGATGTTATATTATAGCAAATAACGTGGTCTGTGAGGTTTCAGTATAACTTCTATAGAATTAGGAAACAGACTAAATGAATCTTATAGCAGAGACAGAATCAATTTATTCCATCAAGATTCCATTTAGTAGCAATGACATCTGCTAATGAATCTTAAGAAATTTTTGGTTTGTGCAATATTTCAGAGTGTGCCATTACCTTTCAAGGCTATTATTAATTTTATTTAGTTTCACTAATGCAAGATATTTGACTGGATAGCATAGACCACATGTGTGGTAATTCAGAAAATATTACTCATATTAAGTTACTAAATATTTAGGCACAATAATGAGTAACATTGCTACGCTGTACTTGGGGTATTTTTTAATCTCTGGTTTCATGAACATAATAATTAAAGCAATAGCCAACAAAAAAAATTTTATGACTGTTGCAGAGATGTACTCATCCAAATTGTAATACAGATTATTACTCAGTCTACTGTACTGATATTCAATTAAAACTATTTCTTTTGTACTTTTAGTTACATTTTTGAAATGAAATTGTAATTGCTATATCAAAAACCAATTGTAATGCAACCTTATTTGAAAGACTTTTCTGTGCAATTGATGATTCTTCAAAGATTAATGACCCCTTCGCCAAAAAAAATGTATCCCTCAGTATTTTATCCATTCAGTTGCAATCATATATCTGCATTATCGCTTAAGACTTCTGTTGCATTGTCTAATTTCACATCTACCTCACCACATCTGTTGTTAAAATCTATGTTTTTTTTGATTATTCCCATACATTCCTAACTGCACGTGCCAGCTCCCACCATCCTATTCCCCCATTGTTCCTTTGCTCACTGACCTACTCTTGATCCCAGTTAACCAATGTCCCCCAGTCCTACAAACACTTGAACATCTGCATTCCTTAAAATATAGCCTCTTGCACTTCCTCCAACAATGGTAGACTTGTCTCCAGCTGTTATGAATCTCAACTCTGGAATGCATTCCCAAAACTGCTCCATTTATTTTTCTTCCCTCCATTTCTTCCCCTAACCTTTTAACCAAATTTTTGGCCATCTTTTCAAATATCATATTGGGTCACTACTAAAAATTGTTCAATGACACAACAGTGGCATTTTATTACAATATGAATACATTAAAGCAGCTCCAAACTTTAAACCATTGACAACTATCTGCTTATTTTTAAGATACACCAAAATTTTATTGCAAGTTTTTTTCAATTTTACCCTAGCTTACCGAAAAGTGTGTGCAGTATTCCAGCTGGGAATCCACTTTACTGCCCCCTCCAAGACTAGGCTACAAAAAAATACCCTAAAACTCATTAGGCTTCTTTTCCATCTACTAAGTGACACAGCTGCAGAACTTCAGACCTAGTTAAACATTTCCCCTCAACAAATCTGTAGAACATGCAAATAGTCCACACTGTTTCAAGTATCAATAATTTCATTCAATATTATTGAGTCTAGAGACTTATCCACAACTGGTCTACATACTAATTTATCTTGTCCCTCACATATTGAATCTCTCCTCCCTCCACCCCACCCCAAAATATAAATGGTTCAATTAACTGTTAAAGAAGCTTTGACAAGAGCCTCTATTTGATTGGCTGGGTGTGGGATTGAGTGATGCAAGGTGTAAAGGAAAGAGGGGTTAAAAAGTACTTTTGGCTAGATACAGCGTGACTTCTGCACAGCATATGCAAGATACTGAAATAACATTCAAATAAGGGCATAACAATTTTAAATCAAGCATCTGAATACAGGAAGGACTCAGATGTGCGAGTGGAGGAAGAAACAGCAGCAAGATCAGAGGACAAATGATTAATTAGGAGCTTTTGATATGGTGCAGAGGTTGAATCTGTCCAAATGTAAAGCACTTATGTTTTGAGTCTACTGAAATATACTGGGGGTGCAATACATGTAAATGAAAATTGACCAATTAAAATTTAAACCAACACATGACATAACAAGCTCCACTATGAAAGATAATAGGCAATGACAGGAGCTTATTGAAATATTTTCATAAATTAAGATTTAATAGGAGCATTTAATCTCTTGCTTCAAAAGACAACTTTCCAGGACTTACTGAAGCATTACTTTTAAAGTTTTTTTTAAATTCCCATTTTACAGAATGCTTAGACTTCCTTTTGCTGTCAAGAGAATTGGCAGACTGTCAGTGGCCAGTCCTACTTCAGAAGGGTGCGAGGAGGTGTAAATTTGCTCATCAGAATGTGCTACATTACCCTTTCATCCACATCTGCTGAGAAAATGGGAACCAGGCAGATAAAGCAAATTATATGCTCCCATTCCTTGGTCCCTTGCTCTGTGGTAATGGCAAGCTCATAAGTTAAAGCATTTTTAAAAACTTATGTTCACAATAGAGTCCAAACAAAAAACTAGCAGTAGCAGAATTACTTCAACGTGCTTAGTTATACACCTCTCTCTACATGAGATGTACTAGCAATAAAAGTGCATTCTAAACAAGTACAGAGGTGGAAAAATAAAAATCATGCTAAGGCATCTGCTTGTACATCCATCAAGTACAGAGGCTTACAACCAAGGCATGACACATAGTATAAAAAATTGCACAGAAGAGGAAAATGCATTGATGTTTAACTGTTGCTCCTGATAGTAAAAGAAAACATAACACTGCACAGCAATTTCACTCTCTCCTGGAGATTACAGCTTAATTTTTGTAAAACTGATCTGAATACTAAAACAATTTCCAAGAGCTATTTTAGTTTTTTTTAGAAAAGCACAGAAAGGTGGACAACTCCAGCTAACATACCTTTTCTTCCTTCCTACCTTTGGTTCTTCTAAATTATGGAGTATACTTATTCTGCTTATGGATTTTAGAAGTGTAAGACAATCCTGGAAGGTTGCATGCACCATCTTCTATTACCTATAATGTCCCTTTATTTAGCATTTTAACTATTCACGCCAGTTTAAACAAGTTGTAATTCAATATACTTAAAGATTACAAGCTAAAGTACATTGGAATATAGAAAATATTGAATGGAAAGTGTCCAAAGTCCAGTTAGTACACATATTAGTCATTATATAACTGACAAGCAACCTTACATTAATCTACAACAAAGTCAAAGTGATACTATGAAAACTAGTGGAGGTAGGCACCGAGGAGTGTGGAGGAACAAAGGGATCTGGGAGTTCAGATACATAATTCCCTGAAAGTGGTGTCACAGGTAGACAGGGTTGTAAAGAAGGCTTTTGGCATCCTGGCATTCATAAATCAATGTATTGAGTATAGGAGTTGGGATGTTATGGTGAGGTTGTATAAGACATTGAGGCCAAATTTGGAGTATTGTGCACGGTTCTGGTCACCCAACTATAAGAAGGATATCAGTAAGATTGAAAGAGTGCAGAGGAGATTTACTAGAATGTTGCTGGGTCTTCAGGAGTTGAGTTACAGGGAAAGATTGAACAGGTTAGGACTTTATTCCTTGGAGTGTAGAAGAATGAGGGGAGATTTGATGGAGGTTTACAAAATTATGAGGGGTATAGACAGAGTAAATGCAAGCAGGCTCTTTCCACCTAGATTGGGAGAGATAAGTACGAGAGGACATGGCTTTAGGGTGAAAGGGGAAAGGTTTAGAGGGAACTCAAAGAGTGGTGGGAGTGTGGAAGGGGCTGCCAACTGACGTGGTAAATGTGGGCTCACTTTTTAAGAATAAATTGGATAGATACAGGGACGGGAGAGGTCTGGAGGGTTATGGACTGGGTGCAGGTCAATGGGACCAGTGGAATAAAGTTTCGGCACAGACTAGAAGGGCCGAATGGCCTGTTTCCTGTGCTGTAGTGTTCTATGGAAAATTTTGGGAACAACAGATCAAAAGTCACTTGTTCCTTACAAGCATACCACTCTTAGTATAAGTTTTATTTTAATAAATGAGTCCTTTCAAAGAATTGATTATTTTGCTTTCAAAATTAGGGCATTTTCGGCTGAAGACTGAAGCTTCCTAAGATATATCATAGCCTAGAATAAACTAGTATGGATAGCCCGATATGAAGGTTATGAAGATTGTAACCTACAAAGATGAAAAGTTGTTGTAGGAATTCCTATTCTCAGGAATTCTGCAAACAGGTGGCAGATGATATTCACTGCAGAGAAATTAAATGCATTTCACTCAAGGCCATCAACTCCAGGAAGGGAGTATTCCTCATCAGGATCCCAGCATCTTTTCATTTTCCATGCACAAAATAACATGCAAGGAATATGAGATAAATTAAGGAATAAATAAATCAATTCTTCCACAACATTACTCAGTAGCAATGAGTGAAGCACATCAAGCGTTGGGGGTTATTTAAAAGGCTATTATTGGTTCAAAACTGAGTAAATTTTGTCTTTTTGCATTCATTCGTAAGACACTTGGAAAGCTGTGTTGTATTTCTGGAATGCCAGTGCAAAAATGATGTTGCAATATTTTTGTAAGCAATATGTTGTAAGGAATAACCAGGTAGGAAAGGGTATGATTGATGTGTTTAGGATTCTGAAAGGATTAGATAGCATAGACAATCCACAGGCAAACCCAAGTTACGGCTGTTTGGGTTACGGAAATTCACCCTTACAGAATTCACGAATCACAAGACAAATTGGATATTTGCAATAAAATTTGCTCTCACGGCATTTGTGAAAAAGCAAATTAATGAACACAAAATTTATTCTTTTTCCAACGTGTTTCTTGACTCATGCGCAGATGATGCCGCTTCACGTTATGAAAATTTGCGATTCAGTCTGTTTTCTAGGAATGCAATCCCCTTCTCCCATTGGTGGCCAGTACTTAACCTCCTCCATATGTGGGTTGGTGGTGTGGCAAAGGGCAGAAGAATGCAGTACAACCAAACTAATGTGTGGATAAACTAATGTGTGTTTTTGTGTGGATCTATGAATTCACAGATGACACCACTGTTTTTGGTAGAATCTCAGATCAAAAGGGCCCAAGAGAGCAGGGTGAGCTGCCTCAATGACTTTGAGAAACTGGTCATGGCTAGAATTAACTCCTGCCTGAGCAAGGACCTGGACTCGCTGCAATTTGTCTACAGCCACAACAGGTCTACAGCAGATGCAATCTCACTGGCTCTCGACTCATCTTTGGAGCATCTAGACAACAGCAAAACATACATCAGGCTGCTGTTTATCGATTGCAGCTCAGCATTCAACACCATCATCCCCTCAGTTCTAATCAACAAGCTTCAAATCCTGGGCTTCTGTACCTCCCTCTGCATCTGGATCCTCGACTTCCTTATCGGGAGACCGCAGTCAGTACAGATCAGTAGTAACATCTCTTCCTCGCTGACAATTAACACAGGCACACCTCAAGTATGCGTGCTTAGCCCACTGCTCCCCTCTCTCTACTCTCACAACTGTGGCTAGGCACAGCTCAAACGCCATCTATAAATTTGCTGGTGACACCACTGTTGTTGGCAGAATCTCAGATGGCGATGAGGCGGCATACAGGAGTGGTGGTACACGAGCCTGAAGACCCACACTCAACATTTCAGGACCAGCTTCTTTCCCTCCACCATCAGATTTCTGAACGGTCCATGAACATGACCTCATTATTCCTCTTTTGCACTATTTATTTTTGCAACTTATGGTAATTTTTATGTCATGTCTTGCACTTTACTACTGCTGCAAAACAACAAATTTCACGACATATGTCAGTGATAATAAACCTGATTCTGATTCAAGAGGCAGTGCCTCAAGAAGCCGGCATCCATCACGAAGGACCTTCACCATCTGGGACATGGCCTCCTCTCATTATTACCATCAGGGAGGAGGTACAGGAGCCTGAAGACCTAAACTCAATGATTCAGGAACAGTTTCTTCCCCTCCACCATCTCTTTTCTGAATGACCCACAAATCCATGAACACTACCTCATTATTCCTTTTATTTTGCACTATTTATTTTTGTAATTTATAGATGTTTGTCTTTGCACTGTACTGCTGCTACAAAACAAATTTCACATCATATGACAGTGATAATAAAACTGCTAAGATTCTTCTAAAGGCGGCGATCTATAGGACAGACTCCCCATGAAGATGGTGGATTCAGTTAGTAACAAAACAAATGAAAACCAGGTTTTTCAGAAAATGTATTTCATTACAACATTAGCAAATGCCTATGAATTTTTCATTTTTCGTTTTAATAATCATGCTATTTTCAGAAGTACACATATCCAATTTATTCAACATTGAACCACTGAGAATAAGAACACAAGCTTGAACCTCTCGTTGTATCATTAAACGAGATTGGATTAAAAAGCTTCATGCTGCTGTTTAACATTTCTTTGCACATCTAAAAGTCATGCTCAATGTAAAGATCTCTCTGCAAAGCTGAATCCTAACATGTTGAAAGATTGGCAATATTAATGCTTACTAGTCTTTGCTGTGTAATTTACCAAATGATTTATTGAAACAGTCAGAGTCAGAGAGATACAGAATGGTAACAGGCCCTTTGGTCCACCTAGTCTGCGCTAACCATCGGCCAGCCATTTACACTAATCCGATATTAAACCCATTTTTTCCTCTCCACAGTCTTATCAGCTCCTATAGATCCTGCCATTCACTTGCACAGGAGGGCAATTTATAGTGGCTGATTTACCGACAAAACCACACATCTTTGGAATGTGGGAGGAAGCAGGAGCACCCAATGGAAACTCATGCAGAAACAAGGAGAAGATGCAAACTCCACACAGTCAGCATCCAAAGTCAGGATTGAACCCAAGACTCTGGCACTATGAGGCAGCAGTTCCACTAGGTGCACCACTGAGCTGCCCTGAAGGAACTCCGACAAAAGACAATTATATTGGGTCAATGCAATAATTGACACTAGACTTCAGGGACCTCTCTTCCTCAAACAGTAATATCGCTCCGCAATATTAATTTTGTTTTTTGTTAAGCTCCCAGTTTCAGCAGTGATACAGACAGAATGCAGACACGTTACCTACTTCTCACACCTGAATCTCTCAGGCACATTGATGCATTTCAGTACACACCATTTCTGAGCTCAACACAGACATTGCTTCAATGTAAAATATTCTCATACTTATGAAGAGCTTGATTTACAAACTATTAAGATGGAATTTACAATACAGCAGTGGTCCTGATAGGAACAGTAAAGTAACATTTTATACCTCAAGTTCAACACTTGCAACCCACGAATGAGCTGTTTTGCAGGAAGGCCACAGCAAAAAAAAATAACCAGCAAAACTGTCCCCTAGGAACTCAGGACATTTTCTGTAAACAAGAATCAGTCTGGAAAAACTTTGGAATCTATATTTTTTTTTGCTTTGAATACAATGAAAAGGTTACAGTTTGTTAAAGGTTACGTCAGAGATCCTACTGAGAACTCCCAGCCACAATAATGACTTAAGTTAAATTCATGCAACACTAGAATTTCTTCATTTTCACCACCAAAATATCAACCATACATTTTCATAGGGAGAACAGAAATCTTCACGAGATGTGTTAAAGTAGTGTCACCCTCATTCAGATTTCATACTATAAAACACAGTGCAGCATCCAGTTGTGCTATAGTTAACTCCTATCTTTTGATATTTACTTAATATAGTGTCCTGGAAAACAGGTAAATTTTGCTTGCTTCATTAAACTGCCAAGCAATTATCACAAATAACACAGGTCCGCATACATTTCAACCATAATTGCTTTTCTAAAGGAGATAAAAACATGAAACTGAAACCGAACAAATATTTTAATCACACAATTTAGTTTTAAAATGAGGCATGCACTATGATTCTGAATATTACTAATACCTGCTGAATCTTCTTGGAATCTTTAAGAGGGCTTTCCTTGGCAGGCATCCTCCCAAACAATTTCCAACTTGGAGTATTCTGCTCTAATGGTATGGTATCTTTGAGTTTCTTAGTAAACAGATTCCTGAAAAGTAGAAGCAGACAGCTATTAACTGGAATTGCCCCAATTTTTAAATATGCGTCTAGCGTATGAATATTATTACTCCATAGAGGATAAAAAAAAATCCTCTTTGCATTACACCAATTTAGCAGGTTCCACATATTAAATAAAAAGGCACTGCTTCTTATGGAACACTGGCAAATCCATTCAAGAGACAATTGGCTAAGATTCCCAAAGTAATAAAGTCAAGCAAGCTGCTGATGCTGAAAATCTGAAATCAAAAACCAGAATGAGGTTGAAATACATAGCAGTTTATTCAAGGCCCCAGAGAGAAGACAGATTAAAATCATAACACATATTAAACCAAGGAAGATTTGTAATAAAGACAAAGTGATGGAAATAACAAGCAGGCCAGGCAGTAATCATACAGAGAGAAACAGAGTTAACGTTTCAGTCAATGACCCTAAAGCACATCTCCACAGAGGGTGCCTGATCTGCTGAGTATTTCCAGCACTTCATTTTTAGATTTTCAATTACGAAGTAATTGTATTCATCAAAGAGAAGTATTTGCGAATCAAACTGTATGAAAAGAGACTCAAACTGCTTTAATTCTATAAGCTGTTATTGTTGGCATTGGTTACTTTACTTTATTCAGATTGTGGGTCAGTCCAGTTTGCTTCTATCAACTATGCCTACTTTCTGGTCAGAACAGACTTGACAAAAGATTCAGAATCAGAAATGACGTTCATAACAAATTATCGATGCATGGATTTGTGCATGCATCATTGACCACCATTCCTAGTAGTCTGAAAATGAAATAGATTCCAACATAGCATGCTTCAATTCATTACAACTGCTTCTACTTTTTAAAAATCAGTGCATGAAGTAGCTTATGCTTTACAACATCTTTCTCTTGTCATAAATCATGCTTATTTCAGCAGATATGGATTATGAGGAGAGACTAAGGGAGCTAGGGCTTTACTCTTTGGAGAGAAGGACAATGAGGGGAGACATGATAGAAGTAGAAACAAAATATTAAGAGGAATATATAGAGTGGACAGCCAGCACCTCTTTCCCAGGGCACCAAGGCTCAATACAAGAGGGCATGGCTTTAAAGTAATGGGTGGGAAGTTCAAGGGGAATATCAGAGAGAGGTTTTTTTTAACTCAGAGAGTGGTTGGGACATGGAATGCACTGCCTGGGGTGGTGGTGGAGGCAGGTACTTTGGTCAAATTCAAGAGATTGTTAGATAAGCATATGGAGGAATTTAAAATAGGGGATATGTGGGATGAAGGGGTTAAATAGTCTTAGGCGAGGTATAAAGGCCGGCACAACATTGTGGGCCGAAGGGCCTGTATTGTGCTGTACTGTTCTATGGTTCTATACCCTTTCACCAGAGAACAGAGGACAATACTGTGTTGTACTTAATTTTGATTAAAATAAGCTTCACATCTCAGTGAAATTTCCCGTGCTTCAGTGGAAAACTTTGTGAATACTATTTGATGACTATTAGTAAAATAATGTTACAGGCTAACATTGGAAAAATCAATGGAAAAAGTACATGATCTCATAGGTTGCAACATTCTGCCATTAAAAGAATGTTTTTTTAAACTAATAGCTACTGTATATTGTATTGATAAAGGAACCAAGTAAAATTTCAAATACATTGTTGAATTATACTGTTGACTAATGAAAGCTATAATTAAATTTATGTCTCTGGCTTCTTTGTACTGTTATCTCTAATTTATCTTTTTGTTAATCTATTACCATATTTATAAATTATTTTGAGAATAACTTCCCAAAGCAAGACTCCAGGTTTTCCTGGCTGCATATATGAGACCTGGAAGTATTTATTACTGAAAAGAGTAGCTCTATAAACTAACATTCAGAACACATTTAAATGATAGCTGAAAGAATAAATAGCATTTATATACACTTTCAAAATCACAGGACAGCTCAGATCAATTTGTGTTGTAATGTATGAAAAGTGACACCCAATTTGCACACAATAAGGTCTCACAAACAACATGGCCATGAGCATTGGTTGAGAGAAATATTGCTCAGAATTTGCATTTTGTGATGAAACAACACCATTCTTCACTAGCCTCAAAAGAAAATTACCAACACATCTGAAAAGTGGATCCTTGAAACTGGAACACAGGTAAACAGGTGGCAAGGCAGCATAAGGCATCAGTCGAGGTATTGAGTAAAAGATGAAAAACTGATGCTGGAGGAACTCAGCAGGCGGTATCTGTGGAGAAAAGTAGGCGGTCAACGTTCCGAAATGTTGACCGCCTGCTTTTCTCAATGGATGCTGCTGAGCCTGCTGAGTTCCTCCAGCGTCACAGTGCTTTTCATCTAGATTCCAGCATCTGCAGTCCTTTATTTCTTTATTGAGTACAAGAGTTGCGATGTCCCATTACAGTTGTACAAAATGTTGGTTAGCCTGCAGTTGGAGTATTGTGTGCAGTTCTGGTTGCCACTCTACAGGAACGATTTGTTTAAGCTAGAGAGGATGCAGAAAAGATTCACAAGGATGTTGCCTGGATTGGAGGGCTTGAATTATCAGAAGAGACTGGATAAGTTGGATCCAAGAAGATGCAAATGTGCAAAGGAGGTTGAGAAGTGACTTGATAAAATTAAGAGAGGCATAGATAGAATAGATAGCAAATGTCTGTTGCCCATGGTTTTCCATGTCTAAAACTAGAAGGCATAGGTTTAGGATTTAAGAGGATCTGGACAAGTAGTTGAATGATCAGGGCATAGAGGGATATGGAATTAATGCAGGCAAGTGCGATTAGTATAGATAGGCATGATGGTCAGCATTGACAGTCGAGTCAAAGGGCCTGTTTCTATGCCCTACCACTCCATGACTATCTACTGACTTCAGCCTTCTTGGACAAGAAATGTAGCTTCGTGCAGGTTCAAAAGGTACTCCTAGTGTGCAATTTTATCCAGTTGACTAATCAACCAGTCACACTAGAGAATTTTTTTAAACATAGCACCCAAGGAAACCAGAAACAGATTTGAAACATTACACACCATGTTTAAAAAAAGGATTGGAAAATGTGATTAAGATACAGGCTAAAACATCAATACTTTCAAATATAATGCCTTATTCTAAAATTACAAAATATGTAAATATTAGAATTTTAGGGCTAAATTGTTTGCTGAGCAGTCATGACAGCTTACTATGCCACTAAAATTGACTTAGATTTGAAACAATGAAACAAGATTTTTAGGATATTTGCAAGCAGAACAAATGCATAAAGAGCTTAAATGCACATCAATGCAGGTAAAATCCCTTGGCCACAATGGAGAAAGTTACAAACAGCAGTACGTATGTGATGGAGTACTGAAGAGATTTGGGATTTCTGTAGTGATATGGTACGTTGGTGCAGCAGTTAGTGCTGCTGCCTCCTACCTCCAGGGAGGTTGGTTCAATCCTGACCTTGGATGCCACTTGTGTGGAGTTTGCACACTGTAACCAGGTCCCAAGACATGCTGGTAAATTACCCAGTAGTGTATTGGCTAATGGCAAAAAGAATCAAAGAGGAGTTGAATGGACATGTGCACAAGTTGCAGGGATACTGAGAAATGGGGAAGAGGACAGGAATGAATCTAATGGGATTGGTACCTTGGGAGCTGGCTTGGACCAGATGGGTCAAACAGCCTCCTAAAATATTATTTTTAGCATGAGGTAAGATATCCTAGGTTCTGTGAATTGCACAAACTAATGATAATAAATATTGATAATTTTGACTTCATTATCACTTGCAAAAACGGAGCATTGACAAGAGACTGCGGAGAATACCTACATTCTTCTTTGAACAGAGCCACAGGATCTAATGCTCACCCAATATCATATAGGGCCTCAATTTAAAGCCTCACCTAAAAGACTCTTTGACATGTTAATGTAAACAAAATCTCTCTCCCCATCCTACAGTGCACCTCATTGCTGTATATTCTAATTTTCTGTTGCATCACATAAGAATCACCAATTGGCCCATTAAAATTAAGGACAAATTTCAAACTGCAATGTTTGTGAATTAAGAAGTACCCCTTTATTATCCTTTAAACAATTTTAAACAGAAAGAAAGTGCAGGCACAATCTCGTGACATTACAAGATAATCTGTGTGGAAGCAATTACATAGGTTTACATTCAAGGAAGGGAGCAGATTATAGCCCTAGAGTCAGTGAACATAATTTTATTAAAAACTTGAGGGAAATACAGTTTATAATTTCTTTTTTACTTTTTAAAAGCCTTGTACTGAGTAGTGAAAACAGCATTCAGCCATGTACAAGGTAACTTGACATAATGTTCCAAAATGAGTCAAGTTAGCATTGTCCATTAATGACTCAAATTATTTATTTTAGTTCTATCAGACAAAAGATTTCCTCATCCAATTAAACAACTCAAATGTGTCTTTAAATCTTAAAAATGTATCTCAATTTTATTCTAAAACTGCTTTAACACATCCCAGGATCTTCCCACCAAAGCAACGGCAGATAGAAGAAAATTACTTTGGAGCAGCTCAGCTGCAGAATATGCAAACGCATTCTCAATTATTAGTTCTTTGCCAACAACAAACCTACTGGCCCTCCTATCAGGATTTAATGGGGAAATGTGCACTGTGCACTTATAAAAACATTCCTGCTAACAATGCATTATATATCCACAGAAACTCCATACTGGTCTATCTGCAAGAATAGAAGAGCAGCAAGCCATGTTTGCAAAAAAATCAAAATCTCCAGTGCAATAACAAAAGCAACAATTGCTGCATGTTGGATCCACTTTCATGGTTTGTCACCTTTAAACATTGTCAAAAACATTAATAACAGCAGTTAGACCTAAAATATTAATCTAGGCCATGCCTTGCCAGAAATCCACAACAGTACTAACAGAGGACAACCGAAAATACATACCTCAAGGAATGACTGACTGTAATAAGACCCACCCACAAATTCATTTTAAAGTAAAGCAATTCACAGGTATCAGATTACAAGCAGAGGTTCTACAGTTACCATAAATCCTTTACCATCAATCTTAATTACTGGGAGAATGGTGGCTTTCAAGAATGTTTCAATTCTCTAAGTAGTGAAGTTTGGATTTATCAAGACCCAAAATGTAAAAGCTAGAAGTAACGTGAAAATAAAAGCCAAGCTTAGTAACAGCTGCCAAAACAAACCCTGCACTTTCAGTGAATAAGGAAGTTGCATATTAAATTAGTTTCGTGCAAACTCTCCACCTTAACAGCACAGTTATGCAAATACCAAGTGTTGTCAACTCTAAAAAGGCAGCTAATCTAAATAACACATAAGCAGGTCATTTTATTTACTAGAATGAACAGTGGCCCATTCAGAAAGGCAAAGTTTCTGACCACACTGTGACAGCAGTACTGAAAAATGTCCAACAACCCACAGTTTATTACATCAATCTAATGGAATTACTATAATTCCAGCTTTGTTTTTGTTTCTGATACCAGTGTTGCAGTATATTTACTTTAACCTTATTTATACATTATGTACAATTCTTATAAGTGATACTGCAAAGATGACTTGAAAAGTAGTTTTTCTTCGAACAATTCAGCTCACTCAATAGAAGCATTTAAAATTAGAGAAACAAGTTTAGGGGTCTAGAATGTCGAGTCATGATCACAAGATTGAAAGAGAAAAATCTGGAACCCAAGAATAAAAGGGGCACCTTGGCACCTTGAACCTTCAAGATTACTACCTGAATTTAAATTCCAACAAGAAGGGAATTTGAACTCTCAAATTATATAACTGACAGGAGCGAAATAAAATGCACGAGAAGAATATGGGAGGGAAGGAAAGAAAGAAAAACATTAATAATCCCCGATGGATCGACAAATACACTGATTCCGAGGAAAAAAGAAAAGGGGCAGGGATCGAGTTAAGGCTTCAGGTTATTAGTCCAATTAGTTTACCAGTGCACCAGGAAAGGGGGCGATGTACATGCACCTGTCTATATTAATGGTGCTGAGGTCACTAGGGTTGAGAGCTTCAAGTTCCTGGTCCAACCACGTAGACATGATGGCCAAGAAAGCTCACCAGTGCCTCTACTTCCTCAGGAGGCTAAAGAAATTTGGCATGTCCCCTTTGACACTCAACCTTTACCGATGCACCATAGAAAGCATCCTATCTGGATGCATCACGGCTTGGTATGGCAACTGCTCTGCCCGGGACCGCAAGATACTACAGAGTTGTGGACACAGCCCAGCGCATCACGAAAACCAGTCTCCCCTCCATGGACTCTGTCTATGACCCCTCGCTGACTTGGTGAAGCAGCCAGCATAATCAAAGACCCTACCCACCCGAGTCATTCTCTCTTCTCTCCTCTCCCATCAGGCAGAAGACACAGGTGCCTGAGGGCATATTCCACCAGACTCAAGGACAACTTCTGTCCCAGTGTGATAAGACTGTGTGAATGGTTCCCTTTTGAGATGGACTCTTGACCTCAATCTACCTTGTTATGACCTTGCACCTTATTGTCTACCTGCAATGCACTTCCCTGTAGCTGTGACACTTTACTCTGTATTCTGTTATTGTTTTTACCCTGTACTACCTCAATGCACTGTGTAATGAATTGATCTGTATGAATAGTATGCAAGACAAGTTTTTCCACTGTATCTCGGTACAAGTGACAATAATAAACCAATACCATTAGAGTTATGGTATTGGTTTATTATTGTACCATCACCAAAAAACAGGGCAAGAAAAACTTTATAAAGACTTGAGGCTGTAAAATCCATTTCAATGTTTAGTGACTGAAGAAAAGCCTCGGCAATCCTATTTTAGTTCTGTATTTATCAATGATGCTGAGGTGGAGAGAGTTGAGAGCTTTGAGTTCCTAGGTGTAAACATCACCAATAGCTTAATATGATCCAACCACGTAGACACAATGGCCAAGAAGGCACACCAGTGCCTCTACTTCCTCAGTAGGCTCAGGAAAGTCAGCATGCCCCTGTTGACCCTCACCAATCTTTATAGATGCACCACTGAAAGCATCCTATCCAGATGAATCACAGCTTGGTACTGCTCTGTCCAAGACCGCAAGAAATTGCAGAGAGTTATGGACACAGGTCAGTCCATTACAAAAACTAGCCTCCCCTCCTTGGATAATCCAGCATAATCATAGACCCCTCCCACCAAAGACATTCTCTCTTCTCCCTCTTCCATCGGGCAGAAGATACAAAAGCTTGAAAACATGCACTACCAAACTCAAGGACAGCTTCTATCCCACTGTTATAAGACTTGTATGGACCTTTATACGTTAAAGATAAACTCTTGCCCTCACAATTAATCTTGTCATGGCCCTTGCACCTTATTGTCTACCTGCACTGCACTTTCTCTGTAACTGTAACACTATATCCTGCATTCTGTTATTGCTTTTCCCTTGTACTGCCTTGATGTACTTGTGTTTTGAAATTATCTGGCTTGCAAAACAGTTTTTCACTGTATCTCCACATGTGACGATAATAAACCAGTACCAAAAAAATACAAATGATGAAGGAAAAATGATATAGCGAGGTAGACAAATCGAATTACACTCATTAATTCAGTTTTTGAAAAATCCCGATGAACTGAATGCCCTGCTTCCATTTTATGATCCACATCTAATGCAAAATTTAAACATCTTCAACCAAGAAACATTAAGTAATCCCAAGCTTTAAAATTTGGGAACAGCAGAACTACTAGCTATCCCTCTAAAATAGTGAAAGCTTTTGCACATAATAATAGCATTGCCAAGTTTCACCAGTTTTAATAATAGCGTGAGAATTTGCTCAAACATCATTCCAGGGATATCTGAAAATTCAGGGCCAAACAGGTGGTTGCATATAGCAAAAAAGTTAAGAGTGGAAAGCAACAAATTATTTGTTGCATGACATTTGCCTGCCTGCAATTCATTGGATGACACTGCTATCAACCAAGGCACCAATCCAACTGTATTGGAATTTTAACATTTTGCCAAGAGTTCATTGTAACTGCCATTTATTCAGCACAAAAAATGGTTTTCAAAATAAAAATGTATAAGGCTGTATTAAATTGACGCTGAAATTAGTTTGGAAGTAGGTACGCTCAACCCAGCACCCAACTAACTAGACCAAAGGATGAAACTGACTCGACCAGCGCTTTCAAACAAATCTAGTTGGAGTTGGAGTGCAAACCTCTGTCCCTTATTTCTGACCTAGTTCACCCTCCAAATTCCAATTTGTAAATATAGATTCTGCACATACACAAGGTGATAACATTATTTTAAACTCCAGAATTTAAAATCAGTTTTGATACCAACCTATGCATTTGGTGTCAGACTCATTCCACAAACCAATGCAAGCTCAGGATTCCAGGAAAAAAAACCTGCATTTCTGCTATTACCAGAAAAAAATCAATTCCTTTAGCTTTCTGAGTATAGTTCAGTCAGGGAAAAGGGCACTTTATTCACCAGTTTACTCTAGCTACTTAACATTCAATAAAATTGCCTTCACATTAATGGAACTTCTTGTGTCTAATGCAAATCAGATTGCTATGGCCCTCTGATTCTTGAAAACAGCAACACCCAATCTAGTTTATGCAATTTCCCCTCTGGATAGGGACAATGCCAAAAATGATAGGACCTCAGTAAGATTAAGGCAATTTTAGAAAGTTAAGAAAATAACTTACTATATTTAGCATCCTAGTTGCCCTGCTGTAAAATTACTAACAGTGCTGGGAATCCCCAGGATAACCCTAACATCCTTAAAGGAATAGCCCACATTTTCAGATATTTATAGAGCATTGGATGGGGGGGGGGGGGGGGTGTAGGTGGGGGGGAGGTATTTGACAATGCCTTAACATAGAGCTTTCATTTCAAATGATTGGAAATTATGCTTCATACCATCTGTACAAATATTTCCAAGACTTATGAAGAAGCTTCTTATTTAATCCTAAATCAAATAAAACCTTTCTAGGAGTTTTGGAATTACCAGTAATATTAAATAGATCATTTTCCATTTATAAGTAACATATGTTATCTTGTTTTGGAACAAGATCCCAATTCAAAGAAAACTGTAGTTCTCCAGCAGGCCTTAAGTATACAGTACCTCATCATCAAAGCTGAGATACCCTCAATTTTACCTACATATTTAAAAACTACCAGCAACAGTTAAATTTGAAAACTTTTTATGATGTAGCATAACATTAAAACAGACTTTGCACATCTTGTAAGAACTAATACCCAAGGCTATCAGAAGAGGTAGATAATCAAAATTATTTGAAAGAAATGTCAGGCAGAAGACCAAAATGTTAGAATTTAAGGAACTCAGTTTTCAATGGTAGTACATAAACTCACTATTCAGCAGGTTTTTGATTAGATTTATGCAGTTAAACAAGAAAGTGCAGGAAAAAATAGTTAAAGGAAACAGGGACAATCAAACCGCAACATACAATCTACTGAAGGAACTCAGCAGGTCAAGCAGCATCTGTGGGGGAAAAGTAATGATCAATGTTTCGACCCACAAACGCCGACAATTCTTCCCCATGCCATCCGCCGCTCAACCCACTGAGTTCTTACAGTAGATTGTTTGTTGCTCCAGATTCCAGCATCTGCAGTCTCGTGTCTCCACAATCAGATCAGCACCTGACAATTCACATTGAACCCACTAAAGCCTGAATGTGTCAGGTTTGGGTTGGATGTTTATCTGATGAAACAGAGAAATTTGGATCAGATCAAGGCAATGCTGGCTGGGGTCAGTATTTTATCAAGGTTTGGATGGTTTGCCCGGTATTACTGCACATGCCTCTATTCTTGATCAATATTTGGAATTTCAGCCTCAAAGAGATCAATAGTATGTTTGGTATTGCTATATTACTATTTTTACTACAATGATCAGGCATTGCATGGAAAATAACTTAAAGTACTTGGGTGTGAATCTCTTTTCTATTGACTGTGGTTGGGTCACGTTTTAATTTTGCATCCTATCTGGCGTCAATAGTCAGTGAGCCACCTTGAGGTACTTCTGCACCATCTTGTGGCAGTTTTGACTTTTTTTTAAATATTTGAGCAACATTTGCGGGATTTGATTCCAACTGTGAATCACTAAATTACAGTTTATATTTTTGATAGCAGTTAAGCTATTCAAATAAACTGAATAGCTAGTCAGAGACAATTGTACAGCACAGAAGCAGGCCCTTCAGCCTATCACGTTCATGATTACCTTTTTGCTCATCTACAGCACATCTATTGGCCTGCATTAGCCCTGTATTTTTCCACGCCTTGCTTATTCAAGTGCCTAATTGTTGCTAAAATGTAGTGACTGTATCCGATACCAGCTCCTCCTCTAGCGGCGAGTTCCAGACATCTGTGTAAAATGTTTCCTTCAAATCCCCTTAAAAACTCGTTCCTTTCACCTATGCCCTTTTGTTTTAGATAGCTCTACTGTGGGAAAAATAATCTAACCATCTACCTCTATCAGGTCACTCCTCAGCCTCCTTCACCCTAGGGAAAACCAGCCCAGCCTATCCAACCTCTCCCTATAACAAAGATCCTCCAATCCAGGCAACAACCTGGTGAATCTCCTCTGCACTCTCTCCAGCACAACTACATTCTTCCTCCAGTCTGGCGACCAGAAATGTACACAATACTTCAAATGCAGTCTAACCAGTGTTTTGTAAAGTTGCAATATAATACCCAACTTTTATATTCTATGCCCTGACCCATGAAGGCAAGAATGCTGTATGCTTTTTTCACCACCTTATCTTGTCACCACTTTCAGGGAACTGAGTACTAAAACCCCAAGGTCCATCTAATCATCAACACTCCTTAGCACTCTATCATTTACTGCACATCTTTCCCCTATTTGACTTCCCAAAATACAACTTGCACGTGATGGGTTTCAATTCCATCTGCCAACGATCTGTCCAAATTTCCATCCGACTTGTATCCTGCTGTAGACTGAGACAACATTCCTTGCTATCCACAATACCACTAACATTTGTGCTATCCACAAACATATCATACATCTGACATTCACATCCAAGCCATTTATATCACAGACAACAGATCAATCCGTGTGGTACACCACTGGTCACAGACTTCCAATCTGAAAGGCATTCTTCCACCACCACTCTCCACCTCCTACCACCAAGCCAATTTTGAATCCAATTAGCCAGTTCACCTTGGATCCTATGTGCCTTAACCTTCTGGACTAGCCTACTACGTGCAACTTTGTCAAATGCCTTATTAAAAACTGTATAGATAGCGTCTACCACCCCGCCTTCATCAACCCTCTTAGTTACTTCCTTTAAAAAAAAAGGATTTCCCCAACAAAAGCTATGCTGACTATCCCAGATCATCCCCTGCCTTTCCAAACGTACATAAATCCTATCCTTACGATTTTCTCCATTGATTTTCCCACCACTTACCCAAGGCTCACCAACCTGCAGTTACCTGGCTTCTCCTTGTTGCCCTTCTTAAATAAAGGAATAACACTTGCTATCCTTTGGTCTTCTGGCACCTCATCTGTGGTTAATGAAGAGGCAAAATTCCTCGTCAGGGCCCCAGTTATCTCCTCTCTTGCTTCCCATAACAACCTGGGACAGATTTCAACTGGACCTGAGGATTTATCCACCCTTGCACATCCCATGACATCCAACACCTTCTTAATGCTGACCTGCTCCAGATTATTTACGTAACCTTCCCTGAACTCACCATCTTCCACGTCCTTCTCCTTGGTGAATACTGATGAGAAAGATTCATTTAGCTCCACACACACATTACTCTTTTGATCCCTTGGGGCACCCACTCTTTCCCCTGCTATTTTCTTGCTCCAGACAGACTTGCAGCACATCTTGGGATTCTTTATTATGCAGATTGTTAAGAAGAGGCAAAATGAAACAACCAAATAAGCTTCCACTGAACACCAAGTGCAAATATTCCCCAAATTTGATTTTGATGGCTTTCTGAAACAATAGTCCATTAAAAAAAATAATGTAACACAAGCCTCAATGTTGAGAAATGCATAAAAAGAGAATAATCCAGAAAGGTTCCAAGGCAAAAGTGACATACAAAGTTTCCTGCAGGATTTCAGTACTCACCAGCTAAAGATACTTTAAGCCACAAGCCCATTGACCTAGAAGTGGCAGAGGGCTTACTCAAAACTACTGCAGCCATTGTAATAATGGTGCTTCCACTGTAGTATTTGGTCAACCATTTCAGTATTTTAGTTCAGTGATATGGATGGATCAAGCCAGAATGACCTGCAACTTGAAAATGATATTTGCTTAACCTTGTTAAACATTTCCTGTGATGGCAGGTTGTAGGGGGAAAACAGGTGCCGTTATCAACTTCTTAATCCTTCACCTTGTTCTCCTCCAATAGCTGTACTGATGAAAGTTAAACCATACTTGGGAGGCTTAGAAAATCTGAATGAGGGTCAAGTGAATCAGCCATCTTGTAGAGTCATTTATGTAGTAGTTGGACTTTTTTGTTTGAAAAGCATCAGACATTGTCTATTGAATTCGCCTCAATATCTTGGCGACCACAAAAAAATCTACAAAATATGTTCACAAGACAGGTTATTAGTCACATTGGGGAATTCTGAAAATTGAGCGTTGGGAGATCGACACAAAATCTCAATATTTCCACATTAGCCTTAGATATGTGTCTACAAGTTTAATGCTCAGTGGATACATTTGTCCAGATACAGTCCTCTAGCTCTTCACATAACTAACTTTTTTTTCCCCCCATTATTTTCACAATTTGCTACAATTTTCATTTCCATTATCCTTATAGCAGACTTAATTTTCTTTAGCCGTTCCCTAACCAATGTTCCATAACTCTGGCCAACTGATTTTAAATTTGAATTAGATGACCGTGGATGCCCTTACTTTAGAAGATTTGGGTTTATAGCTTAATGATCCAATGAAGTAGATAATTGAGAAAGATAATGTACAGAAGCAGCAGCATAAGCAAACACCATAGTAGTATTCCTGCCATTAAATTTCAAGTGAGCAAACAATTGAGCCATCTCTCTCAAATGGGGTTAGAAAACAAAGTACTATATCTAACTGTAAGAAATTGCATAAGCACTCTAATAATAAATAGTACATGGCAAAAGTAAGCCTCACTTATGTTTGGGATTGGGGTGGAGAAGTCAGGAGATTAAAACAAGAAACAAATAGATGGCAGCTTTAAATTTGGTTGAAATAAATAAGCTTAAATGAAACAAAACAATATTGCTGTAGAACCTGGAGTATATAATTGTGGGAAGGGAGGAAAAACAAGAGAAATAATTACAAATAGCAGTTTGACAACATCCAAGAGATCCAACAGATATATTTCAGATGTGTGCATATATGACTGTATTTACATTTGCTATATTTACAGAAAAAGAGCGGTTATCTCACTGCAAAACAAGCGTGTTCTGCCCAAGTTCTGTGAAATAAGGAACTATGACTCAAAAGATAACAAGACAAAACAGTCCAACAAACATATCAAGCTTTCCACTACAGAGATCCATGTCAGTTCAGTTAATTAAAAGGAGTTAGACAAAATGTTCAGTGCTGTTTCCTGAAAAGAAATACTACAAATTCAGCCCAAGGGTAATACAATGATCTTATTGATTGCTGCTCCAAGGTCCACGTGACCTACCATTACTATTGCATTCTTAATGATAATCCAAAGAAATTCCTTGTAAACTTCAGGTTATATCATATACACAGCTGCTAAGTATGTTAAAAATCAAAATATGCACCAAAGTTACTTCACTGTCTGCACAGAGCAGGACATTCAAACCTGCCCAGTTGCCGTACTATCAAACTACTCATCATCAACACACTATAACAGAAAGAGCAATTAACACTATCAAGCAGCATTTATTTAACAATAACCTTGTCAAGTGTACAGTTTGAGTTCCACTAGGACATCGTTACAGCCTTGTTAGAAACGTGAATGTAGGAAATGAATACTGGAGGCTAAGTGAAAGCAATTAACCTTGGGATAAAAGTCAGACCTTAAGATCAGGGGAGCATTTGACAGAATGTAGAACCAAGAAGCTATAGCATGTCTAAAGTGAATAATATCAGGGGAATGTGGACCACAAATGACAAGAATTTGTTTACAACTGTCAGAGATCAACCATCTCAACACCAGGACATTGGTGAAGGTGGTCATCAGGACAACAACCTCAGCCCTACTACCTTCAGCTGCAATGGCCTTCCTTCTAACACAAGGTCAAAAATGAAGATATTTGTTGACGAATGCAGTCAAATAATAAAATTATTATTCCTCAGAGTCCTAAGCATTTCAGCAGACTTACGATACCATAGTCATTGAATCTCCAGCACAAATGTCCTGGATATTACTAATTAAAGCAGCCAAAGCAAATTCATATTCACTATTAAGTCACCTCTTAACTCTCCAGCATCAACAAGACATTAAATGTGCAATGAAATACTCCCCAGCTGGTTGGATGGACAGAGCCACAACAATATTTGAGGACTGAAGAGTCTGTTGGCAATTCATTCAATAATCTAAATGTCCAGCTGCTGCAAAAGCATATCCAATTTTACCATGTAGTAGCTATTCCTTCATAGAAACAGAATAAGACCATTTGACCCACTGAGCATTGTGGCTGATCCCCTTTCTAAATACAATATTCCCAATCTCTCCTGAGACTTCTAGTAGTACATCTCCTTAAGTTTAGTGCGCAAATTGGCCTCTACAGCTTAACCATCCTCTGAGTGAACAAACTTCTCATCTAACTCATGGAATTTCCCTACTACTGATGTTAGGCTAACCTGTCTGTGCTTCTCAGTTTTCCCTTTTTGTTTAAATAGAGTTACATTTGCTCTTCTACAATCTGCAGGAACCATTTCAGAACTTACAGAAAGATGACACAATACATCCACTATTTTCATGGCCATCTCTTTCAACGCTCTAGGATGCAGATTACCAGCCCCTGGGGATTTATCAACTTTGTCCTATTAATTTTCCAAGTACTTTTTATTTTAAATGAATACTAATTTACTTCAATTCCTCCTTTTCATTAGGTTCTTGGTTCCCTTCCATTTCTGTGGAGTTACTTATGTTGTCTTCTGTCAAGACAGAACAAATGTATTGTCTAAATGCTCTGCCATTTCTTTGTTTCCCTTCATAAATTCTCCTATTTTTGACTGTAAGGGACTTAAATTTGTCTTACTAATTTTACATACGTGTAGAAGCTTTAACAGTCTGGTTATGTTCCTTACAATCTTATTCTAATGATCTATTTTTGCTCTTTATCATCAATCTCCAAGTCTTTTTGTCAAATTTAACTTTTCACAACCTTCAGGCTTGCTACTTTGGCAGCAATACATCACTCGCTGGTTCTAATACTGTCCGTAATTATTTTGTAAGCCATCATTGGGTTTCTTTTTGTTTTGTTTTTGTGTCAGAAAAGAACATAACTATTGCAGTGCTGCATTCATTCCTTAAATGTTAACCATTGCCTCTACAACATGACACCTTTCAATGAATCTCTCCAATCTATCCTAACCAACTTACTCCTCAAATCTTCATAGTTTCCTATTTAGATTTAAAATGCTAATTTCAGATTAAAATGCATCACTTTCTATCTTAATGAAGTCTATGATTTGGACAATCTTTCATAAAGGACACTGCACAGAAATATAAATTTAAATTAACAGCGTGGTAACAGGCCCTTCGGCCCAACGAGTCCACGCCGCCCATAAATTAACCTACCCGTACGTCTTTAGAATGTGGGTGGAAACCGGAGCACCCGGCAGAAACCCACGCAGACACGGGAGAACGTACAAACTCCTTACAGACAGCAATAAAATCATAGTATGGTTACGCCACAAAAAGAAGCCACTCAGACCATTGTGTCCGTGCCAGCTCATTAATTAACATGGTCTCACGGCACAAAATAAGATCTATTTTGATAAACTTCAAATAAATTTATCCTCAGTTGATCTCTCAACACGTGGACCAGAAAACCATCTCAGGTACATTCAATGACTTTTTCCATCACCTTATTACAATAAATTTAGCATGTCCAGTCTTGAAGTCACCCACATTTTTTTTTAAACATGTAATTACTTATTTGATAGTATACTTTGTAGGCCTATAATCGACTCCCACCATTAGCTCTTTCTTACCTCAAACCCAAATTGATTTTAATTCTATGTCGTGATCTGCCAAGCCAAGATCATTCTTTTTAATCACTGCTCTGACCTCCCTCATCACTAGTAACACAGAAGCACCTTCTTTTTGTTTTTGCCTGTTCTTCCTAAATGTCAAATATTCTCCAACATTCAGCCTTGTTTCCATAATCATAATTAGATCATTACTGTCTTTTTATTTGTGCCATTAATTTGCCTTGTTGCAAATGTTGCAAGGATTTAAATATTTCCCCTTCAACTTTGCCACTTTAACATTTCACTAAATGGAATGCAGTGGCCCAAGAATACAACCGAACACCATCTTCTCATGCTAACTAACACGTTAACAGTTAGAAAGATATTCACATAAACATATCATTCTCACCGTCTAATAGAAGAGCAATGTTTTAAAAAGACAAATAGTGTATTGTACCTGGTAAAAAAGCTGGCAAGGGTACCCAATTTTTTGTATTTGGTCTCTTGTTCTGAAGAACTGTCTGCTTGCATGTAGGTGTCTCTGGAAGAATTTAGACTGATGTCAGTGAACTGTGCCTCATCAGTTTCCAGAGTTACGATTGCACTCGAATCACTGGTCACCAGACTATCTAAAATATCCTCATTGCTAACAGACAGGGTTGTGGATAGTTCTGTGCTCAGGCTTGAAATACTGCTTACAGATATCTCATCAGCTTTGTTTACTCCTCTTGCAGATGGACTGTACAGTTTCACATTATCATAACCAGAACGAGGGAACGTGGAGGATTTTCGTATTGCATTGTCATTCTCCAGTCGTATAGCCGGTGAGCACATGCCAGGTGGGAGACTACCTGAACCTTGTCCGAGTTTGTCGTGTGAAAATCCAGCACACTGGGATGGATCAACATTGTTTGTTCTGACATTTAACACACCACAATGGATGGGTTCTGGATTTCCAATTTCTAGCGTAGGAATACCCGAGTCCTCAGAATTAAGGCTGTTACTGTCTTCATATCTAGAACAGTGCAAATTGTGCTTGTATGTTGGAACGGACAAAGACCACATTGTTTTTACTTCACAGTTTTGAAAATTCACAATTTCACAATTTTCAACACACTGTCCAGCAGGAGTTGTGAAGTCGGTCCAAACTTTGTCCTCCAATATCTTAGGTGTGCTGCTGTATGTACCTAAAAAAAAAAGTAAAGATAACATTGAATTTTGGATACAAAAGAAAAATCTAAAAAGGACTAAAAGCTATGATAAAAAGTTAAATAACATTTGAAAACCAAGATTGTAAAAAACAGCTTTCATACCAAATTGAAAAAGCACAAGCATTGAAACAAAACTGTTACACCAAACTGCTAAACTGAGAAATCATTGACATTCTTCTTTCAGAAAATAGATTAGTCTTGGGATAAAACAGAATTGTTGAAACAATTTCAACAATGAAAAGTGACAATATTTCTAGTATTTTTCTTGATTCAATTATAGTTCATTCTAATGATGACTAAACTATTAAAAACAGATGGCTTACTAAGTTATTAAAGTGCTGCATCAAGAGAAAAAGAACACAAGCAGAGCATATTAACCCAGACTGATGAGACAATATTAGTAGACACGATCAAAATAAGACTATGTAGAGCAAGCAGGAAATGTCTCAATACAAAAATATCAAATTTTAAGGGAGTTTGATAAAGATCAGTCTGGATAATAAAGAAAATTAACTCAGAATGTGACCTATCCCAGATAACTACCAGTATTTTCTTACATTACTGGCAGTAGCTTTGAGATTAATGTGTAAACACAGGTGCCCTGAAAGATGCTGTCAGTGTAAGCAGGGCAGCATGGTAGTGTAGGCGGGGCGACACTGCAGTGTAGCGGTTAGCATAATGCTATTACAGCGCCAGCGACCAGGGTTCAATTCCCGCTGCTGTCTGTAAGGAGTTTGTATGTTCTCCTTGTATCTGCATGGGTTTCCCCCGGGTGCTCCAGTTTCCTCCCACATTCCAAAGACATACACGTTAGGAAGTTGTAGGCATGCTATGTTGGCGCCGGAAGCGTGGCGACACTTGTGGGCTGCCCCCAGAACACCCTACGCAAAAGATGCATTTCACTGTGTGTTTTGATGTACATGTAACTAATAAATATCTAAAAAATATCTGAGCAAAGTTTTGGCTAGCATTTAAGCTGGGAATTCTGATCAAACAGTGCTGTAGCTGACACAGGAATTGCACTACCATTTCTATAGATGGAAAGAGTTGGCTGCAAGGGACAAAGTCAAGCTTTAGTTAAGCTATACCATTAAAATTGTTTTGGCATATTTAAATGTTTTCAAGTGTGTCTCTATGGTCTGTGTGTGCTTAAGTGCATCTTATTCTGTTGCAATATCAAAGTTAATTTTCAGCTGGTTTGTAGGTAAGACGCATCATGAGACAACATTCAAGCACACAAGGTTCTACCATTTCGCGAGGCTACACCATTAAGGATCAAGCCAGCTTGGGAACACATTGACACAGGAGATCCATTAAAAATAATTATGGACATTGTGCATAGATAAGTGGTGAACAGTGGTGCTTGCAGGCAATTCTGAATTAATAAATTCAGAAACATTACCCGAGATGAAAACCACATTTTGTGTTCTGTGAAACTTTAGCCAATGAGAAATGTCGAATTTGGATTGCCAGTGTGAAGGTGTTCTATATCCCCACCTTGAGCATGATAATGTACTAAAAGCATTCTTCAAAGAATTGATCTTAAAATATGATGCCAAATATAATGAACTTCTGTTTATGAGAAGCATGGAAAACTCAGCACCAACTTTTACCCTTCAGTTGACCCAACTATTTGAATTTTTACTCTAACATGTGTTGGATTCGACCATTTTAAGTAGTTTTTTTTCAAAAGTATATCGTTTAATACACCTCAAGTGGCTGTACAGGAATGGCTGCTTCTTAGCTTATTGGTTTGTCCATCAGGTGAATGCGTGTTTTCTCATTGGTTGGTTTTGCCACAGGTATCTAATAGGGTTTCTGACTGGACTATTGTTAGCTGAGGAGTACTTCTTATCTCAGGTATAAAAGGTGTCATTTTTTTGTTAATCACTCTCTTGCTCTCTTCTCCCCCCGGCCCTAGCTCATTTTTAGTTCCTTGTCTCAGCTCATGTAGTAGTAAAGTTAGTGCCATGTGCTCTGTGACTGTTTCTTTGTTTTAAACTTTTCCAATCAAACTTTGTGAAGCACCAAGTTGTTTTCAACTTATTCTTAGACTCCTGAAAGAACCTGCAAATTTGAAAATAACCGGATCCAACACATTACTAAATTTTTTTTTATCACTGAACTACTTCTCTTTGGCTGTACAATATTCTAGATCTCGATTGCAAAGTACTTCCTTCTATTTCTGTATTAATGAGGAACTTAGTCCCATGACTGTTATTTCCTTCCTTCAAGTTAAATGTTACAAAAAATTCTAACGAGCTATCCTTGACATTCAATGGCATCACCATCACAGTACTGCCACCATCAATATTCTGGGGATTGCTACTGTCCAGAACACAAGCAGACCCAGCTATATAAATTCTGTAGTTACAAGGACAGAGGCTAGGCATCCCAAAATCTTTCAACATTGCACAAATCCGCAGCATGATGGCATACTCTCCACTTACCCAGGTGAGTACAGCTCCAAAAATCATTCAAGCTCAATGTCCTCCAGGACAAAACAGCCCACTTCATTGGAACCCCATCAACCACCCTAAACATTCCTTCTGCTGCTGCAGTACATGCCATTTGCAAAATGCAGTCACTAACCAAAGTTATTCCAATCGCACCTCCCAAAATTATGACCTTGACCACCAAGGACAAGAGCAGCAGATGCAAGAGAACACCACCACCTGCAGGTTCCCTCCAAGTCGCACATTATCCTGACTTGGAAATGTGTCATCAGTCCTTCATCATTGCTGGTTCTTAATCCTGGAACTTCTTCCCCAGTAGCACTTTGGGATTAACTTCACCAGAAGGACTACAGTGGTTCAAGCAGCAGCACACCTAAAGAGGGTAAATTGCAGAGGTAGAGGGCAGCATGGAACTGAAAGCTTCTTGGAACAAATGCATGGAAGCATGGAACAAGTGGTTTCTTTCTATAAATAGGTAATAATTGCTGGCCTTGCCAGAAAAGCCCAAATCCCTAGAGTGAATAAATAATGAAGAGATCTATAGGGAACACAGATGCCCTCAAGTTTTAAAGGCCATGACTGGCCTCAGTTGTAATATATAGAAAGAAAAGTTGTAAATGAACTGGATATCAAGATGATCTCAGAGAAAACAAAGAAGGTCACTCATTAGACAAGGCTACAGGTTCTAACAGTATTCAGCAAAGGGTGTTCACAAGTGACTTCTGTGAAGTCCTTGCATACATCTTTAACAACCCAAAGTCAGGATGTGCATGATGGGATGCTGATGTTGTACAATCGTATCCAGTTATGTCATCATGTAGCACAGAAAAAGGCAATGTCAAGGAGAGTATAGCCCCATAGACCTGACATCTTGAGAAAACCACCAGAACTGGAAAACTAGAATTAGTTTCTATAATTACTTGAATGAAGTTTGATCTTTGTCTAACTTCTGATAGAGATGATCACAACTCACCAAGCCAGTTAAATTCTGAGGTTCTGCACTAATGAATGAAACCAGTTACAAAGCACACCTTGATTTCCAGAAAGATTTTCATAAAATATCTACATGAAAAAATTTTAAACCTCAAGCCCTGTGATACTGGAGGTCATCGACACAGGTGGATAAAATTGTGTTTGCATTCTTGTAGGCAAATGACAAGCTTTCCAACTTCCACAGTCTGGCTGACGTCTAACCAATGAGTTAAGGAGGTTTACTATAATCTTGCATTTATGCCTCCATTCACAAACCTAATGATCCCAGTGAAATATTTTACTTTTAAAAATTTGTCAACCATCTTGCTACTTTCAAAAGACATACTAAATCCCATTTTCTCTTTTCCTGCAACAGCCATCTGAAGTGATCACTTTTTCAATCACCTTTCCTCATTGCTCCTTCCAAAATGAATTCATTTCATTTGCTATGCCTGTTCATTGCACTAGTCCACATCCTCAAAGATCACTAAGCCTTCCATTTATATACTTCAAAGTCTTGTGTTATCCATAAACTTTAAAATTATGTAGGAAAGCCCATTTCATTAAAAAGACCTGTGGCCTAAATGAAGAACCCACTCTGTAACAGTTCATTGTTGTGCTTTGCTTCATATATCAGACAATTTTCTTTCTGCACAGCCACTTGGGTTCAATTTTGCTAATTTTGTTATGGCTCTTTGAAATGCCTAACTTAAAAAAGGTTTTCAGAGTAATCAATAAAAGTTCCAAGAAACATTTCAATAATTAGGAAATAAAAAGCAATTCTTAAATGTTGCAACTTTAAATGTTGATGATATTTGCTGGTTCAGTACTTAACAGCAAAATGAGATATCCCCAAGATGCATTCATATTACCTGCTTACTGCTAGCGCACGGTGATTATGATTCTCCGCCAACACTTGAGCAAGGAAAGCCAAGTGTAAAGACCCACACTAAATTTGAAGCAGAGCAAGATTCTCTCTTCTGGAATTATTTACCAAATAAAGTTAAGACTTTCAAACATACTAGACTGTAGATTTGTCACATGTACATCTAAACTTGCAAGGTAACAGAAGTTGATTCGGGTGAAACAAAAAAAAGAGGAAGTGAAACTATTACTGGGCCCAGAATAACAAACAAGTTTCATCTGAGTAAAAACCCACAACATCACTGTTTGACCACTTTCGCATACCACAGCAGAGAAGGTTATTGATTTACTAAGAAAAAAATGTACACAAATATCCTCTCAATATATATGACAAGCCAGTATGAGAGTTCTATACAAGTTGAATTTAGTCAGATTTCAATATCCTGGGATTTCCTTTGACTGGAAACTCAAATAGACCACCCAGGTGATATTGTTGAGTTGACTATCCTGTGTTGTCTGACACATCTCTTGACACCTAAAGCCTTTCCACCATCTCGAAAGTACAATTCAGAAGTGCGAGGGAACATTCACTATTGTCTGCATGAATACAGCTCCAACAACACACAAGACACCAATGACAAGGCACTCCATCCCGCACCCTAAACATCCATCCCTCCACCAACAGTGCACCGTGGTTGCAGTATTGACCACCTACAATGTGTACTCAAGTACATGCCTAGGCTACTCCAATAGCACCTCCCACACCTGCAACCTGTGCCGACCAAGGAGGAGCAGGACAGCAAGCACACGTGAACATCACAGCCTGCAGGTCTTTCTCTGCGTTGCACAACATCCTAATGAGAAATGCAATCAGAACTGAGAGCAATGCTGGAATGCCTTAGTCTGTGGGAGTACCCTCACCAGAAGGACTTCAGTGGTTCAAGGCAGCACCTCACCACCACCTTCAAGTGACACCCACAACCTGAAAAATAAAATCAAAACAATAAAAATCCTTCCTGCATTCTCCATAGGGAGATCTTTCCTAAAGATTGCCTTTTGTCTCTACAGACTATTACCTTTATCAGCTCCAACCCTCCCTCTACTACATACCATTGACATACCTACAGGAAGGATATTCTGGGTCTTTCACACATACCTGAGAAGGCAGGTTGGTTGGGGGGGGGTTGGGGGAGGTGGATGGCAAGGAAGCAGAAAGGGGTGTCACCAGAAAGAGGAGATCTCGAGCGAGAGAGAGATCTGGAGGAGGAAGAGGGGGTCTGGAGAACAGGTGGACAGGGAAGGGATGAGAGGGGGTCCAGTTGAATGGGGGGGGGGGAAGGAAGGAAGGGGTGAGAGATCTGGAAAGGGAAGGTCAGTTCCGGAGAAGCAGGAGCGAGAATGGGGGACCGTAGGAGTGGGAAGGAAAGAGGGGGAAAGAGATCTGAATGGTGAAGAGATTGTCTGGAGGAGATGGGGAAAGAAAAGAGATCTGGAAGGGGAAAAAGGGGGTCCAGAGAAAGGGGAAGAGAAATCTGGAGGGGAAAGAGCAGTTCCAGAGTAGCAGGGGCGATAGGGGAACAGGTGGATGGGTCGGCGGGGGGGGGGGGGAGATCTGAAGGGGAAAGGCGTCGGGGGGGGGGCGAAGAATGGACATCTGGAGGAAGCAGAGAAGGTGTCCGGGGGGGGGGGGGGTGGGTGTGAAGAGAGGGGGTTCGGTGGGGAGGGGGTGGTGGGTGTGAAGAGAGGGGGTTCGGGGGCGGGTATGAAGAGAGGGGGTTCGGTGGGGAGAGGGTGGTGGGTGTGAAACGAGGGGGTTCGGGGGTGGTGGGTGTGAAGAGGGGGTTCGGGGGAGGAGGTGGTGGGTGTGAAGAGGGGGTTCGGGGGGAGGAGGTGGTGGGTGTGAAGAGAGGGGGTTCGGGGGGAGGGGGTGGTGGGTGTGAAGAGAGGGGGTTCGGGGGGAGGGGGTGGTGGGTGTGAAGAGAGGGGGTTCGGGGGGAGGGGGTGGTGGGTGTGAAGAGAGGGGTTCGGGGGGAGGGGGTGGTGGGTGTGAAGAGAGGGGGTTCGGGGGGAGGGAGTGGTGGGTGTGAAGAGAGGGGGTTCGGGGGGAGGGGGTGGTGTCCGGGGAAGGGGAGATCTGGAAGGGAGATGGAATGAGGGGCTCGGGCGGGAGGAGAAGCCGTGGGGCGGCGCCGACCAGCAGGCAGCCGGTGTGAGCGGGTGCGGACTCTGGCCCGAGCAGCAGGGCGGAGCCCGGGGCGCCCCCTCCTCCCCGCGGGCCGGCGGCCCCGGACTCACCGGCTCGGGCCTTGGCGAGGAGCCGGGCCCTCCGGGAGGGGGACGGGCCCGGAACGGAGCCCAGCGCGCTGCTCTGGTCGCCATTGGGCTGGTGTGCGGACGACGCGGCTTCCGCTTGGTCCTGGGAGCGCCCTTCCATCGGCTGCGGTCCGGCGGCCAGCGGCCGGCGCTCAGCCCCCGACCGACCCGCGGAGGCGCCTCGGCCTCATCGCCGCCGCCGCCGCCATTTTGAATTTTGATTACGTCACACGGAGAGCCCGACCAGTCGAGCATTCGGACGCTTGGTCGATCCTCTCAGCCCGAAGCAATCGATCGAGAGCGCCGAGCGGAGGC
The DNA here is from genome assembly GCF_009764475.1 of Pristis pectinata. Classification (NCBI taxonomy): domain Eukaryota; kingdom Metazoa; phylum Chordata; class Chondrichthyes; order Rhinopristiformes; family Pristidae; genus Pristis; species Pristis pectinata. The sequence goes on from NC_067406.1 coordinate 128,046,385, forward strand.
ACCCGCGCATGCGCGGTTTGCAGCTGTCGGTGCAGAGGGGCTGCTCATGACGTCAGGTTTGGACACTTTCCAACCCTCAAGACAATGCTGAATAATGTCAGATAAGCAGCTTTTCCAGTTTGTATCAGAGGTTGCCCAGTTTGCTCACTCTCCACAGCTGTTGTCTAGCTGCCGAATATTTCCAGCTTTCAGTAACAAGATTTCTTTATTAGTCACATGTACATCGAAACACGCAGTGAAATGCATCTTTTGCATAGAGTGTTCTGGGGGCAGCCCACAAGTGTTGCCACGCTTCCGGCGCCAACGTAGCATGCCCACAACTTCCTAACCCGTACGTCTTTGGAATGTGGGAGGAAACCGGAGCACCCGGAGGAAACCCACACAGACTCGGGGAGAACGTACAAACTCCTTACAGACAGCAGCCGGAATTGAACGCAGGTCACCGGCACTGTAATAGCGTTGTGCTAACCACTACACTTTCGTGCCTACCCACTTTAGGTAATCCCCACACCCACCCCCAACCATGTCCCTTTTTTTCTTCCCTTTCCTACCCTCTCTCTCTTTTTTCCTAACCCCCCCACTTTTTTCCTCCTTACCTTTGACCAATCCCCTGATGGATCTGCTCTCCCCTCCTCCCCTGCACCTGCCTATCACTATCTTTTACCTGCATCAACCTATCACCACCCTGTGTCCACCCCATCTCCCCTCTTTTGTCCACCTATCACTGCTCTGCTTTTCCCTCCCATATATTGGGCTTCCCCTTTTCCTATCTTCAGTCCTGAAGAAGGGTCCTGACCTGAATTGTTGACCACCTGCTTTTCTCCACGGATGCTGCCTGGCCTGTTGAGTTCCTCCAGCATCATAGTGTTTTTCATCATTTCCAACATTCTGTCTTATTTCAAATTTCCAGGTCCTGCAGTGTTTTCTATCTCACATCTCAAAACATTTTTTCTTTCCCCATCTTCATTTATCCCCTTTTATTTACTTCTCCTCCAGAGAGATGTGATAAGTTTTCAGCACCATTTGGGCCATGCCATCTTCTCGCAGCTACCATCAGACAGGAGGTACAGAACCCTGAAGTCCCACACCACCAGGTTCAAGAACAGCTACTTCCCTTCAACTATTTGGTTCTTGAGCCAGCCTGCACAACCCTAATCACTACCTCAGTATAATAACACTATGACTACTTTGCACTACAATGGACTTTGTTTTTTTTTTGTTCTAATTGAGTACTTTTGTAAAAATTTTTAAATTTATGTCTTTCTTGTGAACGTTGTGTATCTGATGCTATGTGTCTGCGATGCAAGCAAGTTTTTCATTGTACCTGTGCCTACATGTACTTGTGCATAAGACAATAAACTTGACTTTGACTTTTGAGTTTGACCTCTCAGCCAGCACAAACACCATCTGTGTCATTCAGTTTGTCCAGATCTCCAACTATCACACACTGCCTTTGTTCTCTCCATCCCTTTCTCTCCTCTGCCAATTCTTTGCTATCTGACATTTCCTAATTTTGGTGAAGTCATTGATTAGAAACATTCTATCTCTCTCCACAGGTGCTGAATATTTCCAGTATGTTCTGTTTTTATTTCAGATTTCCTGAAAGATGGAGGGGAGACAACCAGTATAAAAAGGTGAGGAGAATGGATGGAGCCAGAGGTGGCAAGTGAAAGGTGGATCCAGGTATAGAGGGGTAAATAGGCAGCTGGAAGAGGGCAGAGTGGAAAAAGTGACAGAGGCTGGGAGGTGATCAGTGGAGGCAACAAAGGACTGCAGATGATGGAATCTGATAGGAAAGGAAAATGAGAACATGGAACCAAATAAGGGGGGTGGGGTGGGGTGGGCAGAAGGGGGAGGGGACCCAGTGGGAGGAGTGTGTGGGTGATGGACAGGTGAAGTGAGTGAAAGAACGGAAATAAACAGGGTGATAGGGGGCTGGGGGGTGTGGGTGGGGTAGGTAAAAATAAATTGGTAAATTGGTTTATTACTGTCACATGTACCGTGAAAAACTTTGTTTTGCATGACATCCATACAGATCATTTTAGCACGTCAGTGAACTGAGGTAGTACAAGGGAAAAGCAATAACAGAATAGAATAAAGTGTTATAGTTACAGAGAAAGTGCAGTGCAGGCAGACAGTAAGGTGCAAGGCCTTAACCAGGTAGATTGTGAGATGAAGAGTCCATCTTATTGTACTAGGGGACTGCTCAATAGTCTTATAACAGTGGGATAGAAGCTGTCCTTGAGCCTGGTGGTACGTGCTTTCAGGCTTTTGTATGTTCTGCCTGATGGGAGGGGGGAGAAGAGAGAATGTCCAGGGTGGGTGGAGGCTTTACATTGGCTGCTTTACCAAGGCAGCAAGAAGCGTAGACAGAAGGAACTGGGTAGATCAGGAGGAGAGAGAAAAGGGACACGGGGGAGCAGGTTACCTCAGGTTGATAGGAGTAGGAGTAGCCCATTTGGCACTTCAAGCTGCTCTACATTTTCAGTACATCATGGCTGACCCTTTATCTCCGTACCAAATTCTCACATAATTTCGAGCATCTGTAGTTTTTTTTTTGATTTTCAAGCCTCCCATACCACGTGCATCGTGGCTTCCGTGGATCTGCTCTGACCACTTCCCAGCTGTTAAAAATAGGTTCCCAATAGCCTATTGAATCAGGAGATGTTGAAAAAAGCCCGGAAAAAACACTTTGCTAAGTAAACAAGCAAGACTGCTTTGTGTATACACAAGGTCAGCTCATAGAATGGGGTAGAGAGAACAAAAACATTGCAACAGCTGCAACAATTAAATTATAATTTTTCAACCTCAGGTAAAGGTTTTCCACCACAGAATAAGGAATTCCGTTTAGTAGGGGGATATCTTCAAGTTCTTGGTGGTAGAATTAGATAACTTAATCAGGTTTCATGAACATATGATCCTGTGCTTCCAACTGATCCAGTGCGGCAGATAGCTTGGAGTGGTGCCTGTAGTTTCAACAGGTAATCTGAAAGAAATACTAGATGTCCTGGTAAAACGAGGTATTCTAGTTTCAGCAGCAACATGGACTGCTTAGATCAGTTCAGTGTTAATAATATCTAAGATAGAAGGATCACTGTATTTACGCTTCAGAGCTAAAGCCTTGAGTAAAGCTATTAAAATAGATCATTAATCTTGCCAATGATGGAAGATGTTGTTACATATCTATGTACTTTTGTGATTCTAGAAGATAGAAAAAAGTTTGGGCACATGAGTTTAGATGAATCGTCATTATATTCAGCTAATTTCTAAGCATCCTTTGGAAGGTTCTGCTCAAATCATGTGCCTTTAGCTTTGCACCAGAAATTTCCAAAAGGAAAATACGCAAGTCGGTGAAAGAGTTTCAGAGAAGTCTTTGCTGATATTTTATGGCCATGGATTTTAGAGGGAAGATGGAAGATCATGACAAACATTTTGAAATATTTCTTCAAAGGTGCAGAGTGGCAGTAAATAAAGGAACACCTTTGCAGGAAAGGGGTTCTTTTAACTGGACATTATTTTATAGGCTAAGAGCTTTGTGTAGATCCAGCCAAATAACAGTTCAGGAAATGCCTAAAGATGTGACAGGGATCCAATGTTTGTTGGGACATTCAGTATCTGAGTAAGTTCCTTCCTCATAAATCGAAAATGGTGAAGTTGCTCAGAGATCTAACTAGAAAAGATACCGAGTGATTCTGGGGAGAATTACAAGAAGTGACACTAAAAATACTTAAAGTGATGATCACTAGTGCACCAGTTCACACACATTATAACCTAAGGAAGTAGTATCTTTACATTGTTATTATCTCTGACTGGACTTGGAGCTACAGTCATGCAGAATGGACAACTGCCTCTGCACAAAGGCAGTTATGGAAACAAAGATGAGAATGCAGAAATTGAGAAAGAGCTCTTGGCAATTGTATTGGCCCTTGACATTTAAACCGTATCTCTACAGATAGAACATTATGAATGTTGAGGGTAGGTGGTTAGACCCGGTCAGTACCTGCTACGTTAGTAGCATGAATGTTACTCACCACCTGTCAATATATAGCCGCTTCATTATCTCAGGAGTTGCAGGCAGGACTGAACACGGTCAAACTGTCAACAAACATCCTTACTTCTGATGTTGTGATTGAGGGAAGGTCATTGATGAAGGAACTGAAGATTGTTGGACACTGCCTTGAGGCACAGCTGGAGCACTGTCCTGTGACTGATGATTGACTTCCACCAGCTACCTAGTGAGGCATTATCCTCTTAATTCTCATTGCCCTCGGTTTACTGTCGGTAAAATACTGCTTGATGTCAAGGGCAGTGTCTCCCACTTCGCCTCTAGAATTCGGCTTTTTGTTTTGGTCCTTGTTTTGACCGTGGTCATGATGCTCAAAAACTGAGTGATCCTGGCAGGACTCAAACTGAGCATCATCAAGCAGATTGTTGGTAATTGATTTATTCTTGTCACATGTACCACGATACAGAGAAAAACTTTGTTTTGCATACCATCCATACAGATTGTTTCAAAACATGTACACCGAGATAGTACAGAATGCAGAATATAGTGTTAAATTCCTGGGCGTTAATATATCCGATGACCTATCCTGGGCCCAGCACGTAAATGCAATCGCAAGGAAGGTGTGCCAGCGTCTTTACTTTCTTAGAAGGTTAAGGAGGTTTGGCATGTCACCGAACACTCTACAAATGTACTGTTGGAAGTATCCTGACTGGTTGCATCATGGTCTGTTACAGCCATTCAAAGACACAGGAATGCAAGAAGCTGCAGAGAGTAGTGGACTCTGCCCAATACATCACAGGAACATCCCTCAGCACCATCAATAGTATCTACAGGAGGCGCTGCCTCAAGAAGGCAACGGCCATCATCAAAGATCCCCATCATCCAGGCCATGCCATCTCCTTGCAGCTACCATCGGGCAGGAGGTACAGAAGCCTGAAGTCCCACACCACCAGGTTCAAGAACAGCTACGTCCCTTCAACCATTTGGTTCTCGAACCAACTGGCAAAACCCTAATCACTACCTCAGTATAGCAACACCATGTCCACTTTGCACTCCAATAGACTTTGTATTTTTTTGTTCTAATTATGTTCCTCCTTGTATAATTTATGTATAATTTATGTTTTTCTTATGAATGTTTTGTCTCTGATGCTATGTGCCTGTGACGCTGCTGCAAGTAAGTTTTTCATTGCACCTGTACATACATGTACTTGTGCATATTCACAATAAACTCAACTTTGACAGTTACAGTTACAAAGTGCGGTGCAGGTAGATAATAAGGTGCAAGGGCCATGACTAGGTAGATGGAAAGGTCAAAAGTTCATCTTTATTGTACAAGAGTCTTATAACAACACAATAGAAGCTGTCCTTGAGCCTGGTGGTGCATGTTGTCAAGGTTTTGTATCTTCTGCCTGAAGGAAGTGGGGGGAGAAGAGAGAATGACTGGGATCGGAGTGGGCGACTAATTGCCAGTTATTTCCCAAAAGATGGAATGCTGGAAGTGTGTATTTATAGTGATGGATCTTCTATAAATGAAGTTTTTAATCTGGTTACCAACTCTGTCTTGAAGGAATTCCATGAGAAAACTGTATTCGATTATCTTTGTGAACTTGGAGAGAATTAATAGCTCAATAAACTGATTTCTGATAAAAAATTGGAATGTACATCCATATCGTGTGTAACTTCAGGAAAAAATGTGTCAATTCATCTTCAGAATATTGTATATATTCAGAACATCTCAATACACATTCCAGTTTTGAAAGAAGCAGCTCTGTTAACCAACCTTCCTTGAAGATTTTCTATCAGTGATCACAGTTGAAAATGTCAGTCTGTTGAGTTAAGGATTTACTGTTTTAAAGTCCTGCAGGATTGCAAAATATTGTCAATGCAATCTGAGGTAACACAATCTCTTTTATTGGATCTGACCATTTCCATTTTTGTGGAGGATTGTCAATAATTTTTCAGTGCTTCTGCACAGTATTACTGAAATAGAAAATGTACTTTCTTTACTCAAGAAAGGTAAGGTGAATTCAGAGCTGTACTAACTTATCAAGCCTTGGATAAGACTTCCAGCAATATGATCCAAAGTATAAGGGGTAAATAACAAAGATATGATTACAAGTCCATCTTCCACCACAGAATATAAATATCAATTGTATCTTCCAGGTATCTTTACATAAATACATTTGTGTAAATACTGCAGAAATCTCAGGGAGTATTTCAAAAATATGTCTGATGGTCTCAGTTTGAGCTAAATAAAAAAGTAACCTAACCATGTACGTGCATCAAGTCCACCTCTAGCTTGTTGATGCTGTGCTTAAACCACTTCATAAGGCGGTGGCAATCTTATCACACTGTGCAGAGGATTGCTGATAAGTTCTTTACTTGATCTGTTCTTTGTAAACCTCCTTGCTTGGAATGAAGGAATAGAATAGAGAATCATTTACCCATGTGTAATGATAGTGCTGTGTTAAGTGCAACAGTGTAAGTCACATTAGAAAGTCGTGGTCATTGATCTATGAAGCTGATGAGAAAAACTGAATTCAGTGTCATGAACAGTGAGGTCATCCACTATGGATCCAGGATGAATAAATCAGAGTATCCTTCTAAACAATGAGAAATTGGTAAGTGTGGAGAGGCAAAGAATTTCGGAATCAAGTATAGAAATCACTGAAAGATTGTGGATAGGTACAAAACTAATTTAAAAGCCCAATGAAATTTTCAGTTTTCCCTCTGTTGTCAGAAGACAAAGATTTCTGGTTAAGCCACAGGTGAAGTCTTGAATTTTACAGGAGGAAGAAATAAAATGCCATATATCCAAGCTCATTGACACCGCTGTGGTAGGTAGACATTCGATCCTCCAGCACATTTCTGTATTGCATAATTGTGATGATCTACTCACTAGAGCCTACTGAGTGCAACTATCCCCTCACTCTTGGGTATGTTGGCTGGAGAGAGGACACTGACATTGGTTCAATTATCCTGCCAATGGATTTGGAGGATTTTGCAGACACAGCATTGGTGGTGTCTCCTCAATGCTTTGATGTGTCTGCTGTATCTAGGCCATGTCTCAGGAGTGGACAGATGAGTCAGGATCACAGCTGCCTGGGAGTCTGTACTGGGTCTGAGGTCTTCGTCTTCAAACACCTGTTTTTACTCTTCACCAAAAACTGTGCTGGTGCATTAAAGGCGATAGTGAATTTCATCATCAACATCTTTGTTGGGAAGTGGTTCCGGAAATATGAGAAGTGGTCAGCATTTTCCAAGGTCTTGTCATGGGTCTTTGTCATAAGGGGATGGTGTACAATGGAGGCATGTTGGCAGCGGACTGTTCCCCATTGGACATTGAGCTTGAAGGTTATCCTGTCATGTGCTTCAGTTGACAATGACTTGGAGCTCGGCCTCCAAACGTGCATGCACCAGTGCTGTCTTCAAACTACAGCTCAAACACCATGGTTAGGATGACCTTGGTTGGAGGAGACATAGGTTCAGCAGTTTCCCACTCGCCCTGTGTAAGCTTGTTGGAGTCAAGGTGCAACGTTGTGGTGTGGAAAAGTAAATAACGTTCGAGGGCAATAACACGGCCTTGCTTCACACCAGTTTGCATTGAGATTTAGTTTGTTGTGGGTCCATTGGTTAGGATCATGGCTTGAATCCCACTATGAAACAAGTGTAAGCTTGAGATGAAGTTCTGTGGACAACCAAGTTTCTGGAGGACGCGCCACCGTCCCTCTCAATTGATGGAATCAAAGGCATGCACCAGTGCTGTCTTCGAACTACAGCTCAAACACCGTGGTTAGGTTGACCTTGGTTGGAGGAGACATAGGTTCAGCAGTTTCCCACTCGCCCTGTGTAAGCTTGTTGGAGCCAAGGTGCAACATTGTGGTGAGGTTGAAAAAGGCCAGATTTGGCTCTTGATGCTGCCCTCTGCATTCATCTAGGAGTCTTCCTGCAGCAAAGATCACATCCATTTGTGCCTCTAATGGATGGAGTCCGCAACGTGGTTCAGGGTGCAGCTCTTCCATCACTGGGATAGGGCAGAGTAGAAACTAAAATACACATGTCCTACTTAACATTGCTTGTGGATGGTAATTGTTCTCTTAATGCAGAAAATCTTTGAGGGATTGTTTCCTGTGGCTAGCTGCTAGCTAGTGCTGCGGTGGAGTTTAGCAGGGAGAGTTCCTAAAGTAGGCTGTTGGAAAGAAAGTGATTGCAAGTAAGCCTACCGGTTCTGTAAGGTGTTTCACGAGTAAAGAACCTTTGTAGATAGTTTAAATTACTGAGTATTTCCAGTATAGAAACTAAGACAGAAACTGCGCCAGCTTTACCTTAACACTCTCATTCATTCAGGCAAGCCAGCCATCTGTCGATTCCTGCCAAGTTATTGCATTCTTTTTTCCTGTTCATATTATTTCTTTACAATAAGTGTTCCATAATTATTTGTTAAATAAAACATTACTCTCCAATATGGTTTGCTATGGGATCTGTGGAAAATCCCTTTGTAGGAACTGGACTATTTTTGCTTCTCTAAAATCTAGAAGATTTCAATTATAGAATGGGTTTGCTTACTTTGGCCTTATGTATCTTTGAGCATGGCAGACCAAAAGATCTTCCAAGTGAAGTGGTCAAGATGATCCAACATATTGATTGATGCTATTTCCTTTGGCCTGGGAATCAAGAACTGGGGAAATTTAAGTTTGAGGGTGACGTCAGAATGCATTCTTCACACAATGGGTCATGGAAATCTTGGACTCCAAAAGGTTATTGAAGCTAGTTTGTTTGAAAATTTACAGACTGAAACCCTGCAAAATTTGTGACTTGCAACAAAGGCAGATACATGAAGTTAAGATACAGATGTACTATGATTTAATTAAATGGCAGAACAAGTCTGAAGTGCTGAATTGCCTACTCCTGTTCTGCCATTTGCAAGAATTTCCCATTCCAATGCTATAGTAATCAGTATAAGGATGTTGATTTTCCCCAGAGGATGCTTGAAGAACAGATAATAGTTAGGCCAGAGAGCAGCTAAACATGCTTCAGACTCGGGACTGCACGAGGAACGTTGGGAGAGATCAGCTGGCTTCAAGGTTTTATACTAAATAGGACAGAGAGGTAAGTTTACTTAAGAAAAATTAGAAGGAAAATATAAATAATGCATCTGGCACAAGTTTCTTTATATGTAAAGTTCTGTTTTATGCTTTTTCTTCATAATTTAGTTAATATATTAATAAAAGTTTTTTTGGTTTTTTTTTTGCAGATTTATTGCATTTTGCACAAACTAAAAGTGAACACATTAGTGTTCATTTTTAGCTCACGCACGTTGCAACAGAAACTAACAAAGAGATCGTGGTGCCCCTGAACTTCCTGCACTTGAAGGATAGAATGTTAAATCATTTTGCACATACTGTATGTGCAAAGCAAGCAAAATATCAACTAAAGAAAGACTTGCATTATTTTAGAGTTGTATCGCTGAGCTCAGAAATTTGAGAAAGCACTTTCACATGAATTATATCAGTGTCAAAACATTCCAATTGTTTATTTGGTGAAAATATTTTTGACAGTTTTGTAAAGAATAAATTAAATTTCTCTTGATACAAAGTTTGGCTGTTCATCAATCTTGGTTTTAAAATTTAAATTTCCACATTTAATGCCAACTATTTGCTGATTATATTGCCCAAACTCCTTCTCTCCTCAACTCCCTTTTCCACTGACCCATGCAGGAATGCACTAAGGCCAATTGTCAAAATTGAATGGTTGCCCAGCTGATCTCGGATAGTGCTGACTTAGCTCTGTACTAGTCCCATGTTTCACATTAATGGTCAATGCCAAAATGTCTGCTATGAATATAAATTAAAGATGCACAGGATTTATTCAGGATGCTTAGAGTATGTGAAATAGTTCTCCTTCAAGTCCCCATCACAGTGACACCTTTGTTTCCTTGTGCCTACATTCATGTCAGTGTTCAAGATAGTTACTTAAGGAATTTTAGAAAGACACGAACATCTCCAGCAGCTATTGACCGATGGGGTTGCCACCCTTTGCTGATGCGTTTCTCTTCCCCAGTCCAGCTTCCCGTGCTGACTGTCTGAAATTTGCAACACAAAAGGTGACGGAGAATGAAGTGGAACTGCAGACTCTGATTGCTTTGAAATAGACAGACCTGACATTTCCTTGTTGCTGGTCTTGGGAGCCAATGGCTTCCATTGTTCTGCTCTCAGATCCACTTGACAGTTCTGATTTCCAGCTGAAGCAGCTTTTTACACTCAACTGTCTGCGGAACATCTTTGGTGCCCATTCCTGCTCTTGTGGTAGCTTCTTTGGATCAACAATTCCTAGTTGCTTCCACCTGGCAGAAACCAAACCCAACGTGATAGTAAACTTCTGGCATACAATTGAAATCAGTTTTAGAAAGAAATAACTCCAAAAGGTAGCAAACCTACCTCCATTCTGAATATGTGATGAGGACTTTGGAAGAGGAAATGCTATTATCTATGAGTATAATTCAGTATTTTCTCTTTTCTACTACCAAATAAGGACAGAAATATTAGGCAGGGAAGGCACAGTAGTGTAGCGGTTAGTGTAACGCTATTACAGTGCCAGCGACCTGGGTTCTACTCCGGCCTCTGTCTGTAAGGAGTTTGTACGTTCTCTCCGCAGCTGCGTGGGTTTCCTCCGGGTGCTCCGGTTTCCTCCCACATTCCAAAGACGTACGGGTTAGGAAGCTGTGGGCATGCTATGTTGGCGCCGGAAGCGTGGCGACACTTGCGGGCTGCCCCCGGAACACTCTACGCAAAAGAAGTATTTCACTGTGTGTTTTGATGTACATGTGACTAATAAAGATATCTCATCTCATCTCATCATTTACTTAATACTCTTTTTTTATTAGCTAAATTGGACATACAATTGCAACTCTTGCTCATATTATTTGGAATGGAAAAATTTGAATCTTTCTGGGAAGAGGCAATAATTTGGATGTGGAGAGGTTATGTGCATATTCCTGTGGCAAGGAACTGAATTATAGTGGCTTTTCTGCAGCTAGGGTTCTTTAAAACCTAACATCAGAACCACTGATGACTATGGGTTAACAGACACCGATCATAACTAAATTAATGGAATGTTAGAGGGATGTGACGGACTTATGATTTTTCCACATTAAATTTTCCAAAAATTATAAGGTTTGACTATTAATCTGCACAAACTTAGATAGACAGCACACCAGACAGCTTGCAAACCTGACAGCAGAGTTGCATCTTAGGTAGTAGATTTATATGAAACCAAGGCCTTTGCCTTGAGCCAGTTCTACTTTTCAGTTGTATTATGACTGCTCTGCATCTTAACTACATCTACATCCCTTGGTTCTATAATCCTTGATATTCAGCTTATCAAAAATATATCAATCTCAGCCTTGTCATTTTTCATTAGACTTAACCTCAACAACTTTTTTGGGGGAATTGGGTCATAGATTTCCAATGGGAAGGCTTGTTTGATGAAAGTTTAACTCTAATTCTGAGGTTACACCCTCTTGTTCTGAGTCTCCCACCAGAACTGTTCCCTCTATGCTGTCAAATCCTTTAATCATTATAAAACCTCAAGAAGACCACTCCTTAATTTTCTTCCAACTTTGACCCTGCTATACCAACACAGTTTCCAATATAAAGAAAAGGGGAATTTAAACATCATCATACCAGTGAAGGAACTATCAGAATATTATTGGAAGTTCATTGTCCTGAATGGCAACGTCATTCAGGAGAAACAAATATCCTCTTGGAACACCAATATTTCAATTGTGTTTTCATGAACATGGTTATGATTTTGACACATCATGTGCACAAAGAAAATCTTTCTCCAGAGATTATAATATTAAATGGGTGTAATGTGTTTTGGATTTTCATATTGTGTGACTGCACTCAAAAATCTGAAGAAACTGGTTTGTGGAGCACTTTTTTTATTATCCTCAATATGATTTAATTTTGAGTTTACCCAGAGATTGTCCTGGTAATCATTTCCGGGTAAAATTGGATTAGGGCACCACCAAGCACTATTCACATCAGGCATGCACCTAATGACATTATTATTGGTGGAATGTACAGTTCCACCTTGGAAATAATGTCATTATTCCAGGGATTGGAGCAGAAAACTAACACTGCAATCAGTGTAGAACAATCACAGTAGAACTAAAATCACACAGCAAAATAAAGCAACAAACTAGTGCGATGTATATGGGCATTCAGCTGACAATGAGTGCCTGATCTTCCGAAATGACAGCAAGATGCTCAAATGCTTTCCGAAGCCTGCATTCTGGACATCAACTAACAGGGAGCATTTTCCAGTGTTAATCAACTGGTGCCTTAGTGGTGACATTGCTAGCAGCTCTTCATCATGGGCAACGTGCGATGGCTGGCTGTTCAGAGTTGTGTCAGGGACATCGGGGCATGAAGCAAGAGAATGCCAATCAGTGAAGAACCTACTCCCACAGAGACACCACATCCTACCAGCTTCTCTGATGAACTAACTATTCACAGGCTCTGGTGTTTCAAGGCTGTTATCGCTGATGCATATGACCTTGTTTAGAATTGAGAAGACAATTTTTTGTTTGCTCTGAGAATTCATTTTTTCGCAAGTATGGTGGTCAGTGTTAGATACTTTACTCGAGTAATATCTGATCTGCATTTGGGAGCAACTGGGTTAAAGCCAGTAAAATGTCCTTCAGCAATTGTCACACATTTCCCTGTACACTGTGATTTGTTGGGATAGTGCAATCCACAATATGGTGACATGGCAGTAAAGCGACTGGCATGGTATACAGATGACTGGGCAATTCATCTGGAGACATGAATCAAATCCCACCATGACACCTGAGGAATTTAAACTCAAGTAATGAAATAAACCTAGAAATTACAAAGCTAATATCAGTGATAGTGATCAGAAAATACTGAATTGTTGTAAAAAAAAATCTGGCTTAATAGCGCCCTTTAGGGAAAGAAAATAGCCATTTTTGCCACTTTGGCCTAAAAGAACTCTGGACCCACATCACAAATGTTGACTCTTAACTGCCCCCAGAAATAACCCAACAAGCCATTCAGTTCGAGGATAATTTGGAAATTATTGTTGGATTATGCCACACCATCTATCCCCTTTTTAAACACTTTTGATCTCAAATTGATTGGACAATGGTCTTCAGAGAATGTCCTCAAAGCCCTGCAGGAACAGTTGATGGACTATTCCCCGACGAGACTGACATTAAGCAGAGTGCTTCATCACCAGAACTTTCAGACAAGCACCAACACCTTGCTTGGTTGAAGGTGAGAAGGACTCTCTCTGCCAGTTCCTCTCTGCATGGCTGGTGTCTCAGCATCACTGATGCTGCCCTCAACGCGGCTGTGGTGGGGAGAGACCAACGTCCATCTCTTTCAGGGGTGTGCATTCTCCAAGAAGGTCAGGCAAAAGATGCAGTGGGCATAGTTGAGGTTCATCCAAATACAGGACACTGAGCTCTACCAGCAGTTTCCTGAGACACAAACTGAGACAAACATCAATTGCTGCTGTTAGATTATAAGCTTGGTGAAAAACTCCTTCTGGTCCACCTGAAACTTGCTGAGCATACAGTAGAGAATATTGTGGACTAGCACATTCCAAAGTCCAGGACAACATGTAGAGGGATGTACTGAAGCCTGCGCTAGCTGCAGGGGAAAGGAAACATTTTAATACCCTTCAATCATTGCAGGCTGAGGGTCTTGAAGCTGTGTAATAACCACTGAGAATTTTTGCTCATGGAATGCGTGAGAAAGAAAAACTGATGTCACGCTAAAACAATGCAAAATTTATGAGCAAATGGATTCAGAATCAGATTTATTATCACTGACGTTGTTGTGAAATTTGTTGTTTTGCAGCAGCAGTACAGTGCAAGACAAAAGAATTACTATAAGTTACAAAAATAAATAAATAGTGCAAAAGAGAAATAACAAGTGGAGGGGAAGAGGGGAAGGAGGAGTGACATGGTTTGTACTGTGAATGGTGATACAGTCCACCGTTATATACTGACAAATTTTATGAAGAATATTTCTGAAAAATGATGATGAGGGAAGGAAATAAATGTCGGCTTTGACAGCAGCACTCCCATCTCATGAACAAATAAAAAATTCTTGCCTTCAGCATCGCATCTACTTCCTGCTTTACTTTATTGCAACTCATCCGGAGCCACATGACGGACATCCTTCTGTTTTTAAACAATCAGCAAGCTTATTAAGAATTAAGTTTTCAGTGGACTCTTGAAAATCAAGTTCCTAAAAAAAATATTTTCTGAAAGCCTGTGCAAGACCTGGGAATTACAGCTGGCCACTTTTGAACCATCTTCTTTAAAAGTAAACCGCTTTTTCTTACTTCAGTGTTGTTTCCCCTTTGCGCAACAGGAGGTTGCAAATAATACACTAATATTCTCCAACAGCACTTAGATAAAATTGCAACCTAGTCTTATCTATTCCACGCATTAAAAGGCTCTCACTGAGCACATTTTAGAACCACCATATTAAAAATGGAGTGCAAACTAACAGGAAACAAGGTATGTTTTTGTGACAGAACATTACACAATGTTACTAGTATGTAGCACAACACTGTTCAGACTTTTGCAACTTGGAACAAAACCACACAAACTGTAGAGCAGTATTCTTGTGGTGGATTTAGCAACGTGTATTTATTTACAGATTATTTGCTAGTTTTTCCCCCCCTGATGGTTGCTATAATTCTACAACTGTGTGGTGTTTTAAATTGTTGCTTAAAGTTGTGAAAATCTACAGGGAATGTTGTGGCAGGTGCCAGAGGAATTCTCACCAACTTCAAAGCAGTTGTTCCCATATGTGAGTGCTTTCTACATACCCTTTAGAACACAGAATGTTGGGACGAATGCAGCGAGGTCATGCAAGCAGAACAAGCTGTTAGGAGGAGGTAGAGGTAGAGGTGGAGAAGAGATCTCAGGGAGGTGTTCAGGCAGCAATTCGCCCTTTGGAATCTCATGAGGAACAATGTAACATTGTGCAAGACATTCACAAGATCACAAGACAAGGGAGCAGAAGCAGACCATTCAGCCCATCGAGTCTGCTCCAAGGAAAGGGAAATAGAAATGAGAAATAGGGAATGGGGGAAGAAAAAAAACCTGTTCTAATCCCAATTTCCAGCCTTATCCCCATATCCCTTGATATCCTGACTATTTAGATATCTATCTATCTCCTCCTTGAACGCCCCCACTGATCTGGCCTCCACTGCTGTACGTGGCAAGGAGTTCCACAAATTCACCACCCTCTGGCTAAAGAAATTTTTCCTCATCTCTGTTTTGAAACTGTACCCGCTAATTCTAAGATTGTGCCCTCTGGTCCTGGACTCACCCACCAAGGGAAACAGCCTAGCCACATCTACTCTGTCCTTTCCTATCAATATTTTAAATGTCGCTATGAGGTCCCCTCTCATTCTTCTGTACTCCAGCAAGTACAGTCCAAGAGCCGACAAACGCTCCTGATATGTAAGCCCTTTCATTCCTGGAATCATCCTCGTAAATCTCCTCTGAACCCTCTCCAACGTCAGCACATCCTTCCTAAGATGTGGGGCCCAAAACTGCACACAATATTCCAAATGAGGCCTCACTAGTGCCCCGTAGAGCCTCATCAACACTTCCTTACTTTTATACACTATACCTCTCGAAATGAATGCCAACATAGCATTCGCTTTCTTTACCACCGATCCGACCTGGTGGTTAACCTTTAAGGTATCCTGCACGAGTACCCCCAAGTCCCTTTATACTTCCGTGCTTTGGATTTTCTCTCCTCCTAGATAATAATCTGCCCGCTTATTTGTGCTTCCAAAGTGTACAACCGCACATTTCTCAACATTGAATCTCATCTGCCATTTCCTTGCCCATTCTCCTAAACTGTCTAGGTCCCTCTGCAACCTTCCTATCTCTTCAATACTCCCTACTCCTCCCCCTATCTTGGTGTCATCCGCAAACTTAGCTACGAAACCATTTATTCCATCATCCAAATCGTTAATGTACAAGGTAAAAAGGAGCGGTCCCAACACCGACCCCTGCTGCACACCACTAGTAACCGGTAACCAACCAGAACGAGATCCTTTTATTTCCACTCTTTGCTTCCTGTCAACCAGCCAATGCTCCACCCATTCTGTTATCCTACCCGTAATTCCATGACCTCTCATCTTATTAATCAGTCTCTTGTGAGGCACCTTATCAGAGGCCTTTTGAAAGTCTAAATACACAACATCTACCGCCTCTCCCTTATCCACCCTACCTGTGATTTCTTCAAAAAACTCCAATAGGTTGGTCAGGCAGGATCTTCCCTTCACAAAACCATGTTGGCTAGGACCTATCTTGCCTTGCGCCTCCAGGTATTCCGTAACCCCATCCTTGAGGATAGATTCCAATAACATTGAAGTTCATTAGGGACATCTTCACTAAATCTATCCCCTACTACAAGGGCAGAGCAGGGCAAGGACCACATTATCATTGGTTGTCAAGAAGATCATGGCAACAAACCTTGTTCCTTACTGGAGAGAACTGAAGATACTAAATAAAATATGTGACACAAAATAATGCCAGTAAGACAAACCAGTCTATATAAGCTACCTTGCACCTTTCCTCATATACTTTGAGTAGCATAACCCTTGAATCCCTTATATGCTTGACCAGCCTCACAGTAAGTGTATGCACATTATTCATCTCCAAGACTTCCCAGAGTAATGAGTTCCACATTCTCACCCACTTTGGATCTAATTGGATTTCTTGTTGGAAGTTCAGTATGTGGTTGATTTAGTGAACCAATCCCTTAGTATAAAGGAAAAGTAATTGCGTTTAATGATCATTATCACACCAAGACACAAAAAATTCTGTAGATGCTGGAAACTGGAGCAATACACAAAAGGTGCTGGGGGAACTCAGCAGGTCAGACAGCATATAATGGGAAAAATTCTGGGTTTACCTGCAGTTTGACAGACTGATGAATGGACTTCAATTCAGCAACACACTGAGCATTAACACTTCCAAGAGCTCTTGGGGACAAATCAGTGGAGTCAGGTTTGCTATTTTGAAGATTTGTAAATCTTGTGGAGAGCCACACCACAGGGATTCAGTGAAGGAAACAGATAGTTACACTTCAATGAATTTATGTTGTTCTGCCTCTGCATGCATAGTTCCTCCAGCATTTCCTTCAGCACATAGCCTGTTTTAAAAGTTCACTAAGAACCTGAAGGTTCCTCGTGGCATTTTGGGATATGAAGCTTGGTCAATTTTTGTGTGTTTATAACTGCCTGTGCAGTCCCGCCATTGGTGTCGGTTTATCTTGAGTTAAATACATTGTTGCTCTGGGCTTGACAATAGTGTGTTTGCAAGTGTGTAGGGATGGGTAAATGTGCATATGTGCAAAGATATGGTTTATGCTTGCCACAGTATCCATTCCATTTCCAGTGTTTGGTTTACATTTTTAAAGAATTAAGAGAGCAGCACCACTGAGCATAGAAACAAGTAATAGTATCTTAATTGTCACTGATTTCACATCTTATATTAATCTCAGGATTCCTGTTTGAGTGGTAGTTTAGACTAAGTCAGAATGAGATTGTCCGGTGCACTAGTAGTAATAGCACGGCAGGCTGAATTTTAGGCATCTATTTCAATTAGAATCATGCTAAAAAATTATACAAGAGTATTAACATTTTCTTGCAAACTCCACAATAAATTAAAAAAAATAAAATAAGTTGTCCTGAATAATAATTTACATAAACACAGTTTATCTTGAAGGACAATTTTATATAAAAAAAATAGTTTGCCACTTAAAAATGTTCAGTTAGATGTGTTATGTACCTCTGGCTGAGTTAAATGTACCGTCTTTGCAACCTGTTCTAAAACTCAAGCATCAGTACCTAAACCCTCAAGAACATTGCCCGGCTCACCTGTCTTTTGTAAGGTATCTTAGCTGTCAGCATTCTGTGCTACATGTTGATGGTGTCATGACTTACCAGAGTTCAATGAGGTGTGCAGTAAAGTTTGCCAGGAGCAGCATTAGGCACACCTAGAAATGAGGTGAAACTGAACAATTTGGACCAAAGCTCTGCAGTCCTGCACAATCAGTGTGAATGGTTATGGTCCCTTAAACAACAGAAGAGGAAGCCCTGGGAATATTCCCACTCAAGTGTCTCATTTCTACCAAACTTCTCACTGGAGCAGAGGAGGCCGAGGGGTGACCTGATAGAGGGATAGAAAACTATAAGGGGGATAGATAGGGTAAGAATCTTTTCTCCCTGGTGCAAATGTCTATGACAAGAGGACGTAGGTTTGAGATGAGTGGTTGAAGGTTTAGAGGAGATCTGAGAGTTTTTTTTAAACACAGATAGGGGTTGGAATCTGGAATGCTCTGCCTAAGGAGGTGGTGGACACAGATATTCTCACATCTAAGAAGCATCTGGACAAACATCTGAATCACCAAGGCATAGAAAGCTATGGATCTAATGCACGTAAATGAATTAGTATAGATGGGTGTAATGGTAGGCATGAACATAGTTCTATGCTATACAACTTAATGATTCTATGAATTGATTGTCAATTTTTTGATGCCTAAAATAACCCAGTTGGTTTTCAGCGTGAAGTTCAAACATTACCAAGGCTAAATAATTTGTAAAATATGTATTTCATATTGAAAAGGACCTTGCTCAAAACTTTACTTTGTGCTAATTTAGCAAGCAAAATGATGCAATGACAATGTTTTACCACTTGATGCTGCTCACAAGCAAAATAAAGTCAATACTTATTACAGGTGGCAGAATGCATTACAATTGCTGCATATTTAGTAATGCAAATTTCATGTAAATTTGACATTCACAAAACAGATGGCAGTATACTTGACGGACAGAACAGACAGGAGATATGTGCCCAGGCAGCCAATTCTTCCTATCATTTGCTTGCTGTACCCAGCCATTTCAGCCTTGCACGCACTTAGCTGAACAACTGTGGGGTTACTAATCAGTTAAAATATCCATCCAACCTTCTAAACAGCAGCCACCTCATGTTCTAAAGCCACAGCTAATACCATTTTGACACAAATATCTACCTATCTTTCCCATCAAGATTTCTCAGCAGTCGCTAAAAACATGCTTTGGAACAAAGGCACAATGACAGATACACATCTGTAGCACGTTTAAACTCATTAGCACAATGACAGATACACATCTGCAGCACATGTTTAAATTCATTTTATCCATCACTACATTTGAGTTTGTGATTTAAGATAAACATGAAAAATACAGTGGAGATGTGATCAGCACACAGTGTGAAAGGTTTTCATTAGGGATAATACTCTATTTAGTGCTGTGCACTTTCTAATTGTCTGTTATGGTGCATTAAGAACCAAAGGATTCTTACAGTATAGAAGGCCTCAAGCAAGTGCTGACTTTTGACAATAGCAATCTAATCATTCACATTCCGAGCTCCTCCCCCAACCTACCACTTTATCTCCCTCAAATCTCTGTCCTGCTCCCTTTTGAAAGTGAAAACTGAATCTGCTTCCACCAACTTTCAGTCAATTCCAGATCCTGACTAATCACCGCATTGTGAAAGTTATCCTCACGTCACCCCAGCTGTTTATGTCTTTGTTCTTTGCTTTTAAACATTTCAGCCCATGGATACACTTTCTCTTTTTTTCCATTCTGACAGGACCCTTTGTGATTTTGAATAACCTTGATATTCTAACATGTAACATAATAAAGCACCAGTTTTCACCATAGGACCTGAACATTATGATCGTGATCATGAAAATAGCTCAAGACCTTGTTATAGAAGGGAGTTAATTTTGATTTTGTGCAGATCTGGGTTTTGGAATCAGAGGCAAGAATAACTTCAATGTTGGTAAATAAAGTCCAAAAATGTAGCTCATTTGAGAGCATGGACACGTACTGCCCACAATGCGTACTCTGCTGCCGAAGCTGGATCACTGTGTCATGACTGGAGATAACAATGTTTAAAACAAAAATGATCACAGGTGTTTAGAGAACACATAATGTTCCAACTACATCCCTATTTGTATTTTGATTAAACAACTTAAGCATTTCCTATCGCAGCCTGTTTGAAATGTTTGTTATACTGCACCTTAATTCCTCACAGCATGTTGAGATAGAAATTTTTAGTCCATAGCAACAACCAACCTGCTGGAGGAAGTCAGCTGGTCGAGCAGAATCTGTGGGAGGAAAGGAATTGTCTGCGTTTCAGGTTGAAACCCTGCATCGGGACCCAGTCATCATTCTGCAGGTTCAGTCATCAGTTTTAGTTCATTTTGTTTTATCATTTGCTGAAGATTGATCATATGTGATTTGTATAAGAGAAATAACATAGGGAAGAATATTTTGTTTGTTCATTCATGAAGCAAGATCTTTTCTTTAATCCTTAACAGGATTGAGGCATCACAGGCAAGGCCAGCATTTATTACCCATCCCTAATTGCCCTTGAGAAGGTGATGGTCATCCACCACCTTAACTCCTGCAGTGCTTCTGGTGAAGGTACACAGTGTTCCAGCATTTCCACCCAGCAACAATGAATGATTGGTCATATATTTTCAAGTTAGCATGGTGAATGATATGGAGGGTAACCTGCAGGTGCTGGTATTCCCCTACATCTGCTGCCTTTATCCTTCTTGGTGGTAAAAGTTGGGAGTTTAGAAGGTACTGTTGGAGTACCTGCAGTGCATTTTGTAGATTATACATCCTGCAGCCATTGTGTGCTGCTAGTGGAGGGTATGAAGGATTAGGATGTTTGATAGAGTGCCAGTCAAGCAGGCTGTTTTCTCTTGGAAGGTGCCAAGCTCCTGGAGAGTTGTTGTTACTGCTGCAATCATCACAAAGGTAGTGGATATTTGTATGCAGTGATGGAAATGACAGATGTTAGATATGGGATGGAGAACAGAATTACCTTATGTGATGCAGTCACTTTGCTGCTCCTCACAAAGAATGGATACTTGTGTGAAACATCAGATGAATGCTGTTACCCTTGGAACAGTAACCCTGCATAGATCATACTTAAGTGAACGACAGAAATTGGAGAAAAATATTAATGGTACTCAGAATACCTTTGAGAATATTTGTAACTTGAACTCTTAGACACCGGATGATCGAGATTTGAATTCAGAGCTTGCTGATATGGCATTACAATCAAGTTTTTAAGCAGGCTGCTTTGCTCTATGTCCTTTGGAGTATGTTACTGCTCAGGATTATTTCTCAGTAGATAAAGTTA
Source organism: Pristis pectinata (assembly GCF_009764475.1). NCBI lineage: Eukaryota > Metazoa > Chordata > Chondrichthyes > Rhinopristiformes > Pristidae > Pristis > Pristis pectinata. The sequence continues at coordinate 128,067,660 of NC_067406.1, forward strand.
ATGAGTCCATACCTTTGAGTTCACAATGCTTTGAAATATGATCCAGATTGTGCATGGTTTTACTAGCCATGGAACTGCAGGCATTTACCTCCAGAAAAGGCATTTCATTGATCAATCACATGTCTCAGTTACATCGGGTGGGATTCTGCCACCACTCAGGGCATCGTTGCTTGGTTCTAAGACACAGTCTTGGGCTCCATGATTATCTTTCCGGATATGAACATTGTAAATGTGTGATATCATCAAACCTCAGCTGCAAGTTCAGGAAGTGAGCCCCAGCATTCAATAAGTCAGGGCTATTAATTTAAAAAAAGCATTCAGTGTAAATAAACCAAAATGCTGTTAAACTAAATTTTACTTTTGAGTCTTTATTTAGGTGTAAAGTAATTCCACAATGAAACAAAATCAGTTACTCTGGTGTACATGAAATCAGAGAACAATACAACCACTTTAAGCAAAAATTAGAAAAAGGCTAACAACTGAGAAATGGGGAACTCAGGTTTCAGTACTATGGTGTGTACTACTCTACAATGTGTTCTATGTTCTCTTTTCAACCTGCTTGTAGTAGATGACAAATAAAACACCCTTCCCTACATTTCCTCGATAAATCACTCAGTTGAAAACCTGACCATAAGAAACTTGAAATCACATTTCTCAAACTATCCCAATTGAGTGCTGCTTTTAAGTTTTTTTTTAAATAATAAGTATGGAAACTACTTCAGGTGACATGTGTAAACATTTCATTATTCCCCAATCCACTTCTCAGGCCTTTTCCTCTTTCCAAAGATGACATAACAATATAATACTTTTTGACAAGCTCATGCATCACCTGACATAGTCCTCCTTTGTCTGTTTAAGCAGCTCTAAAAAGAAATCATAACTTAAGCATATATGATTTACAGAAGGCTTTCAATTTTCTGCTCTTGTTAACATCCATGGCCATTCAAAAATTCTATAACCCTTTTTAAACATAATGGTTATGAATTTCTTAAAGCTGCAGCATTTGTTTTTGCTCGTTTACATAAACTGTGTTGCTATTAAAATAACCCTCAATCAAAAAAAATTTCACAGAAAGGGCCCTGATAAATGCTTTGTAAAGTTTAAAATTTTAATAGTTAAAACTATTTCACTGAGCAATAGTAGCCATCTCTGACAAACTTACGTGCAAACTATTATTTTTCTTTTAGTTTTACAATTGGCTCATATGTACAAAAAAAAATGTTGCAGCTCTAAAGTTATGGATGCTGAATTTATCCCTAAGATAATTCAATTCAATCCTTCCACTTTTTTATTATAATATCAATTATCACCATGATAAGTTCTGTGGTTACTCTGTTCCTAATACAAATTAAAGTTCAGGAAAACTTAACTTGAATTTTTGATCTCCATTGTAACCAGCGATCACTGTCATGGGATCCAGGTAGCCAGTCATTAAGTTGAAAAACTCTTGGCTGGCTGTGTACCTGGTGACCAGAATATTGTTCCCTTGGCTTTTTTTTATTTTGCAGATTCACAGCACAAGGGTGTGACAGATATTCAACAATTATATTCTGATGTCAAAGTGATGTTTATGACACCAGTGTTAAAAAAAATAAGGAAAAAAAAACCTCAAAGTAAGTCACATGAAGAAACAACCATTACTGCAGTCACACATGTTAATGAGATTCTTATGTTTTAAGTCTACACTTGGTTCTTGCAGTCAGCACAGGTAAAATGTCAGAATGGTTCCTCACACCCTTCCATAACACAAAATGAATTCTGCTAAGATCTATAAAATCACAGCCACAACATGGATTAACTGTAATTTGCTCAGGATTCCTCACACAACTGTAGCATACAGATTTATCACTCTTCTGTTTAATATCGATGCCTAAAGTCAGTGTAAGAATCTGTTACATCAACCCAATCCCTCACACTGAAACCTTTCCCACAACCTCAAAATCCTGGGCATTCACAGTTAGCATTTCACAAGCCATACTCACTAAATTTATCTCAATTTTATGAAAACATATTTAGAATCATTCAGAAAAAAAATGTATTTATAGTTATTCTGATTCTAAAGCACAACCTTGTCGTTCCTACTTTGAAGTGAGATAACAGGTTTCAATTTGATGATTTAAGTCTATTCATCCATGCTGTTGTCCTGCATTCAGAAAGGCACTGATCTAGTTATGTGAAAAGTTTACTTGAAGTGTTTATCTCCCAATTCTTTTACAACAAAGCATTATAACTGTGCCATATGCTAAGAGCCTCTGAATAGCAGAAGTTGTAGTTGACAGAGTAGTCCTAATGAGAACAGTAGTTCTACAATAGTAATGGAAGCGGTCGTAATTAATCAGCAAAATAAGCATTGATGCTAGTAAGATAGACACATGCACAATCATTCTTTGACAAACACAACCTATACTAGTTGAAAAAGCCAAGGTTTCGATAAACTATTATTGGTAATTAGTTTTTCTGTCATGGTATTGCAGTCAATGCCTAACAGTGAAACCTACAAGAAGAGAAAGATAAATCCTATCTAAAGGAGTTAAACGAAAAGAAAACTTAAGTTTTTTTTCAAAGAGCAATAAGTTCTCAGCAAGAGAGTTGTGAACTTATTAAAAGTGTAGTTGCTTCCCAGCTGGAAACAGCTGAGCAGAATTAAAGATGTGTGCGAGAAAAAAGCTCTTCATCTGGAGGGTCATCCCAGTCACTTCCGCCTTCTGAAGCGGTTTCATCCGAGCTTGAACAGTCGCTGGAGAAAAGCTTTCTGCGGATGACAGCTGACCTCCCTCTAGTGTCATGCTCTACTCTGCAATTCACCTCGCAGGCTGCTGTAGTCTGCTGAGAGAGAAATGTGTTATAGCTTTACATTTTCACTACGTTTACACATTTAATATTTTTGTTCTTCACTGAATAATTCACCAAGGTGAAAATATGCTTTCATCTCCACAACTAGATTTAAAAATAATAAAATGATTATCACTTTAGGCCAGGAATTTGATTCATCCTTGTCGTGGTTGCATTCGTGGTAACTCATTTTAATATTTGCTATTTGCATAAAAAGAGACTATACTGAATAAGACTGTCTCACAAAATATAAAATATGGATCTTGCACCTCATTAAAACCTATGCAGATAACTAGAACAGTTGAGTTCTGTGTCACTGATGCAAGTCTACGACTGGTGAAATCAATAAGGTCGGATGAGGTGATAAGAAATATGTTTCCTCTCTGCCACTCAATAGCTCTGTCCAACCTCCCTATTTAATATGGGTCGCATGCTTAAAAATGTTCTCCCTTTTCTATTTCAGCAATTTAAACTAACCAAGACAACTAAGTCTTTTTGGACCAGTTAAATCATTTTTTCACATATCCATTCTCCTTCTGGTCCTTCCCTGACTGTGATTCTACTTACTGAGGAAGAGTGCTGTGGCTACTGGGGACTAGGTTTGAAGGAGCAAAACTTACTTAATATAGAATCATTTGAAGAAGTAACATGAATTGTGGATGAAGGGGAACCAATGGATGTACTAAACTTAGATTTCCTGAAAGCATTTAATAGGATGCCACATCAGAGATTATTGCTGAAAAAAAAACAAACACTCACGGTAAGGGAAGTAACATTTTGCTATGGATAATTGACTGGCTAATAGAAAATTGAGAGCAGGATAAATGAATTATTTTCCAGTTAGCAAGATGCAACAAATGATGTCCACAGGGATCACTGCAGGTGATTCAACACTTTTTTTTTACACAAATTATATAAAAGAATTGGATGAAGGCACAGGTTGATAAAATTTGCTGATGACACAACATTAGTTAGGAGGGCCTAAGGAGGCAACAAAAGGATACAGATAGGTTAAGCGAATCCACAAAGATCTGGCAAATGGGGCATAATGGACAAACATGTGAAAGTGCCCATCTTGGCAAGCAAGTAAAAAGAAGCATACTAAGATGCAGAGGATCTGGATGTCCTGTTTCATGATTCATTAAAGGGGATTATTATGCTGGACAGCAAGTAAATAGGAAAGCTAAATAGAATGTTATCCTTTATAGTAAGGAACATTGAATTAAAACAGAGATTATGCTTACATTTGCAAAGACAAAACATTTGCTTGGGATGAGCAGTTCAGTTATAAGGTGAAACTAGAGAAGCTAGGTCTGTTCTCCCTCAAGTGGAGGAGGTTAAGAGGGGACTTGACTGAGGTATATAAAATTATGAGGGGTATAGATAGGGTAGACTGCAGGAAACTTTGCCCCATTTCCAAGATAGATAAAACTGGAGGACATACAGTAAGGTATGAGGGAAGAGATTTAGAGGGGAATGCACTGCCTGAGAGAGTGGTGAAGATGGGTTGCTGACAGAATTTAAGAAGTGTCTAGATGAACACTTGAATCACTTAGACACAGAGGGCTATGGACCAATTGTTGGGCGAAGGGATTAATACAAAAGGATGTCCAGTGGTTGGCAAGGATGAGTTGAGCCAAATGGCTTGTCTCCATGCTGGACAATTCTATGAGTACTGTTTATTGGTATTGGTTTGTTATCGTCACTTGTACCGAGGTACAGTGAAAAACTTATCTTGCATACCGATCATACAGGTCAATTCATTATACAGTGCAGTTACACTGAGTTAGTACAGAGTGCATTAATGTAGTACAGGTAAAAACAATAACAGTACAGAGTAAAGTGTCACAGCTACAGAGAAAGTGCAGTGCAATAATACTACTCTAGTTATTTAAGAAAGAATGTAAATGAATTCCCTCCAATGCAGAGGTTTCCTAGACTAATAACCTGGAATGGATGATCTTTCTTACGAGGAAGAGCTGGACAGGCTAGACTTGTCTCCACTGGAAATCTGAAGAGTGAAAGGCTTTTGAAAGGATGGATGTGGAGAGGACGTTTCCTCATGTGGCAGAATCTAGATCTAGGAACTACTTTTTAGAATAAGTGACTGTCTAGTTATGACAGAAATGAGAATTTTCTTCTCTCAGAGGATTGTAAGTCTTTGCAACTCTCTTTCTCAAAGGACCATGAAAGCAGTCTTTGAATATTTTTGGCAGAGGTAGATAAATCATTGATAAGTAAGGGAATGAAGGATTACAGAACAGGCAGGAATATGTTATAGAGATCAGATCAACAGATCAATCAGATCAACCGTGATCTTATAAATGACAGAGCAGGCTTGAGTGGCCTACTGCTGCTCCTAATTGATATGTTTGTATAAATTCTTATACATTGGAATAACTCGGGAGAGATACATCCCGTCAACCCAAAATGGATTTAAGCTTAATTCAGACCAAAAACAATGTACCAACCTACCATGCACCCCCACTCAGTTCATCTTTTAATAAATGAAGTGGATAATGCTTCGAAACTTAAAAAGAAATTATGTAATGGGATCCAATTGAACTGAACAGATGGCCCACTCAAATCAGAATTTTTTTTTAAACATTCTAAAGCTGAATTTGTTAGCCCTGTGGATTAAACCCTACACTAAACAGTGCACCACCTTAGTAACATTGCTTCATTTAGCAATGATTCTGGAGCAAACACATAATTTAGTATGTTATATGAAAACACAATGTTTATGTGGATACAAAAGTTTCCAGTGAACTTTTTTGTACAGGCCTTAGATTTTACAGGTTTAAAATAGTGAAACTAAGGACAATATGTTCACAGCTGAATTAAAATTATAGTTAAGCAGCACAATGTAAACAATAAATAAGTACAAATAAATATTGATATAAGCCTTACAAAATGTTATGCATTTAGCAGGTGAGAGACTGGCTTGGGTAGATTAAGAAAAAGAATTTCATCATTACGCAACCATAGACATGAATTACACCCAGATTTTATCTGCATAAAATTTTAGTTACATATTCGATCTTGTAATTCTCCAAGTTAACTCAGTCGGATACTGTACATTCAGTTCTCATGAAAAACAACTTAAATAATACATTGTAACTGTTGCTTAATGATAAAGGATTTCTGTTTCAGTGTAAATTGAAACTCTCCATCTTGGGAAATGGATTTTTAATACTTGATGAACTTACCAGGTCTAATGGTAGGAGACAATCTCCATTTTGTGAATGTCCTCTTAAAACTGGACACTCATTTCCATCCTTTCCCCTGGCATCAGTGTAGCATTCTTAAGAAAAAGTTACATTTTAGATTTTTATTTATAAAACATACAGCTTAGATAAAATAATTTTTTTTAAAGAACTAAATCACATATTTTCACTTTCAGTTGTGATTGAATACATGCATAAATGTGTAATCTGAATTATATGGTGAGATCTTTAAAGCAAAAATCTTTTAATTGGTGGTAATCATTGTTTTTGTTTGAATAAACAATGCTTTCTGTCATGCAACTATAATTCCACACATCAATTATCAGAGTAAAATCTGTCTTCATTGCTACATAAAATATTACAACATTTCAGTTACTGCAGTGGACACATAAATTGCTCTTGCTCATCTACTACAATACAGAAATAATAGCTAAACCATTTATCAAGTGTGTAAAGAGGCCAAGATCACAAAAATAAGTGCAACAAGGGGAAACCATTCTGCCCAGCTAGTTCTTACTTCACTACCATTACTACCATTTTCCCATCACATTATGCAAATGCCTCTTAAATGATTCCAGAGTCCCATTTGCCTGCATTGGGCCCATATCCCTCATGGCCCACATCAATGAACCTGTCCACGTGTCTTTTTAATCTTGTCACTGTATCTGCCTCTACCACTTCCTCTGGTGGCTCATTCCATTTACCCGCCATCCTATGTGTGGAAAAACCAGACCTTCAGGTCCTCCTTAAATCTTTCCCCTCTCACTTTAAACCTACGCCCTCTAGGTTTAGATTCCCCTACCCTGGGAAAATGACTGTGACCATCCACCGCTCATGATTTTATAAATCTCTATAAGGTCACCCCTCAGCCTCCTTTCGTCCAGGGAAAACAGTCTCAGCCTATCCAGTCACTCCTTATAAATCAAGTAACATCCTTGTGAATCTTTTCTGCACTCTCTCTAGATTAATCACATCCTTCTGGATTGCATGGCAACGACAACTGCACACAATATTCCACGTGTGGTCTCACCAATGTCTTATACATGGCATCTCAACTCTTGTACTCAGTGTCCCATCCGATGAAAGCTGGCATTCCATACGCCTTCTTCACCACCTTATCTACCTGTGTCGCCACTTCCAGGGAATTATGTACTCTCTCTGTTCTAAAAATACTCCCTGGGCCCCTTTGAATGCTCTGTCCTGGTTTAACTTCCTAAAATGCATCACTTGGCACATGTCTGAGTTAAATTCCATCTGTCATTCCTTTGCCCACTTTCCCAGTTAATCTAATATCCTGTTGTAAACTTAGACAATCTTCTTCACTGTCCACCACACCACCAATATTGGTGTCATCCACAAACTTAATAATCATGCCACTTACATTCTCATCCAATTCATTACATAAATGACAAACAACAGAGGATTCAGCTCCAATCCTGCGGCACACCACTGGTCACAGGCCTCCAATCTGGAAAACAAACATCCACCACCCACCCTCTGACTCTTTCCTCCAAGCTAATTTTGTATCCAATTGGCTAGCTCACCCTGGATCCCATGTGATCTCACCCTCTGCACCACCCCATCATGCGAGATCTTGTTAAAGACCCTGCTACTGTCCATGTTGACAATGTCTATCCACCCTGCCCCTGTCAGTCCTCTTGGTCACCTTTTCAAAAAAACTCAGCTATAGCCGTGAGACACTATTCCCATGTACAAAGTTATGCAGACTATCCCTATCAGTCCTTGCCTTTCCAAATGCAGATGGACCTGGTCTCTCAGAATACCTTCGAGTAACTTTCCCACCACTGATGTTAGGCTCACCAGCCTGTACTTCCCTGTCTTGTCCTTGCAGCCCTTCTTAAATAAAGGCACAACATTAGGCAACTTCCAGTCTTCTGGTACCTCACCCATTGTTGGGAAAGATACAACAACCTCTGCCAAGGCCCTGCCAATTTCTTTCCTTACAAAGCCTTCACTTGGTTAGGCCCAGGGAATTATCTACCTCCATGCACCAAAAGACCGCCAACACTCCTCTTTCTTAATATTGATATGCTTCAGGACATCATTGTTCTCTTCCCTGATTTCCCTAACTTCCATGATCTTCTTCATGGTAAATGCAGAAGAGAAGTATTCATTTAAGGCCTTACTGATCCTTAAGGGGACCCATTCTTTCTCTGGTTACCATTTTGCTATTAATATAGTTACAGAATCTCTCAGAATTCTCCTTTAACTTATTTGCCAAGGATATCTCATGTCTGCTTTTGCCCTCCTGATTTTCTTTTTTTTTAAAGTGTATTCATCATATTTTTAAAATATTACTTAATAATTGATTTTTAATTATTGACTTGCCTGTACACTCGATCCCAGTAAATGGCTGTGGGTACAGTGTTTCTCGCCACCATTCTGGTTCTTCCTTGCACTCACTCTTCCCTTGTTGGGTCAAGTCTGTAAAAGGAACCTGTCATAACAACATAAATAAATCAGCAGGCCAATTTGAAATGTCATTACTTTTTGTCTATGTTGGAGCCTTATAAGAGATTTACAAATCATTGCTAGAACACAATGCAAAATATCTTGAGAGGTCATTAATGCCAAGGAAACGATGAGAGAAAAAAGAATAAAACTTAATAATTCACTCCGAGGATTCATTTATCTCATCAGTTATGACCAAAATATGGCATAACAACATTAACTTGCATCTACTGAGGACAAGGGCATTTAATCATGCTATCTATTGCTTCTTGTGCTTAAGTCAAACAATAGATCATTCTACAACTCCTAGATCCTTGTTATAATGGTAATATCAAGTTGTAGATTAAGTAGGTGACACTTAAGCTTGTTGACAGCAATTTGTAACAAAGTGAAACAAAAATAAACTTAATCACATTTATGTAAGACTCAAGACTTTTCTAGTCTTCAGTTACTTAATTTTACAGATGTGATGTAGTGTATGTTTCTTACAGATAAGGCACCACCAGCAGCAACTAAATTACACACTGGTCAGAAAGTTCTGATGAGAGCTCATCAACATGAAACATTAAAGCTATTTCATTCTCTATAGATGCTGCCTGCCCTGCTGAGTATTTTCAGCACTGAGATACTCAATAACCTAGAAAAAGTAGACAATTGCTGATCTATTTACATTGTGTAGGAGGTCATAGTGAAACTAGTATACACAGTTGTTTTAATAACAATGTACAACTCCTTCTGGACCTTCATAACAATGTCATCTTCCACTTGTATGGGGACTTTTATCCAGCTAAATGTTCCAAGGTACTGTCACAAAAGCATTACAAATAATAAATCAACACTAAGCCACAGAATAGAAATAATAGGACAGATAACCAAAATTTTGGTCAAAGAATTAGCCTTTAAGGGCATCAAGATGATAAGAGGCATAGATCAAGTGGACAGTCAGAGACTTTTTCCCAGGGCGACAATGGCTAACACGAGGGGACATAATTTTAAGGTGATTGGAGGAAGGTATAAGGGGGACGTCAGGGGTAAGTTTGTTTTTTTTTACACAGAGTGGTGGGTGCGTGGAACGCACTGCCTGCAGAGGTTGTGGGGGCAGATACATTAGGGACGATTTAAGAGACTCTTAGATAGACACATGAATGATAGAGAAATGGGGGGGGCTATATGGGAGGGAAGGGTTAAATAGATCTTAGAGCAGGATAAAATGTCGGCACAACATTGTGGGCCAAAGGGCCTGTACTTTGCTGTTATGTTCTACGTTCTATGAAAATACAGAGGAAGAGTTGGCAGGGAATTCCAGAGCACGGGCAAATTGGTTAATAGTAATTAAATTGGGGGTTGATCAAGGTATCAGAAATAAAGCAGCCCAGTAATCTTTGAGGGATGAAGGGCAAAGAAGATTACAGATCTGGGCAAGGGAAATACCAGGGAGGAACTTGAAAACAAGGTTGAGAATTGTAGAATTCAGGTGTTTCTGAACATTAAGTTCACAAAGGTCAGCAAGCACTGGACTGATGCGTGAACAGGCCTTGGTGCAAGTTAGGACAAGACAACAATTTTAAATGACCTCAGGTATTTCATTATTCCCGGAAATAGCTGTAAACTGGGAATTGGAAAGAAGGTAGCAACTTGAAAATTTCAAGTAAAGTGGTACTGAGGAAATAGTTGGAGCTAAATGCGAGCAAACCCTCGGGGTCCTGATTGACTTCATTGCAGGGACTTAAAAAATGTGGCTACTGACGTTGTTGGTTTTAATTTTTCAAAATTCTCTAGATTCAGGATTCTCTAGATTTTCCATTAGATTGGAAAATAGTGAACTTAACTTCTTGATTCTAAAAGGGAGACAGAAGGCAGGAAACTCCGGGCCACTTCTGTCATAGAGTAAAATGTTAGAAGTTATTAAAGGCGTTACAACAGGCACTTAAGAAAAATTCACAGTAATCAAGTAAAGTCAATATGGCTTTGTGAAAGGAAAATCATGTTTGACCAAATTATTGGTTCTTTGAAGAAAGCAGAACAAAGGGATAAAGGGGATATATGAAGATGAACTGCACTTAATTAACTGTATCTATTTAAGAAGGGTAGTAGAGATAAGCCAGGGAGCTACAGGCCAGTGAGCCTTACATTTGTGGTGGGAAAGTCATTCAAAGGGAATCTGAGGGATAGGATTTATTTACATTTGGAAAAGCAAGGACTGATTAGGGACAGTTAGCATGGCTTTGTGTGTGGGAACTCTTGTCTCATGAATTTGTTTTGAGCTTTTTTTTTGAAGAGGTGACTAAGATGAAAAGATATCTTTATTAGTCACATGTACATCGAAACACAGTGAAATGCATCTTTTGCAATAGAGTGTTCTGGGGGCAGCCCGCAAGTTGCCGCTACATTTCTGGCGCCAACATAGCATGCCCACAACTTCCTAACCCGTACGCCTTTGGAATGTCGGAGGAAACCGGAGCACCCGGAGGAATCCCACGCAGACACGGGGAGAATACACAAACTCCTTACAGACAGCGGCAGAATTGAACCTGGGTCGCTGGCGCTGTAATAGCGTTATGCTAACAGCTACACTACCAGGCGGTAGATGTTATCTACATGGACTTTAGCAAGGTCTTTGATGAGGTCCTGAGTGGTAGGCTAGTCTGGACGATTAGAACACATGGTATCTAGGGTGAGCTTGCCAAATGGATACAAAATTGGCTTAGTTGGAGGAGGAAGAGGATGGTTGTGGATTGTTGGTTTTTTTTAGATTCAAGACCTGTGACCAGTGGTGTGCCACAGGGATTGGTGCTGGGTCCTCTGATGTTTATCATACATATTAATAATCTGGGTGGTTTGGATGACACCAAAACTGGTGGTATGGTTGACAGTGAAGAAGGTTGTCTAAGGTTACAACTGGATATCAATCAATTGAGAAAGTGGGTAAATGAATGGCAGATGGAATTTAACTCTGACAAGTGTGAAGTGATGCATTTTGAGAAGTTAAACCAGGGCAGAACCCTGAGTAGTGTTTTTGACCAGAGAGACCGAGGGCCATAAATAAGTGGCAACGCAGGTAAGCACAGTGGTGAAAAAGGTGTCTGGCCTGCCTGCCTCCATTGTCATGGCACAGAGTATAAAAGCTGAGACATCATGTTACAGTTGGACAAAACATTGGTTCGGCTGTACTTGGGCATACTGTATGCAATTCTGGTCACCACACTACAGGAAAGGTGTGATTAAGCTAGAGGGTGCATAAAAGATTTTCAAGGATGTTGCCTAGAATGGAGGATTTGAGTTCAAAGGAGAGATTGGATAGGCTATGTCTGTTTACCCTGGAGCAAAGGAGGCTGAGGTGACATGATAGTATGTAAAATTATGAGAAGAACAGATAGGGTAGATAGCCCCATGGTCCAGTCTAAAACTAGAGGACATAGATTTAAGGTGAGAGGGAGGAGGTTTAAAGAGTAGTTGGTACCTGGAATGAGCTGCCAGAGAAGGTGGAAGCAGGAACAGTAGCAACATTTAAGAGGTGTCTGGACAAGGACTTGAATGAGCAAGGCAGAGGGGGATATGGAATTAATTCAGGTGTGGAAATAGTATTGATAGGCACGATAGTCGGCATAGACACAGTGTTCCAATAGGCCTATTTCTATGCTCTTTAAGTCCATGCCCCTCTATAACTCTAGGGATCTTGGTGTCTGAGTGCATGATTCACCAATGGCTAGTATGCAGATATAGCAAGTAATTAGGAAAGTGTATCGAATGTTATCATTTATTCCCAGGGGAATTGAACATCAAAGTATGGAAGCTGCAGATGCTGGAAACCTGAAGCAACACACAAAGGAGCTGGAGAAACTCACCGGGTCAGGCAGCATCAATGGAGGGAAATGGACAGTCCGTTATGGGTCGAGAACCTTCATCAGGAGTGGAAAGAAAGAGGGGAGATAGCCAGTGTAAAAAGGTGGGGAGAAGGGTTGGAGCAAGAGCTGGCAGATGATAAGTGGATCCAAGTGAGGGGGGGGGGGGGTGATAGGTGGATCCAGGTGAGGGTGGGGGGGGGTTGATAGGCAGATGAGGGAGGAAGGAGAGTGGGAATGATGTAAGAAGCTGGGAGGTGATAGGTGGAAGTGACAAAGCACTGAAGAAGATAGAATCTGATAGGAGAGGACAGTGGACCATGGAATAAATGGAAGGAACCAGTGGGAGGAATGTGTGGGTGATGGGCAGATGGAAAGGCTGGGAGAGGGGAAAGGGATAGGGTGATGAGGGCCAATGAGATAAGGGAGAAACATTGACAGAGGGGAGTGGTTACTGGAAGTTAGAGGAATTAATGTTCATGCCATCAGGTTGGAGTCTACCCAGGTGGAAGATCAGGTGCTGTTCCTCTAATCTGCATCTAGCCTCAACTCAGCAGTGGAGGAGGCCATGGACAGACATGTCAGTGTGGGAATTGGAAGTGGAATTAAAATTCAAAGTAGAGAGGTTATTTCTCAGTTATACAGAGCACTGGTGAGATCATATCTGGAGTACTGTGTACAGTATTAGTCTCCTTATTTAAGGGAGGATGTGAATGCACTGGAAGCAGTTCAGAGAAGGTTTATAAGACTGATGCCTGGAATAGGCCAGGTTGATTTATGGTGAAAGATTGGGCAGACTAGGCTTATACCTGCTGGAATTAAGTGTGAGAAGAAACCCGATTAAAACACGTAAGATCTGGGAGGGCCTTGGCAGGATGGACATGGAGAGGATGCTACCCTTTGTGGGATAATATGCAATTAGGGGTCACTGTTTAAAAACAAGCGATTGCTCATTTAAGACAGATATGATGTGAACACTTTTCCCTCAGTGGAACACACTTCTTTGGAACTCTCTTCCTCAATGGATGGTGGAAGTAATGTCTTTGTGCATTTTGAAGCAGGAGTATATTAGATATTTAAAAATCAAGGGTTAAGAAGTTAGTGGGGAAAGATGGGAATGTAGAGTTAAGGTTACAATCAGATCAGTGATGATCTAACTGAATGGCGGACCATGCTCAAGGGGCTGAGTAAACTTACGGAAAATAGAATCTACAAGACTGGCCTGGTGTATGTCGGAAGGATTAAGTTTAGAGATAACAAGGGTGTGGTTGAGTTTCAGAAGCCAATGAGCTGTTAGTTAAACTTGCCTTGCACAAACTTCAAGAAAAAAAAATTATTTAAGATACGATACAATATGTTTATTAGTCACATGCACAGTGAAATGCATCTTTTGCATAGTGTTCTGGGGGCAGCCTGCAAGTGTTGCCACGCTTCCAGCGCCAACATAGCATGCCCACAACTTCTTAACCCGTACATCTTTGGAATGTGGGAGGAAACCTGAGCACCGGAGGAAACCCACAGAGACATGGGAGAACGTACAAACTCCTTACAGACAGTGGCCAGATGAGAAACCCAACTAAACAGGTCAACCGACAGGGGTATCACACTAACCTAGGAGATTTAAAACTTGGGAAATAAACAGTGGAAGAGTTAATCAATCAAGGTCTAATGAGGTACAAAAAAAAAAGAGGAAGTAAATGATACTTAGGGATGGCGAGGAAAAAAGATCTCAAAAATTTTTTTAAAAACGTATTATTCAAATGAAGAATACAGAAGGGCACACTTAAAAATAAGATGCCAACCTGGAGAAGGTGCACCACACATTTTTATGTGCATTAAACAGCAAAAGCAGCATACAATAGACAACTGAATAATCCAATAACCCAAGCATCTGATCAGAGCTCTACCCTACCACATTTAGTTGTGATTGGTGGTGGACGATTAATCAGCTTATGAGAAACCAAATCTAAGAACATCCTCAACCTCAATACTAGTTGGGCCCAGGATGCGAGTGCTAAGTAAGAGACTAAATAATATGCAACTGTGTTTGCCAAGTGGATAATCTGGCTTAACTTCATTATGAGATTCCCACATCACAAAAGCCAGTCTTCAACCAATTTGATTCACCGCATGCGAGAGCATTGGACCAGCAAAGGCTTTGGGACCAGACAATACCCTGGCTATTACACTGAAAACTCACAGTCTAGCAGTAGCTGCTTCTCTAGCTAAGCTGTTCTAATAAAATTACAATACTGACATATACCCAACAAGGTGGAACATTGCCCAGGTTTGTCCTGTTCACAGAAAGTGGGGCAAATCCCATCTGACTAATTGCCACTCATTCAGATTCCTCTCAATCATCAATGTGCTGGAAACAGTTGTCGACAGTGTGAACACGTGGCACTTACTCTTCAATAACTTGCCCAGCTTGGGTTTCACCAGCATCACTCAGCTCCAGACCTCAGTACAAACCCGGTCCAAATATGGACCAAAGAGCTAAATACTACAGGTGAGGTGAGTGATATTTTTGGCTGCAAAGCAGCATTTTATTGAGTGTGTCAAGGAGGAGACCTGTTCCACAATGCTCCATGCAACAATGTTCCATCCAGACATAGCCAATAAGAGGCATGTATGATTCAAACCACAACAGTGTCAGGCAATGTACATTCTAATCATCCACCCTTGATATTCAATGGCATCACCAACAACCTGGAGGTATCAACATTGATCAGAAACTCAATGGGACCAATCACATAAATATTAAAAAGACAAGAGCAGTTCAGGGTCTGGGGATCTTGTGGTAATTGAGCCACTTACAGCCACCCAAAAGCCTTTCACCTTCTGCAACACACAGGTCAGGAGCTTGATGGAAAACTCTACACATCCTTGGGCAAATGCAGCAACAATGTTCAAGAGGCTTGACATAATCCAGAACAAATCGACCCATTTAACTGGCAACCCGTCCACCTCCCTGAAGAGTCATCCCCCTCAGCCACTGACACACCAATAGCTGCAATGTGTACCATCAGCAAAATGCACTGCAGTTACTTACTGAGGCTACTCTGACAGCACCTCCCAAACCCATGGACTTTACCACACAAGACAGACAAGGGCAGTAGGCAATTGGGAATACCTCTACCTGCAGAATCCCCTGAAAGTCTCTCACTATCCTAAACTGGAATTTTAATGCCGTTTCTTCATCCTTACTGGGTTTAAATCCTGGAATGCCCTACCCAATAAAAGATTACACAAATTCTAGAAGGCTGCTGTCCAGGACTTTCTCAAGAGCGATTAGGGATGAGCAAGTCCATCTACATGGTGCATTGCTTCAAGAAGGCTAGTAGTATTGCCAAGGATACCTGAGACCTGCCCATTCCCTTTTCTGTCTTCTACCTTTTGGGAGAAGATACAGGAGCTTGAAAGCCCAGCCGCCCAGATTTAAGAACAGCTTCTTCCCCATTGCTATCAGACTCCTGAACCAATCACTTCTTTCACACACCCATCCCGATGGTGCTGCTATTTTCTCATCCTCTTAACTCTACCTCTCTCAGTTATTCCACTATTGTCACTTTAGGATTCTTTTTGCACTACTTCAGATTGCATTACAATCTTTACACCTGTTGTGAGAAATCCACATGGCTGTCACGTGACAGTAACGACACTGACCCCCGCTGAGCGGAGGACAGCATTGCTTCTCTGATCAGAAGTGATACTACTGTCAATCAAGGTGCGGCTCCACCCACCCCTAAGGTGTGAGAGTACCTTTTCCCTCTGAACTTGCCTGACCACCACCCTTTGTCTCTGAACCTGCCTGACCATTGGCTGTGGCAGGAACCTTTGTCTTTGACTCCCACACCATTGGCTCGTTTAAATCACAACAGTGAGGCTCCACTCAGCCTCCTAGCACCGCTAACAAGCCTCCAAACAACGCTGCAGAGATCATTGGTAAGAGTGCATCACCACGTGGTCAGGGAGTGTTAAGGGCCAATGATAGTGTGGGACAGGCATTGAAATGTTATATCCTGAAGCTGTACATTGTTATTGTGTGCTTGTGAGAGCGAGCGAGAGAGAGCAAGAGAGAGAATGTATTTTACCCCAGTTGAACTTCCCCTCTCGTGTTCGTGGTATCCTGTGTGTGAGTGAGCGTGTGTCTGTTCCCATCCACTCTGGCCCGTGTTTGCCTTTGTGATTAAACTAGTTTTGGCCTACAAAGCTCGTGTTCAGAGTCCTTGATCCTTAAGACAAAAAAGAACGATTTCACACAATAGCATTCTGCTGTTTTGCACTCATTGTCGTATTTATTGTTGTATTTATTATTATTGTGTATATGGTTTACTCTGTGAGCTTCATGCGAACAAGGAATTTCATTGCACCCTGGTGTATATGACAATAAACTAAATCTAGTCATCTAAACTAATATAACCAAATGTTGGTTCTGCTAGCAATATCCACATCCTGAAAAATGAATTTAAGAAACAGCAATGTGTTTCACCAAAGAAATACAGCATCCCTATGCACACAAAAAACACTTTTTAGGGAACATGGAAGATATTTATGGCAGTTTGAAAAACATGGCTCTCCAACTGGTAAATGCAAGTCTTGTAGCCCAAGATTAATCTTTCCCTTACAAGTCACTACATTTGTAAATGTATTACACAGATTTTAACTCTCACGAAATTTTAGCAATCTGCCTTTTCAGAGTAATTTCTGTTCAGGAAATAATTCAGCAAAGCAGATTCATGGTGAATCCTCAACTTATGCTGAGCCAAATGAGTTTTAGTTTGTTCAGCAATGGAGCCAATGGCATTTCTTAGAGTTTCCTGGCTCTGGGGAAGGGAAAATGTCAAAAAAAGTTTTCATTCCTGTGTCTAAATATCATGGTGGGAAAACCAGAATTACCTATGGTAACCTGCTTGTCTATCTCACTTTCTAGGTCTAAACAAGAATGGCTTCTTAAATACTGTATGAGCATACTATCAATGGGATAACAGTTTGCATTTGTAGAACCTGGTGGGAAAACATGCATGAAAGGTGGGAGACTCTTAGGAACTATGTTTGTTCCTACTTGCTCTTAGAAAAAAAATTAAACATGAATGTGATCTACATTTTTAAATGCTGAGACGTTCACACATGAATGAATTACATAATTCAAGTAAGGTGAATGACTCTCAGAAGAAAACTTGTTTCAACATATGAAGAAAACTATCAGGGATGTGATACAGATCCTTAAAATATTGAATGGTATTTACAAAAGAAGGAAATTACATAATTTAGGAATGAACAAGAAATTAAAGAACTGGAGACCAAGAATTACAAACATTCAGAAAGGCACCACATCATGAAAACTTCCACAGAACAAAGCAGTTGTCTCTCTTGAATTAATATTTGACTATATATCTGGCCTCCAAAAAGGATTAAGAATCTTAAAAATACACTGATTTATGAATGTTCCTGTATCAATCATGAACTACTGGCAAGAGGTAGCCCCATCACTAATAACTAAAGAGGAACATGTTGTTGGAAGTGGGAATAATATTCTCATATTTGGTGATGAAATGAGACTATAGCAGTATTGTAATCCCTCATCAGAAAAGCTGGTCCTCGGTTTTCCCCATTTTATATGTCAGTGGATTCTAATTTCTGAGCAGGTGTATAAGATCACCATTACCATCTGGAGATGGTGAGGTCGTCAAGCCTAAAACAAAATTCTACCCATCTCAGCTTCAATTGGAGACAATTGCCTTTTTTCATGAATTTCTCTCATAAGCCAGCAATGGTAGATTTTTTATGTTAATCAAAATTGAATATTTTGTATGGGTACTGCTTTGAAACTAAGTTTTTATGTTTGCTTCAAAAATACAATCAACAGAAGTTACATCTCACTGAATTCAGTCCATTTGGAGCTAGTTTGCATTTTTAGTTACTGTGGTTACATACAAATATCTCCAACTAATATTTTAATTGCAAATTTATGTCCAGTTGAACTAGAATACATCCTGACTGGAAAGTGAATGATATTTGCTAGCCTGTTAGCCTTCTTGGGCTAATGTGTAATGTATATTTATCTTGCAAGTACCATCAAGGTGGACTGTATAAAAATAACTGAAAGAAATCTTAGATGAAGACGACTCCAGGATAGGATTTCCAGCTGTTATTTTGTTTGATTTTATTGACCACAGGGCACAACAAAATAACATTGTTTAATGGGCTTAGATCCATGTAAATTTTGTACAGCAGTTCAGTGTACTATTAAGGGATCCAGTTGCAATTATTCATATAATTATTTTATCCCATGTTCTGAAAGTAAGTTTTTTTAGATCACTTTTGTTTTTGCATTTTATCCTGAGTGAACAGGCTGTCAATTGTTTTATTGAACTGAATATACATAAACAGCTTCGCCTTTTATAAAAATATGATCTGGCTTTCAAAGCAACACGAGATAGTGCAGACTTCCTACTTAATACCTAGCAGCATTGGAAATATTTCATATTTGGCTGGTAGGCCAGTATCTCGGGCTTTTCAAACAAGAAGACTCATTTTGGTTCGTAGTGAACCTGCCAACAGAAATGCAATTTTTTAGAAAAAAGTACTGGTGTAATACTGAAACTGAAATTAACTTTCATCCATCTCCTCAGTCAGTTGATGCACAACATTTCAAAAGTCTGAAACATTTAGACAATCTTGATCTGATATAGCTCGAAATACTATCACCTGTGCTCCAAACATATGCTCTAATACTACCAATTGTAGTGGTTAGCGTAACACTTTACAGCACCAGCGACCCAGGTTCAAATCCGGTCACTGTCTGTAAGGAGTTTGTATGTTCTCCCCGTGTCTGCGTGGATTTCCTCCGGGTGCTCCGGTTTCCTCCCACATTCCAAAGGCGTACTGGTTAGGAAGTTGTGGGCATGCTATGTTGGTGCCAGAAGCATGGCGACACTTGCGGGCTGCCCCAAGAACACTCCATGCAAAAGTATGTATTTCACTGTGTTTTGATGTACATGTGACTAATAAAGATATCTTATCTAAGCAATATTGTTTACATATTTACAATAACCCAGCTCACAAAGTAAATAAATCCTCCAGAGACCTGACACCATAATAGTTAAACTTATTTTTCATTGTTTCTTCTAACATGATGCAAGGTAGTGCTGAACTTCCATTACACAAGGTTCTCATCAAGAATGCTGACTTCTTAAATACAATAAAGCACAAGAAGGCAGCTAAACAATTAGAGTAGGGCTTAGGCTACAGTATTTGAATTGACTTGTGATGTCGATTAACTGGAATTATTCTTGAATTGTGAAGTGCAGATTTGTTACAAAACAGGAAACTGTAGCGGTTGCTACCGCGGAATAAAACAAGACTCACTCGGAGGATTGCCAAACAGAACTGGTTTATTTTCCCGCCTTGCGCGGGCCCTTTAAGGGAGAAAACTCCCACCCAAAAAACCGGCAATGACGTAAGTCCTACGTCATCAGGACTTTCCCGCCGCGGGTTCTCCTCGTCGCTCGGAAAGACAAGGCCCGCCGCCATCTTGGGCCTCGTCGCTCCGACACCGCGCGACCCGACTGCACTGCCGAGCCGTTCGCCCAACTAGACGGTGAGTCGCCACACACACCCCCCCCAGAACCGGCGAGACAGTCCCCAAGGTCCGTGGGCTGTGCCGCTTGCCCGCTTAGGGGGGCGGCCTCTCCAAATGGGCCGGTTTGAGGCGGTCCGCCGTGAAAACCTGTTCCCTGCCTCCAATGTCCAAAATAAAAGTGGATCCGTTATTCCGTATGACTCGGAACGGTCCCTCATATGGTCGTTGCAATGGCGCCCGAGGTGTGCCCCTGCGAACGAAAACAAACTTACAGTCCCGTAGTTCCTTGGGCTGGCAGGATGGGGCTTGACCGTGCCATGAGGTGGGAATCGGGGCCAAGGTGCCAAGCTTCTCGCGCGGTCTTTGTAGGACTGCTGGGGGTTGTTCCCCTTGGTCCCAAAGGGCAGGTATGAAATCCCCGGGGACAACTAGTGGCGCCCCGTATACAAGCTCAGCTGACGAAGTGCGGAGGTCTTCTTTGGGGGCAGTGCGTATGCCGAGCAGGACCCAAGGCAGCTCGTCAACCCAGTTAGGACCCTTCAGGTGGGCCATCAAGGCCGATTTTAGATGGCGGTGAAAACGTTCCACCAACCCGTTTGATTGAGGATGGTAGGCCGTGGTGGTGTGCAGCTGCGTCCCTAGCAGGTTCGCTAATGCAGCCCAGAGACTGGAAGTGAATTGGGTGCCTCCGTCTGAAGTGATGTGGGCCGGAACGCCAAAACATGAGACCCAAGTTGTGAGCAGCGCTCGGGCGCAGGAATCAGTTGTGATGTCAGTCAGGGGGGTTGCCTCAGGCCACCTCGTGAACCGGTCCACGATAGTGAGGAGGTACCGGGCTCCTCTTGAAACCGGCAGAGGGCCCACGAGGTCGACGTGTATGTGGTCGAACCTCCTACGGGTAGGCTCGAACTGCTGTGGTGGGACCTTGGTGTGTCGCTGGATTTTTGACGTCTGGCAGTGCGGACAAGTCCTGGCCCACTCACTGACCTGTTTGCGCAGGCCATGCCAGACAAACTTGCTGGCGACCAGTCGGACAGTAGATCTGATGGACGGGTGCGCCAACCCATGTACCGAGTCAAAAACGCGTCTTCGCCAGGCTGCAGGGACTATAGGGCGGGGCTGACCAGTCGCAACGTCGCAAAGTAGGGTCCGCTGACCTGGACCAACCAAGAAATCTCGGAGCTGCAGACCGGAGACTGCGGTTCTGTAGCTGGGCAGTTCGTCGTCGGCTTGCTGTGCGTCAGCCAGGGCCGTGTAGTCGACACCCAAGGATAGGTTGTGGATGGTTGGTCTGGAAAGTGCATCAGCAACAACATTATCCTTTCCGGAGACATGTTGGATGTCAGTTGTGAACTCGGAAATGTAGGATAATTGTCTCTGCTGATGAGCTGACCAGGGATCGGAGACTTTGGAGAAGGCAAAGGACAGAGGCTTATGATCGGTGAAAGGCCTGCCTTCTAGAAAGTATCGGAAATGCCGGACCACCAGATACAGCGCTAGAAGTTCCCGATCAAAATCGCTGTACTTCAGTTCGGGCGGTCTAAGGTGTTTGCTGAAAAATGCCAAGGGTTGCCAGCGGCCTTCGAGTAGCTGTTCCAGTACCCCACCCACCGCGGTGTTGGACGCGTCTACCGTGAGGGCAGTCGGGACGTCAGTCCTGGGGTGTACCAGCATCGTGGCGTCTGCCAGGGCGTCTTTGGCCTTAACGAAAGCAGCCGCAGCCTCGTCAGTCCAGATGATGTCCTTGCCCTTACCAGCCAGCAGCGAGAACAGAGGGCGCATGATATGGGCTGCTGCAGGGATGAAACGATGGTAAAAGTTGACCATCCCAAGGAATTCCTGTAGGCCTTTGACTGTGTCGGGGCGGGCAAAATGGCGGATAGCGTCCACCTTGGCGGGTAGGGGTGTTGCCCCGTCGCTGCTGATTTTGTGGCCGAGGAAATCGATAGAGTCAAGTCCGAATTGGCACTTGGATGGGTTGATCATGAGGCCGAAATCGTGGAGGCGGGAATACAGCTGGCAGAGGTGGGAAAGGTGTTCCTGGCGGTTACGGCTGGCGATCAGTATGTCGTCCAAGTAAATGAACACGAAGTCCAGGTCTCGGCCTACCGCGTCCATCAGCCGCTGGAAGGTCTGTGCGGCGTTCTTAAGGCCGAACGGCATCCGAAGGAATTCGAACAGGCCGAATGGGGTGATAAACGCAGTTTTGGGGACGTCATCCGGATGGACCGGGATTTGGTGGTATCCCCTAACGAGGTCCACTTTGGAAAAGATGCGGGCCCTGTGTAAGTTCGCTGCGAAGTCCTGGATGTGAGGGATGGGATAGCGGTCCGGGGTGGTGGCGTCATTCAGCCTGCGGTAGTCGCCGCAGGGCCTCCACCCTCCGGTGGCTTTGGGGACCACGTGCAGGGGGGAGGCCCAGGGGCTGTCTGACCTGCGAACAATCCCCAGCTCCTCCATGTGACGGAACTCTTCCTTTGCCAGGCGGAGCTTGTCTGGAGGTAATCGCCGTGCTCGGGCATGAAGGGGTGGCCCTGTGGTAATGATGTGGTGTCGTACCCCATGTGTGGGCCTAGAATTTGTAAACGAAGGTGCCAAGATCGATGGGAATTCGGCTAGGAGCTTGGCGAAATCGTCGCCAGAAAGGGAAATGGAGTCCAGGCGCGGGGCTGGTGGGCTGATTTCTCCCAGGGGATAGGTCCAGAGAGTGCTAGAGTGAACTAACCGCTTCCTTCGCAGGTCGACTAACAGGTTGTGGGCCCGAAGGAAATCGGCTCCTAGGAGTGGTCGGACGACGGTGGCAAGGGTAAAGGTCCAGGTAAAACGGCTGCCGCCAAAGTGTAATTGAAGGGTACGGGTGCCGAAAGACCGTATCATTGTACCATTGGCGGCATTGAGTAGAGGACCTGGTGGCCTGTCACGAGTGTCGCGGCCTGTCGGGGGCAAAATACTGACCTCCGCTCCAGTATCAACGAGGAAACGCCGTCCAGATTTCTTGTCCTGAACGAAGAGGAGGCTCTGTCGGCGGCCAGCCGCCGTAGCCATCAGCGGCGGCTGGCCCTGGCGTTTCCCTGAAACTTGCAGGGTGGGCGGCATCGACGGGCCTCCACACCCCACCTCTGATGGTAGAAGCACAGCTGGTCACCCGTGTCGTCGTCTGCGTTCCTGGGGCGTGGCTGCTCGGTTGCTGGGGCCGGGCGAGGCGGGCGTTGGGCTCGCGGCCTGGTGATTTGACTGACGGACGAACCGCTCTCGCGCTTGGCCCTCCACAGGACATCTGCCCGGGCGGCCACCTCACGGGGTTGCTGAAGTCGGCGTCAGCTAACAACAAGTGGATGTCATCGGGGAGCTGTTCGAGGAAGGCCTGTTCGAACATCAGGCATGGCTTGTGTCCCTCGGCCAATGCCAGCATCTCATTCATTAGGGCGGATGGGGATCTGTCCCCCAGGCCATCCAGATGAAGCAGGCGGGCGGCGCGCTCACGACGGGAGAGGCCGAAGGTCCGGATCAAAAGGTCTTTGAAAGCCGGGTACTTATCTTCCTCCGGAGGCGACTGGATGAAGTCTCCAACCTGGGCGGCTGTCTCTTGGCCCAGAGAGCTAACCACATGGTAGTACTTCGTGGAGTCGGAGGTGATCTGCCGAAGGTGGAATTGCGCTTCGGCCTGGTCAAACCAGACGCTGGGCCGAAGTGTCCAAAAGGTGGGCAGCTTGAGGGCCACTGCGTTGGCTGCTGCGCTGTCGTCCATTTCGCGGGTCCAAAAGCCGTTTGGACCGTCGGGGTCACCAATGTAGCGGTTGCTACCGTGGAATAAAACAAGACTCACTCGGAGGATTGCCAAACAGAACTGGTTTATTTTCCCGCCTTGCGCGGGCCCTTTAAGGGAGAAAACTCCTGCCCAAAAAACCGGCAATGACGTAAGTCCTACGTCATCAGGACTTTCCCGCGCGCTGGTTCTCCCCGTCGCTCGGAAAGACAAGGCCCGCCGCCATCTTGGGCCTCGTCGCTCCGACACCGCGCGACCCGACTGCCGAGCCGGTTCGCCCGACTAGAGGGTGAGTCGCCACAAAACTATTATTTTTTGGAAGGCACAAAACACTGAATGATATTATTGATAGGAACTTTAAGGGCAGAACGTTCTAGCCCATGGTAATTCCTTCACTTTTATGATAGATCTGTTTCAGTCCCAGGCTGTTCCAAAACACCATCCTCTTCCTTATCTCAATTTTTGGGGGAGGGTGTCCAAGATGATTGGAAAAAACGTCAAACTATAACTAAATAAATATCACAAGTGTATCAGACTTCTAACTAAGGAATTTGGGTTCCAACGGCGATACAGATAGGTAGGTCATTACCCTGCCAACTCTTCAAATACAAAGACTTGTATTTGCATGACCTCAAAGCATCCTAAAGCTGCAGTCAATAAAGTACATTTAAATGCAAATCATTATTCAATGAAGGAAACACGACAGCCAATTCACATATGGCAGCACAAACTGCAGCATGATAAAGACCAGATTATTAGTATTAGTCACATTGGTTAATGGATAAATACTGATTAATACACTGGAGATAACAACCCTTCTCTTCATCGAAACAATGGCATAGATTTTCTTGCATTTAGCATGGACAAGATCCACCTTCGGTGGCGAGTTTAATTTCATGTTGATAAAATAACCACAGATCACAAATAAAATCTCCATTGCACGGATATTTAAAAATATGGAATAATAAATATATAAGCTACTAAGTGAAGAAAACAACAAAGCAAAGAACTGTTGATGCTGGAAATCTGAATTAACAGACAGTCCTAGTGATAATCATTAGATCAGGTGGAGCCTGTTGTGAGGATAACAGTTAACCTTCAGACTGATGATATTTCATCAGAATGTAACTTTTTCAGCTCCAATAAAAGGTCATCAACCTGAAATGTTATCTGCTTCTCTCTCCACAGACACTGCTAGAACTGCAAAGAATGATAGGATCCTAGTTATATGATGGTCATAAACATGAACTAATTTATACTGCTGCTACTAATAAGTTGTGATGATTCATCAACAATCACAATTGCCTAAAATCTTGACTACTGAAGAAGAATGTTTACTTCTGATCCAAGTTGCACCAAACTAATATGGTGTGGGGTCCAAAAAGCATGATATAACAATTGAAAGTCACAAATCTCAGATTGCTAAGATGTGAAGCTCATGAGCCATTTAGTATTTCCTGGAAGCAAAATGCTTCAGATGCTAAAAAATACAAAACAGAAAATGCCAGAAGCAATTCATGCAGTACTTATAGGAAGAGAAAATGAGACAATGTTTCAGGTCAATGATTCTTCATCAGAGTAGTCATATGTTCACTGGGGTTTAGAAGAATGAGATGAAATTAAATCTACAGATTCCCAACAGGAATGGACAGGATGTTCCTGATGGCAGGCAAATCCAAGACCAGGCATTACAGTCCAAGGATAAGTGGTAAGCCATTTAAGACCGAGATGAAGAGAATTTTTTTTTTCTCCTGGAGAGTGGTGAACCTGCAGAATTCCCTATTTCAGAAAGCAGTTGAAACAAGGGAAATGGGGAAAAAGCTGGAACAAGACACTAACTTTGGATAATCATGTTCGATGGGCAGAATGGTCTACTCCTGCTCCTTTTTTTCTGTCTGTTCCTCACACTACATTAATAGCTTGGTAGTGATGTGCTCATGTTACTTATCCAGAAGAGGATACGAATTCTAGCCAATTCATTAATCTGGATTTTGTGTGCTAATATCAGAGAGAGTCCTCATTGAGGGGTCAGCAGAGGAAAGAGTGAGCAGTTTCAAGTTTGGGCATCAACATCTGAGGATCTACCCTGGGCCCAACACATTGATGCAATCTCGAAGGCGGCACGCCAGCAGCTGTACTTCGTTAGGAGTTTGAGGAGATTTCGTATGTATCAAAGACTCTTGCAAATTTCTGTAGATGTAAGAGCATTCTGACTGGTTGCATCAGAGCCTGGTATGGAGGCTCCAATGCACAGGGTTGCAAGAGGCTGCAGAGGGTTATAGACTCAGCTAGCTCCATTACAGGCAGAATTCTCCCCACCATCGAGGGCATCTTCAAGAGACGGTACCTCAAGAAAGCAGCATCCATCACTAAAGATCCTCACCATCCAGGACATGCCCTCTTCTCATTACTACCATCAGGGAGGAGGTACAGGAACCTTAATACCAAAACTCAATGATTTAAGAACAGCTTCGTCCCCTCCGCCATCAGATTTCTAAATGGTCCATGAACCCATCTTCATTATGCCTTTTTCGCCATTATTGTTTATTTTGTAATTTATAGTAATTTTATGTCTTTGTGCTGTACTGCTGCCACAAAACAACATATTTCACGACATACAAGTCAGTGATAATAAACTTCATTCTGATTCTGAGAAGAATGACCGTGAGATCACTGAATGTTAGAAAACCTATCTGAAAACATTATCTATTAGAAAACATTATCTTCAGGGAGAGAAATCCACAATGCTGGTCGACATTTAACTCTAGTCTCATAGTTCATTGGCGCTCAATCTGGGTTCCCAGAACCATGAGTATTTGTGAAGAGTTTCCTGTGACAGCAAAATAATACATAATTATGCTCTGCACTCAAGTCCTGAGCTGAAACATGTTACTAAACACAACACCAAGGAAAAGTTTTCTGCAAAGAGGACATGCATTTGTATCCTTAGGAACTGTTTTCTTAGAAGTATCATTAAAATACCCTTTACATGCAGAATGTTAATATATATTGTCTAATTTTGAAGTGGAGTGGAAAAATGGACCTACAGACAAAAAAATTTGAACCTTTGACATAGTTCTAGCATCTGAGAAAGCCTCTGTTCTCTAAAGACTAGAAGATAAACTACTTCAGTAGTGCAATAAATAAAGAGCAATAAATGCAACGCTGAACAGTTCTTTCAGAAATCCATTCTAATCATACAAAACTGATGCAGGTAGAAGAGACTCCATAAAGTTCTTGCAGTGAACCTCGAGAACATAAAAATTTGACTGTCTTAATTGGTTAATAACAGTCTTATTTTTGCAATTTTATTTAGCGGCATGTTATTATTGCTATTATTAAATTACAGACTCGAGTACTACAAAAAGACATTAATTACTGATATCATACATAATCACAAGGATGATTCCTCATACATTAAAATTTTGTGCTTTTTCAGATTTTCCTACCCAAGATCATTAATTTACACAAGTAATCAAGGATACAAGTTCCAGCACCCCATAACTTTATAAGTATCTATCATTGCTGAGAGATGCAAGCAAGCTATTGATAATGTACAGTAAACTCTTCTTGGCAATTGCTATTAAACATTACTTTTGCCCCTCTGCAGTATATTATTTATTTAAAATTAATTTACCACCAAATCAGATCCTGTATTTAAGTTTGTAATAGCAAGCAAATATTATAAAGAAAAAGAATGAAGACAGAAGGACTTGCAGTTACATGACACAATTCACAATCTCAGGATGTTCTCAACTGCTTTACCTCTAATTAGCCATGTTTTGAAGTGTGGGGATGCTGTTGTCTTGTAGGCTTGAGTTTGTAATGAATTTAAGTTAAGCAATAATCAGTAAATAACTGATATTAGTTATACATTTACAACAAAAAGTATTTCTAACAAGGAGATTTAAAACAACTTTTATGAATAATTGTTAAGCATTTATATGAGCAAATTACATTGTATTTCATCAGTTGTTCCTTCTACAAGCTTGAAATCCTCTTCAAATCAATTTACAATATAAAACTGCATATTTGAACTGGTTATTTTTTTTAAAAAAAGACTTGGTGCACTTATCAAATTTAAAGGAACAAGTAACAACTCAAACTGTGAAAACACCATTCGTCACGATGTTTTGTACATTGTACATGACAATGACGAAAATGAATCTAATTTCCATATTTACTTCCGTATTTCTTGACTCTCACTATATAACAAGATAGTGTGGCTGACCAGCTACTACTGTATCTATATGTATACGTCTTTGCAGATGTAGCGAGTTCTGTAAGGCTGCAATATCCTCAATATTCATCTCCACTGGATAAGGCAAACAATTTCATGAACTGAGTCCAACTCTTAGGAGAGCTTTCCAAAACATTTTAGTGGTAAAGTACCTGCTCTTTCCTGACACTGAAAGCTCAGTACCTCTTTTGCAACAGCATAATCTCCGATTTACTGTAATTAGTTCAACAAGAAGTCCACTGATTGTACAAAGCTATGAAAATGTGACATTGATTGGCCACATTTTAAGACTCAGTCAATATCCCAATAGGATAATTATTGTTTATTCTTTCAACATCATCTGTAATAGTTTTCAAAATACTGGAAAATGTAATATCTTACAACAATTGAAAGCAAAGAAATTCAAAAAGCAACAGTAATTCTTACCTCTTGTAGTGATGCTGCTGTGACACACGTTCCCTCGCTAAACCCAGAAAAGCTCCTGCTTATTGTACGATTCTGGAACATTTCCAATTTATCACATGGTACCTTCAACTTAAAATCTATTTCGCAACTATTCACATTGGTGCATCCCATTGATGCCTGTAAATGGCATTCTGGGCACTGCTGTTCTGACAGTAAAAGGCCACCAGACCCTTCATGAGAATCTAATGAAGTCTGAGCACTCTTTTCCATTCCAGCTTTTTTTAATCTAGGCAGGAATTTCCCCGATTCCAGCTCTGATTTTCCGTAGTAATGTCCTTCTCGCTCAGCATCTTCTTCCAATGGCTTTAAATCAGCCTGTGGATCCTCAAATAAATCTGTCTGAGACAGAATAGGTATGGTAACTTCCTCTTTTTCTGATTCAAATTCAGATTCACTTCCTCCGCCTGGTGAAAGTTCAGAGGCAGGTATAGGTCGGAAATGAGTCCGCGGTGAGATTCGAATAGCTCTATACTGTGTTTTGTCAATACTATATATTTTAGGATGAAACGTTTCACTTTCTGAGTCTGAACACAGTATAGATTTGGGTTTAAAGCTTGGACTAAATGTTGCAAGCCTTTCAGGTTCAAATGAACATTCCACATGAAGAACTTGCGAGAAAGGATTGTTCAGGTCAAAGGAGGAAAATGAATACTCAACACCAGGCTCTTGACTCTGATAATTACTGCAATTCCCTAATAAATCTTCATGGAAGATGAAAGAGAACTCTGTATTTAATTTGTCTTCTCCTTTTCTCATCTGATCACACTGTGTGAATGAAGCACAAGATCTCCACAATGGTCTATGGCCAGGAGCAAAGTTACTACCTGGAGTCATGAAGACATCTGTACCTGCTATTGTCACTACATCTGAAGATGCACATTGCAATAAAGTACCTTTTGCAGGATCAGGTGGAACCACTCCCCAGTCCCCACAATTGTCAAAGGTTTTCAGTTCTCCATAGACTCCACCAAGAATGAAAGCACTTTCTTTGTCAGCACCAATATCCCAAGGTTTAGAGGGTGCAGTGTAATCACCAACATCTATCTCTGCAAGTTCCCCAGTGGCAATAGCCTGGGCCTCCAAGTTTTCTTTCTGGCACTCCCATAAGTGATATTCTGACCTCTGTACTGCCTTTTCATGAGGCTCTTGTAGAATGTCTTGTTTCGTTGCCATGTCCAAACAACAGCAATGGCAACCATTCACTTCACCAGGAAAGAAATCTTCTTCTGATTTCTCTACATCTAGTGTTGTTACAGCATCATTTTCAGCTATGGCTGTCCAAATGTCTTTTATAACTTCTGAGTCATAGCTATCTCCATGACTGGCCATCTGTTCTTTGAAAATTTCCACAGTTGTTTCATACTCCTTATTTTCTTCTTCTTCCAACTGAATCCCACAAACGGACTCCAACTTAGATTTCTGCTTGAAAGCCACATTTGTTATGTTTCGTAAAGCTCCATCTGTTTGTGAATGAGTCTCCTCATGCAACAAATCTAATAGATCTTCATCAAGAAGGCTGGTTGAAATGCCCGGGACTATGCAATCAATCTCATCTGCATTAAATTTAGTGGACTCCTCCATCTGAATACCAAAGGAGGTTTCATTATCTGAACGTGTTTCTTCAGAATGTGACCATGGGCTGCACGTTCGCGTTGAAAGATTTGAGCAGTGGTCATTTTCATCAAAGGCACTATTTTTGGTCCATATAAGCAAACGAGACTGTGCTTTCCCAGGCAAATCTGCCCAGCCTCCAATATCATTATTCTGATTTCCCAAGCTAAGCCCATCAAAACAGAATGGTGAAGCAGGGTTATCATATTGCACTTCAAACAGAGAAAAACAAGTGGAGTTTAAACTTGACCCTTCATTTGCTTCTGAAAAGTGTTCTTCTTGATTGCCAGTACTACTACTTGCGTCACACACTGTATTATCCACAATAGGAGAAAGAGTAATGGGGGATTCCCCGGCGAAGCTTTCCCCCTCTGCTTCATCAGAGCTAGAGCACTCCCAGAATTGAGCTATATTTGCAAGATCATGCAAGAGCAATCCTTCTGCACCAAGAGAAGGTTGTGAATCTGTCCATATTGCACTTTCCCTCGTCAATTGTAGTCCATCTAATACTATACAACAGTCTGCCTCAAAATCAGTTTGCTCTGTACTCTTCCGTCGAATCATGCTTAAAATTCGACTCTCTCCTTGCAATGAATTTGAGGCACTAGGATCCAATATGGATTGATGAATATCTACTTCATAGAAGTGAGTAAATTCTGACAGATGCATATCATCTAAAATATCACTGTCCTTGGGATTAGAACAGCTTGAGGTCCCAGTGAGGTCATTAGCCTCATCTAATAATGCAGGCATTTCAACAAAGTGACCATCGACGAAAGCACCTGCAGCGAGGTATGTTTGAAAATTATTGTTATTAATACAAAGACCCTGCATTGTCTCCGAAAGCTCTTCCAAAGTCAAAGATTCACTATCATTAGCAGCTACACTATTCCGGTATGCAGTTTCTAGCTTGCTTTTTCTACTCGGAGGGAACCAATATTCTGCAATTGGTTCAGTGTACCACAATGGTTCTTCTTTAAATTCTTGTTCCCTTCCATTTTCATTGCCAAGATCTTTAGCACCACTGTTGCCATTTGTTTTCCTTCTTGTTTCTTTCATAAACTTTTTTCCTTTTTTGCACAGTTGTTTAGTAGGTCCACTGCTGCTGCTTCCACAGGTGCTTTTTCGATCATCTTTGTCAACAGACTTCAATGATAGCCTAACTTGTCCATTTCGCCCCTTTTTGTTCCGAGAAGTTTCTCTCACCTTATGTCTGACTTTGACAGCTTTTGTGGAACCCTTTAACTCATATTGGTTGCCACTTGAGC
The DNA here is from genome assembly GCF_009764475.1 of Pristis pectinata. Lineage (NCBI taxonomy): Eukaryota > Metazoa > Chordata > Chondrichthyes > Rhinopristiformes > Pristidae > Pristis > Pristis pectinata. The sequence goes on from NC_067406.1 coordinate 128,098,968, forward strand.
TTGAGCCTGCTTCACTGGAGCCAGAGGACCATGAACGAGGGCGGATCTTTCCTTCTGACCTGTGTCTGATCTTCTTTCCTGTTGCGGGTTTTTCTTCTGGCATGCTGTTATTGTGCCTATTTTCTTTTTCCTTTTTACTTCTCCTGAATGTACGATTGTTGGTTATAGTGGAAGCCTCATTTGTTCGCTCTCTAGTACCTTCACCTTCACTGTTGCATTCTTTTGGAGAGGATGTATCAGTGCTTGTTTGTGGAGCAGCAGATGAAGAAGAAGAACCAGAAAATGAACAAGCTTTGGTCTTATTCCACACGGTCATGATTTCTTGCAGACAGATTGGCTTTTCAGAAAGAGGTGGAAATGCTTCATAATACCTAAACCAAAAAAAAACTCAGATAATATATTCATTTGGCTTATTGACAAATTCATGAATGTCAAACCTCAATGTCAAATGTCATCAAATCCCTTAATTTTGAATTCATCAGGTGAATCACATTTTAAAATAAATTAATATTAGAGTAGTTTTTGCTGGAATACTGATACAGCCATCTAATAATAACAGATCTATACAATGTAAACACATTTTCTTACTTTTCAAAGTTAAAAAGATTATGAAGTTAGTTTCCTTTCAATGCTCTAGTGTTCTGTCAATAAATGGAAAGCCATAGTATGCTTCAATATGTCAACCGTATTCCAATATAGAACAATATTTTAAGTACATACATACATTTCTACCTGATCCTTGGCGGAAGGAGATCCTATAATTTCAGGAGATTGAGATCCTTCTGCTTTCTTACTACCTTGCTTCTCTTCTGTAATTTGGGAAGAGAGAAGATAAGTAAATTCAAGATGGACATCACAAATATAATCTTTACTTTCTTCATTATTTTCCCTACTTTGAATGAAAAAAAGATAAATGGAAACTTGAGAAAACAAGTTTAGGTAAAATTGTGCTAAGTTATGGTTTGAGGAATAAATTTTAGTGTTTTAGTTAGATGTTAATATTTATTACCTGTGGTAAGTTTTTTTTCAATGAGGCATTGAGCGAGATGACTAAAGATTATGGAGTTTCTGAAATTAGTAGTGTGCTTAATTGTGAGCAAGACAGTTCTAGGCTGTAGGAAGCTATCAAGGCAATGGCTAGGAAGGGCTGTTTTCTTTGCAACCAAATAGGCTAAGGAGAGATTTAATCGACGTGTATAAAATTAGGTGTAGACAATGTGAACAGGAAGAAGCCATTTCCTTTGAAAGAGACATAGACAAAAGGACTAAGATTTAAAGTAAAGGAAATATAGAGGAAACATGGATTTTTTTTTCATCCAAAGATTTGGTGGGGGTCTGGAACTCACTATCATAAAGAGTAATGAAGGCAGAACTCCCTTGATACATTTAAAATTAAGCTGGATGACCACATAAAATGCTACAGCTGAGAGCTGGGCCGTGGGAATAACTGAACAGCTTGATTTCCGCTCAGCATGGATCTGATGCATAGAATGGCCACCTTCCAAACTGTAAATGTCTAAAGATCCTGTAACTCCAAGTGTACAAAACCTGCAGAAGAAAAGGCTTCATTGGCTTGGTTTTATCGTTCTGTATTTCTTACTTTGAACAAAGAGCCATTTCAGGCTTGCAATTTAGAATTCTGGTTTTAAAAATAAATCTGGATGTTTTTGGCAATAGGAAAATCACTAAAAATCAACAAGCTAAACAAGTTTTCAGAAAATTTGATTTATTTTTTCATCTCTGCCACTGGCTAGACATGCTCCATTTATCTAAAGTTGAGAATTTCTGAGCGTTTAGGGTTGTGCATTAAACCCAAACTCCCTCACTTTTCATCATTTGTATTTATAACCATTATGCAACACAATGAGTATCAAAACATGACTAAAATGACTGCTTGATAGCCATACAAAGATATTTATGATTACCAAGTTTATTTTCTTCAATGTAACTGCAATTTCTGAAACTCAGCTTATATTTAGGTCAACTAAGATACCTTTCAAGTTCAATGGAGCAGTTGTTGCCACTTCTTCTGTGTCAGATTTGACTCACACTAGCCAACATTTAGATATGAGCTAAAGGGTGTAACAAATGCATTCTCCTTGACATATAAGCCAGATATTGTATTTTATGCACATACTCTGTTGTGTAGTTAAACAAATCTTCAGGTCTGTAAAAATGCAGAAATTTCATCAACTTAAAACCAAAACAAAACAGTGAGCTGGAATTACTTCAAAGTGGCTCACTATTCATCTTCCTTCTAAACTCTCTCAAGTGGGTTCCCACAGCAAGACTTTCTCAAAGAAACCAGCTCTGATCTCTGATGATGACCTGTGCAGTGTACGCCTTCTGATCATAAACTCAATCAGAATGATTTGACAGCACATGGAATCATATTCTCAGACTAAATCAGTTGCCAAAGTGAATGCCTCATATTCACAAATGTTCCAAATCTATTCTAAAATTAATAATATCTTTTTTTAAAATCATTTAAAATTTAAAACACTAAAACTGCTAAAACAATGGGAAAATTTAAAAACAATTGTCACGAACCAGCAACAAAAGAAACACACTGAGCCTGATTCAGTGTTAAAAACTATTTTATTAATCACTACTTATGATAATACGTAAAATAAAAGTAAAAATGTTAGTATGTTAGAATTCAAAAATGTTAAACTTTGAACTTTAACCCCAAAACTAAACTCTTTGTGTGTGTGTGACAAAGTCCCAAACTCCAAGTTCAGGAATGGTTCTTAAAGTTCAGTTCCGCAAGCCATAAGGTGAAACATGAGCAAGGGCTTCTTCAACAACCACCGTTGTCTGAAGATAAGATGTAGACGTAGAGAAACATAGAGAGAGTAAATACGAAATCCAAATGTTCCACGATGGAACCCAAACGACACTCCAGTGTTTACTCGGTAGTGACTTCCTCACCCCGAAAAGCATCCGAATCGTGGTCGTCCACACACACATACCTGTTTCCTTCTACAGGTCAGTAACAAAGTGAACTCCACCGGATTACTTCCAACTTCCATACATAGATTTCAGTGGCAGACACAGTTATAGTTTCTCATCCATCAATAGAGAAAACTAGCAGGCTGGTGTCTCTCTCCCTTCTCTCTCTCTCTCCTTTCTCTTCTTCCACGTCATTACGTCCTTTATCTTCTATTGACGTAAGCACGCCCCACACACACATACACTCTCTATCTAAAAAGGGACATTCACTGAGTCCGTAACACAATTAAATACAAATTAACTAAAATAATTTAAATCAATGTAAATTACTGAAACTTTGCTCTCATAGCTATTTCTCCCCACTGAATTTAATTATTCCTGAAGTAACTGATGAGAAACTACAGAGAGCTCATGCTCCACCACTTGACTCCAAGAGGAATCCTGCATTGGAATACAGTGGATTTGACAGTCATAATTAACTGTGTGGAAGTTTTGGACTTCTATACTAGTGCACGCTTCTGTGAGATTCCTGAACTTCCTCACAGTTAGAAATTTTTTGCAGAAATTTTGGCACTAAGCAGTTTTGCATTTGACAGTTTAATCAATACAGCTTGTTTTTCTCTAAAAATCCCAAAAAAAATGTGCTCTGCTACTCATTTCAGATGGTCATGCAGCATCAGCCATGGCTCAGTTGGAGCACACTTGCCTCTGAATTAGAAGGATGTGGGGCCGAACACAAACATTTACGATAATAATCGAGAGCAATATTAAATGCTGCATTGTCAAAGATGCTGTCTTTCAGATGAAGCATTAATCTGAGGTTCCGTCTGCCCTCTCAGGTGGATACGAAAGAATCCATGCCATCATTTGAAGGGTAGCAGGGGAATAATTTCCCATGTCTTGGCCAGTATTTATCCTCAGCCAGTGTCACTAAAAAAAACTCAATTTTCTGGTCATTATCACACTGCTGTTTGTGAGAGCTTGTGTAAATTGGCTGCTGTTGTTCCTACAGTACAAGAATGACTATAGTGTGTTTAGCTATTTGGGACTTACAGCAATCATGAAGAATGTAAACAATTGCAAACTATTTGATGTATTTTACTTTTGGATCTCACCAAAGCCTATTTTTATTAGGTGCCTAAAATTCTGACCGTCAGTGTTTACATCCCAATTTTATCTGTGTGTTTGTAACAAGTGGGAGCCCTATTGCAGCCAGCCCCTGCCAAGGACTCAGTATCAGGAACACTTCCCACAACAAAAGATGCAAGATATTTCTCAACAACACACACAGAGTGCTGGAGGAACTCAGCAGAATGCAGAGTTCCTCCAGCATTTTGTGCATGTTGCTCCAGATTCCTAGCATCTGCAGAATCTCTTGTATCTCAGAGATATTTCCCAATTACTCAGGCAGGTTAACAATGGTTGGCTCCATATTTGGAGAAACAATTTAGTGTGTAAACAGAAATCATTTTATCAATTACTTGTCATATGTTAAAATAGAAGCCTTTTCTGAAATTGGTCATTACTCCTAAAACCCAACATTCTTTTAAACGCTGTTCTATCTTATTGGCATTGAAATCTATTGGCAACAATTCTGAATTCAGTCATGCACAGCATTAAAAAATAACTGGTTAGTTCTGATCTAGCTGATTAGGTGTTAAAATACTCTCTTTTAAAACAACTTCATTAAGGTCCACTGAAAACAAATCAGAACTAACAATTCCATAGGTCCATGAGACTGGATTCTTATCAATTTGAATGGTGATAAGGTCAGAGTGCCCCACACTAACATTTTTCTTAGCACTGCAAATGGAGATTAATTAGAAGTTGTCCACAGAGAATCATCACACCCAACACCATTTTAATAATACCATAGAACAAATACAGCACCATACAGGCCCTTCGGCCCACCATGTGACCTTTAAACCACACCCAAGACTATCTAACCCCTTCCTCCCACATATCCCCCTAGTTTAACTTCCTCCATATGCTTATCTAACAATCTCTTGAACTCGACCAACGTACCTGCATCCACCACTACCCAGGCAGCGCATTCCATGCACCAACCACTCTCTGGGTGAAAAACTCCCTCTGATATCTCCCTTGAACTTCCCACCCACTACTTTAAAGCCATGCCCTCTTGTATTGAGCGTTGGTGCCACTGGGGAAAAAGGCACTGGCTATCTACTCTATCTATTCCTCATAATATTTTGTATACCTCTAATCATGTCTCCCCCTCATCCTCCTCCTCTCCAAAGAGTAAAGCCCTAGCTCCCTTAGTCTCTCCTCATAATTCATACTCTCCAAACCAGGCAGCATCCTGGTAAATCTCTTCTGCACCCGCTGCAATGCCTCCACATCTTCCTATAATGAGACAACCAGAACTGGACACAGTACTCCAAGTGTGGTCTAACCGGGAGTTTTGTAGAGCTGCATCATTACCTCGTGGCTCTTAAACTCAATCCCAAGACTTATGAAGCTAACTCCCATAAGCTGTTCTTAACTACCCTATCCACCTGTGAGGCAACTTTCAGGGATCTGTGGATATGAACCCCCAGATCCCTCTGCTCCTCCACACTACCCAGAATCCTGCCATTAACCTTGTACTCCGCCTTGGAGTTTGTCCTTCCAAAGTGTACCACCTCACACTTCTCTGGATTGGAACTCCATCTGCCACTTCTCATCCTATCTATATCCCTCTGCAATATCCGACAGTTCTCTGCACTATCCACAACACCATCGGTTATTTGTGTCGCCTGTAAACTTGCAAACCTACACTTCTACCCCCTCATCCAAGTCATTAATAAATATCACTAAAAGTAGAGGTCCCAGAACCGATCCTTGTGGGACACCGCCAGTCACAGCCCTCCAATCTGATGCACTCCCTTCGCCACAACCCTCTGCTTTCTACAGGCAAGCCATTCTGAATCCACACGGCCAAGCTTCCCTGGATCCCATGCCCTCTGACCTTCTGAAGAAGCCTACCATGTGGAACCTTGTCAAATGCCTTACTAAAATCCACGTAGACCTCATCTACTGCACTAGCCCTCGTCAATCTGCCTGGTCACCTGCTCAAAGAATCCTATCAGGCTTGTGAGACATGATCTTCCCTTCACAAAGCTATGCTGGCTGTCCCTAATCAGTCCATGATTCTCTAAATGCTCATAGATCCTATCTCTTAGAATCCTTTCCAACAGCTTGCCCACCACAGACGTAAGGCTCACTGGTCCTATAATTCCCTGGACTATCCCTACTACCTTTTTTGACTAAGGGGAGAACATTTGCCATCCTCCAATCCTCCGGTACCATTCCCGTGGACAACGAGGACTCAAAGATCCTAGCCAACGATTCAAGCAATCTCCTCCCTCGCCTCACAGGGCAGCCTGAGGAATATTCCGTCAGACCCAGGGATTTATCTGTCCTAATATTTTCTAACAAGCTCCAACACATCCTCCCTCTTGATATCTACATGCTCCAGAACATTAACCTTACCAACATGTCCTCAGCGTCCTCAAGGCCCCTCTCTTTGGTGATACTGAAGAGAAGTATTCATTGAGAACCTCACACCACTTCCATAGCTTTCCAGCACATCTTCCCACCTTGTCTCTAATCAGTCCCTACCTTTATTCCTCATCATCCTTCTGCGCTCACATAAGTGAGAAAAAGCCTTGGGATTTTCCTTAACCCTACTCGCCAAGGGCCTTTTCATATCCCCTTCCTGCTCTCCTCAGCCCCTTCTTAAGTTCCTTCCTTGCTACCCTATATTCCTCATGAGTCCTATCTGATCCTTGCTGCCGTACACTTTATGTATGCTGCCATCTTCCTCCTAACTAGTTGTTCCACCTCTCTTTCACCCATGGTCCCTTCACCCTGCCATTCTTTCTCTGCCTCATTGGAACAAATTTATCCCTAACATCCTGCAAGAGATCCCTGAACAACGACCACATCCCCATAGTACATTTCCCTTCAAAAATGGCATCCCAATTTACTCTCGCAAGTTCTAGCCTTATAGCTTCATAATTTGCCCTTCCCCAATTAAATATCTTTCCGTCCTCTCTGCTCCTATCCTTTTCCATGACAATGCTAAAGGTTATAGAGCAGTGGTCACTGTCCCCCAAATGCTCACCCACCGAGAGATCTGTCACCTGACCCAGTTCATTACCTAATACTAGATCTGATATGGCATTCCATCTAGTCAGCCTGTCAACATATTGTAACAGGAATCCGTCCTGAACACGTTTAATAAACTCTGCCCCGTCTAAACCTTTGGTACTAAGCAGGTGCCAATCAATATTTGAGAAGTTGAAGTATCCCATGATAACAAGCCTGTTATTCTTGCACCTTTCCAAAATCTGCCTCCCAATCTGCTCCTCATTATCCCTGCTGCTACCGTGTGGCCTATAGAATACGCCCAGTAGAGAAACTACCCCTTTCTTGTTCCTAACCTCCGCCCATACTGACTATAGAGAGGATCGTTCTACGTTATCCACCCTTTCTGCAGTTGTAATAGTATCCCTGACCAGTAACGCCACCCCTCCTCCTCTTCCCCCACCCCCCCAATCCCTTTTAAAATACTGAAATCCAGGAATATTCAATATCCATTCCTGCCCTGGTGACTGCCAAGTCTCTGCAAGAGCTACAATATTATAGTCCCATGTACTTATCCAAGCTCTCAGCTCATCACCCTTATTCCTGATACTTCTTGCATTTAAGTAAATACACTTTAGCCTATCCACCTTCCTACTTTTATACCCTATACTCTGTCTTCTTCCTCAAAGCCTCTCTACATGTTAGATCTGACTTTTCCCCATCCACTTCTTCCTCTGACCTACCCCTCTGCTTCCCACCTCCCTCGCAAACTAGTTTTTAAATGAATTATTAATTACTTTACATATTACATGGTTTGTACTTGAATGTTTATTGAAAACGAAATTAGTACTTTAGGGTCAGCTAAACAGGTTGATGATAAAACTTTGAGTTATACGAACATTTGAATTAACTAAAATGGAAACAGCCTCTAATTTTAATTTTGTAATGAACAGTAATGTCATTCTGGGATTCTACCTAAAGCAGGTTTGCCACACGATATGATGGATTCAGATCTTTGTTGTTTACCCTTCTTAGATTTCCAATAACTACAATAGTGAAAACTTAAAATACAGACCAGTACGGTTACATTAAACTTGGAGAAAACATACCTTTTTGCTTATTCTGCAGTTCTTTCAATTTGGAGCAAAGTTCTTCAACTAAGGTCTCAATGCCAGAACTCTAAGTGATAAAGAAAAATAACAATAATGAAGTCCTAATGTATGTTCAAAACCATTCTGAAGCATTAAATCAGCAAACAAGTACTGAAGGAACAGCTGATGGCACTTAACATAGTCCGATGCAATAACCTTTTCCTTGTAAAAGGAATAAAATCAAACAAAATTTTTTATATATTGAAAATAGTGTCCACATATGGTCAATTGTAATATACATTTCAAATATGACTGTGTACTTATCAAGTCCTGACTCCACAGACCTTAGAGTAGCTATTGCAATTGTAAAATTCTCTTATCTTCAATTTCAATAAATAAACAGAGAGAAAAAATACAGGAGGTTAGGTATTGCTGAAAAGACATGAGACCCTATTGGTCAGGCTCTGCACTTGACAAAACACTTTGCTCAAGGAAAAGATAACAGCAACTTGCACCTCATGAACAAAGATTTCAGAAACAGTAGAGTAACCAAAATCAAATTAGAAGTAATTTAATTACTTAAAGAGAATAAAACATTATATAATAAAGGCACATGCCTGACATGTCATATTAACTCAAACCTATATTGTCAAAGCAACTAGTACAGCAGAATAGGCATGTCATCACTCTTAATTTAAAAGCCAACACATTGTCCTTAAGTAAAGCATGCAAATTGCTTGACAGTGACTTTGCTATTACTTTTAAGAGGACTCTCCACTGATAACTAGCTGTTGGACCAGTAATATCATCAGTTTGGTTCATTTAACAATAATGTCATCTCAGATTCAGAAGGTAATCCAGTTCTTACCTCAGGTGTTGAATACATAACTAGGCTGATATTCTGGTCAATAATATGGGACTGTCATGTTGTAAGAGGTATTACCCTTGAAATGTTAAAGCAAAGACCAAACTTGTCCATCCTGGTAAATACTAAATTTTCCATTGCACTCTTTAAGCAGAGTTCTCCTGTGACATATATTTCCAAAATCAAATTTCACCATTCATCTTCTCAATGCTGTTTGCAGAAACTTGTATAAATAAGCTTAAATTAATTGCATGAACAACAATGAACACATTTCTCATATTGGCTGTGACATAGTCCAGAATCATGGTAAGTACCATATGAACTTTCCTGGATTTACCATGTCCCACAGGATCAGTACAAGCAGATACTCTTCACTGTTTTTTAGTAATGGTTTTACCAAGTCCATAAGCATTCACTCAAATTAAGCATCCAGAATCCTTTGATATCTATAAAGCAAATGGATTTTTCTTTCCCTTCACTTGTTCATGTGACGTCTCTCTGGATACATGCCATTATTCTTCGGAAGTTATAACATGTGTTAGTATAAAGAAAATATGAATAAGTGGCTTAACCATCCAGTACCAGCAGAAGCACATCAAATGCTTCTGTGTCACACTCCTCTGTCAAAATACTTACCACAGGATTATATCCAGACTTGTCAGAAATAATTGCTGGCAGGTTGATGGCAGACAATATTTTTACCCTGCAATTGTTTTTACTTCTTATTAGGAATCATTCTGAGGCTTTGACCTTCATTTTACATATGGTCTGGATGAAGCCCTTATGTTAATAAGTAAAGCCTGGCTACTCAACCTGAGCCAAACAAGACCCAGTCATAGGTGTTGGATTTGGGTTGGGTTGAGTGTGTATTCTGATAAAACAACTGGGTTCAGTACTTTACTCAAGTTAGGATGATTAGCTTAGTATTACTGCTGTCCTTTGTTCCTGATCAATGTCTGATATTTCCATCCTCATACAGATCAATTGCATATTTGAGATTGTTATGCTTACAACTGATGGCTGGGTAGAGTCAGGAATGGAAAAAAATTTAAAAGTCCTCAGGCTTGGATCAGGTCAAGGTTGACTGTGTTCTAGTTGGGTTTTAATTTTATATTCGAGCAGAATACACTTAAGGAATCCAGAACCTAGAAAAAAAATACTTGGACACATTTTAAAAGTCACGTCATGAATATCATTGGTAAGGTAGCCTTTTAATATTTTTAATCAAAACCTATTTAAACCAAAAAACTGAAACAGAGCTTTTATTCCAAGATATGATTAATTCTGCTCATTCTTCAGGTGAGAAACTACAGTACATTTCAAAACCAAGTCCAGGACTTCTGTGTAATAAAGTGAAGTAATGAGTTAATTATACCCTACTTCAATAAATGAAACTACATGTATGGTCCTATATGTACATAACATTCTTAAAAAGAAAAAACATAATATGAATTATAAATATACAAAGCACATAGCAGCAGGTAGTAGCACTTATAAACCTTAATTAGCTGACTGAAGCATTTCATAATGGCAGCCCAAATTCAAAACAAGAGGCAAACAGAGCTCAGCCAAAAGAAATACAAAGATATTCAACATTCCTTTCAAACATTCACTCTACAGGAAAATAAATAATGGAGTTAACCAGCCTCCTTCAAACCAAATGACATGCATTGAACAAAGTTGCATGCAACATGCCATTTACTTGTAAAGCTATTAAGATAGCAAAAAGTTTTCAGCAATCTAAATTATCTAGAATCAAAAGGAAAATATATATTGCTCTAAATGCAAAGGATTACAATTTAAGCAACATTAAGCATCTTCAAATGAAACTTACCTTAAAATTTTAACACAGTCAAACATTTACTATTGAACTTTTAAAGTACTAAGCCTTACAAAGGTGATACAAGAGACTGCAGATGCTGCAATGTGGAGCAAAAAGCAAATTGAAGGAACCCAGTGGGTCAAGCAGCATCTGTGGGGGTGGGGGGGGGGGGGCGGGGTGGAAAGGGAGGGAGGAATTGTCGATGTTTTGGGTCAAGACCCTGCCTTAGGACTGTCAAAAAGTCAACAATTCCCTCCCCCCCCCACCTAATGCTCAACCCGCTGAGTTCCTCCAGCAGTTTGTTTTATTTTGCATACAGAACTAAATCAAATCTCAACTTTAGCATTACAGACATGTTTACAGAAGATTAATGAAGTTGACAGACAATTATCAATGTGTGATAGAGAAAGGGAAAAAAGAGGGAGAAGAAATTCTAATCTTACCATCCTTCTTTACCAGGTAAAAGTTTGACGGTTCTATACACTGCATTTCCTCTTACATCACTATCATCAGCTGACAAGCTGCATACTGAGTCACAGCAATTCAGTGCAGCCAGTTATGCAAAAATAGACCACAGTACAGAATGCCGAACCATTAGTTATTCCACTTCTCAACAACAGTCGGTTAAATTGTACTCCTTAATTGGATGCTAAACACTTAATTTTCTGCATATACTGTTGCGCTAATCTGTTGCCACATTAAGTAGAAAGGTTGCAAAGTCATAACTTATTGGTTTGGTTATTTGTTCCCCTTTTATTGCACCTCCCTTCACAAAGTAAGAACTACATTATTGGCAGGTCACTGGCCTCAAAATTCAAATAGAGCATGCTTTCTGCTCCATATTTCTGTCATAACAGCATGCTGTTCAAAGATTTCTGCTCGTGCGCTTTAAGCCGCAGGAGCTTTTACTTGATGGTGTACCAGGCTCCCTTTCTAGATATTATTCAAACTCCTTTTTGATTTCCACTTAAACTCCAGTTTTGTGTGTTCCAGGAATATCTGAAGCCGTGTTATACACAATCTGAATCTGAAAATGAGCTAACCTATCAGCTATGACAGAATCCGTGCCAAAATCTGAAAGATGTGAGATCATACCATAAGTACTCATTGTAGGATTCACTAAATATCTAACTCCAATCAGAAAACACTGCACACCATCTTCCATGAATTCCCAACATAATACCAGTAAAAATTTTGCATATTCTGTAATAAGTGGACAACATCCATAGTCTTTAAAGTGGATAAATGCAACTATTCTAAAATACCTGAGTTACCATGAGCAATACCAAGGATATCTGTTAATTATAATTAAATGTCCTGTACATGCCATCCATGTACATACACCCTTAATCCTCCACTTGTTTTACAAGGTAATGAGTGGATCTACAGAGAGCAGCTTGCAACAAGTTGCCACGCTCTGGCGCCATCTTGCATATGATGAAATGCACAAAGCCATTTAGAAAGGGAAAATCTAGCATCAATATTTTTATAATGGAAAACCCATGATAAAATTTTAGCTTATTTAAAACCCATTCTTGAAGGGGTCAGATTTCACCCACCTACGTCATCCTTTGTTTCTCACAGGAATCACCAGTTGTTGACCAAAGCACTGGGAGGTGAATTTCGATGAAGTTGCATCTATTGCCATAACTTCAGTAAATTAACTGTGCAAACCACTTGATAAATCAAAGAATATTTTTGCTGTTTATCTACCCTTTACTTGACTGTTCTATAGTTATTGAGGACAATCATCAAAAGGTAATGTAAGCCATTTCTTATTCTAAAATTTTATGCCTCGGGATTACGCCTCAATATATTTTTAAATGTGCAATAAATCATTTTTCAGCTTCCAGTCCTGCTCCCACCGTTCAGCTTCAACCTCACTTACCACCACAGTCCTTTGCGAAAAAAATGCAACTATTTGCAATTTTTTCAGAATAAATTACCCTGCTTTTGGGAGAACTATCTGTAGGGCGTTTGTACGTTCTCCCCATGACTGTGTGGGTTTCCTCCAGGTGCTCTGGTTTCCTCCCACATTCCAAAGATGTACAGGTTAGGAAGTTGTGGCCAGAACTACATTGGCGCCAGAAGCGTGGCTACACTTGCGGGCTTCCCCCAGAACACTCTGCAAAAGATGCATTTCATTGTGTTTCAATGTATATGTGACTAATAAAGTTTCCTTATCTTAACTTGCTGTTTCCTCGCCCCTTAAGTATTCTGAGTTTGTTCACTGTACAATAGACTATTTGCTGCCATGCATCTCCCTAAGCCCTCTGAATCAAGCCCAGTTTCACTTCTGCCTTTTACTGTGATCCCAAGCCCACCTCATCTGTTCTCTGCCAGCAAGCAATTTCTGAGGAAACGTCTGATACAACCTCTGCTGGCTTGCTAGGCAGTCAAGTCCAAGCTCTGCTTTGGGCCAACTTAACAACTCTTCAACCAACTACCACCACATCTTGGCATAACCACATCCAACCCAATTATACACTTTAATTGGATTAAGATAGGCTTTGAAAATCATAAAAAATAATCTTTATTAATGTTTATTATTTAAAATGTAGGGATTTGAAATAAGAAAATAAAACGCCAGTTGGAGTAGGCCACCTGGCCCTCAAGCCTGTCCTGCCATTCAATATGATTATGGCTGATCTATCCCAGGCCTCAACTCCTCCTGTGTCAGATCCCCATAGCCCTCAATCCCCCAATCTTTCAAAACTCTAATCCTTACCATGCTTTAAAAACTCAGTCACACCTCATTTGGCAAAGCTAAGATTTTTAAGCTTTGTTTTAATGAAAGTAGTTTATAAAAAGTTGAAGTCCTCGTCAATTCACTGATGCTACTTTGATTGCCTCAGCAAAGACTGAAATAATATCTCCTGTGGAGGTGCAGTAATGGAAACTGCGCTGGAAAATGTCGGTGGAGAGGTAGTAATGGGGAACAAAGAAAATGGTGGACGAACTAAGTATTTTGCAGTCTTCTCTGTGGAAGACACTAGGAACATGCCAGAAATTCAAGAAAGTCAGGGGTAGAAGTGAGTGTAGTCGCTATTACTAAGGAAAAGGTGCTTGGGAAGCTGAAGAGTCTGAATAAATCACCTGGACCAGATGGACTACACCAAGGTTCTGAAAGAGGTAGCTGAAAAGATTGTGGAGGCATTTGTCATGATCTTTCAAGAATCACTAGACTCAGGAATGGTTCCAGAGGACTGGAAAAATCACGAATGTCACTCCACTCTTTTAGGAGGGAGGGAGGCAAAAGACAGGAAACTATAGGCCAGTTAGCCTGACTTCAGTGGTTGGTAACATTATTAAGGATGAGTACTTGGAAGGGTACTTGGAAGCACATGATAAACTAGGCCAAAGTCAACATGGTTTCCTTAAGGGGATATCTTGCCTGACAAATCTGTTGGAATTCTTTGAGAAAGCAGCAGGCAGGATAGACAAAGGAGAGTCAGTGGATGTTTTTTACTTGGATTTTCAGAACATCTTTGACAAGGTGCCGCGCGTGAGGCTGCTAAACAAGATGGGAGCCCATGGTATTACAGGAAAGGTACTAGCATGGACAGAAGATTGGCTGACTGGCAGAAGGCAAAGAGTGGAAATAAAGGGAACCTTTCCTGGTTGGCTGCTGGTGACTAGTGGTGTTCCGCAGGGGTTGGTGTTGGGTCCACTACTTTTCACGTTATACGTTAATAATCTGGATGACGGAATTGATGGCTTTGTGGCCAAGTTTGCGGATGGTACAAAGATAGGTGGAGGGGCAGGTAGCGTTGAGGAAGCAGGGAGTCTGCAGGAGGATTTGGATAGGTTCGGAGAATGAGCAAACAAGTGGCAGATGGAATACAGCGTAGGGAAGTGTACAATCATGCACTTTGGTAGAAGGAATAAAAGGCATTGACTATTTTCTAAATGGAGAGCAAATTCAGAAATCAGAGGTGCAAAGGAACTCGGGAGTCCTACTGCAGGATTCCCAAAAGGTTAACTTGCAGGTCGAGTCAGTAGTAAGGAAGACAAATGCAATATTTGCATTATTTTGAGAGGACTGGAATATAAAAGCAAGGATGTAATACTGATGCTTTATAAGGCATTGGTCAGACCACATCTGGAGTATTGAGAGCAATTTGGGCCCCATATCTGAGAAAGGATGTGCTGGCATTGGAGAGGGTCCAGAGGTTTACAAGAATGATCCTGGGTATGAAAGGGTTAACGTACGAGGAGTGTTTGATGGCTCTGGGCCTGTAATCGCTGGAGTTTAGAAGGATGAGGGGGAATCTTATTGAAACCTATCGAATATTGAAGGACCTGGATAGAGTGGATGTGGAGAGAATGTTTCCAGCAGTGGGAGAGTCTTGGACAAGAGTGTACAGCCTCAGAATAAAGGACATTCCTTTACAATAGAGATGAGGAGGAATTTTTTTTAGCCAGAGGGTGTTGAATCTGTGCAATTCATTGCCACGGACGGCTGTGGAGGCCAAGTCATATTTAAAGTGGAGGTTGATAGGTTCTTAACTAGTAAGAGCATCAAGGGTTATGGGGAGAATGGGATTGAGAGGGAAAAATAAATCAGCCATGATCGAATGGTGGCGCAGACTCGATGGGCCGAATGGCCTAATTCTGCTCCAATGTCTTATGGTCCTATGGTAATCACTGATGGAAACATCTGGATTTACTTAACCAGTAAGCAATTCAATAGTTATAATTTGATTTTGTCCATCATAAGTGCAATTTCATTGTTATTGTCATCATAAATTCCAAGGCATTTAGCTTTCTTAAAAACAAATGTATCTGATCTGACTGATTGACAGCAAGTTTGGGTAAAATAAGGTAAATCAATAGGCATATCTAGGAGGAATTCAAATCAAGGCTGGTGATAAAAAGAAATCAAAAGAACAGTAATCCAAAAGGACATAATATAATGAGGCAGATGCAGCCGCGAGAAGATGGCAAAGTGAAGCCGGAAGGTGGTTGGCATTAGAAGTCATCTTAGGTACACAATTATCACACTAAACATTTCCCCAAACCTCCAACAGGACATCTATAACTCAGTTCTTCCAGGTGAGACAGATATTTACTTCTTCCAGTTTAGTGCACAGCAGCTGGTGCTCAAATTGTGATATCCTCTGCATTTGAGAAACCAAACACAGATTGGCTGACCACTCCACAGAACACTTCTGTCTGTTCAGTCTGCAAGGGAAATCCTGAATTTGCAGCTGCATGTCACAAGAACACAAGAAAATAAGAGCAGTAGGCCATCAGGCTCTTCCCGACTGCCCCACCATTTAATATGATCATGGCTGATCTATGCTGGCTTCAACCCCTCTATTCCTCAAATCAAGCATTTGTCCACCTCAATACTTCTAATGATTCAGCTTCTATCCCCGGCCAGGGCAGACTATTCCAGAGATTCACCACCGCATGGAAGCAGAATGTCACTTTAGACCTTCAACTACCATTCTGACCCCTCTGCCTTTGGCCTCTATACTGTTCCCACAAACCTCAAGGAATGGGACTTCATCTTCTTCCGAGTCAAAATGTAGCTCTGAATTCAACAATTCCAGGTAACCAGCCTTTCCAACTTGTGTCCGAACTGGACAGTTCTGATGCAAGTCTTTGATCTGTAACCTTAACTGAGTCTATTTTCCCTCCACAGATGCTCCCCGGTATGCTATGTATTTCTAGCATTCTCTTTTATTTCAGATTTTCAGCAACAGCTGTGTTCTACATCTCACAGCTCCAATGTTTTTATTCTCCACTCTGCCCGCAATCATTTCACTCTATTTACATCTCCTCCAGAAAGATCAGCTTTGATTAATAAGCATTCACCACCTTCTCTTAGAAAGCACCAACAGTATCTCTATCACTGTATTCTCCTGATTGCCACTTTCACAGTGCCCTTTGCCGTCTTTACCCCTCCTCCTCTGCAACCTAAAACACACTTTTTTTTAAACTCACTTTTCCCAGTTTTGATGAGAAGTCAACGACCTGAAATGTTAACTCCGTTTTTCTCTCTACAGATCCTGCCTGACCTGTTCAGTATTGCCAATATTTTGTGTTTTTATATATGTCAGTCATTGAGTTAATGTGGAGCCTATAGCAGCAGGAGTTGTTTTGGAAATCATAAAATTTCATTAAGAAAAAAATAATTTTGAATAGCAGAGGAGAAGTTGCCACACAATGACCCTGTATTTCCACCTATGCTTCTGATTAAAACTATTTAGTTTTACAGAAAATTAGATTGTGACATCATCATGCTATTACCCATCTGGAAAACAAACAAAATAATTTTTTGTTTCGAAACAACCAAACGACAAGGTGGAGAACAGATCTGAAATTACAACATTAAAAAAATTCTTACAATTTAAAAAAATATATACACCAATAACAACAGTCCCCAACACTTCCCCTACTCCCCAAAATACGTGCTAAGAATGTCATTTGCTCTTCCACAACCTAACTCTGCAAACTGTTAAAGTTCCAGTCACCTGTGAAATATAAGCATGAATTTTGCTTTTGCTATTCCCAATAATTACTGAAAGTACACATCAGAAAATGCAGGCCAAACCCATGACTTACTACTGACACAAAGTTAATAAGCAGTAAATCAGTGGTATTGTCTTCAATAATGACAATCAATCACTTATACATCATTAACATAAAGATCTTAAAAAATGGAAATTGATACAAAGCCATGGAGTGAAAGAACATAAAGGGTGACCAAAGCCTTGACAAAGAAAGATTATCAGGATTTTGTTTTAAAAAGAAGAGGAAGATGGCACCAGACAAATAAAAGATATACCAGGAGGGAATTTGAGACTGGTTTGGACAGGTGAAAGAAAAGTTCACAGAAGTCGAGAGACAGAGAAAACTGACAAGTTTGGGGAGAAAACTAAGGTTCAAAGAGAGTTTTCCAAGGCACTGTGTGGGGGATCCATGGAAAAATATGAAACTTGGTTCTGGGTTGAACATGACAAAAACCTCTCTGCCAGTACATAGAACATAAAACAATACAGCATAGTATGGGCCCTTCAGCCCATGATGTTGTGCCAACCTATATAAACACCTACTCCCTGATCAATCTAACCCTCCCCTGCTACACAGCCCATAGTCCTCCATTTTTCTTACTTCCATGTGTCTATCTAAGTCTTTTAAATGCCCCATTGTTTGCACATTCAGTATCGGTGGACATCAAACAGCCTCAATAGTTTAACCATAGAAGTGGATTTGTGAAAGAAATTACCTTCCAGTTTTAAGGATTATTAGGAATACTGTGATTCAGTCTGGAGCAGGGAACCAATATATTAAATTTATTAATAGTTGTGGAGGAGCTACAAACTGCTAGTATTGCAACCACACTTCTGAGATACAACTATGACACAAAAGTACCTTGGGAGATTGTTCTGTGGTGAACTACAAAGCATTTTATCTCTGTCCCCCACCCATTTTAAACAAATAGTGAGGGGAGCATTGCCAGACCTTGGTAACTGGTATACAGATAATATTTCTGCACAAATTTAAAATATTAACATCACCATGTACAAATATCCTGAGCTACGATGCACAACCCAGTTTACATGAATTTTTATTGGAATAGAACTATTTAGATCAATCCTAAAAAGGGCAGAGGATATCCATTTTCAATTGGTATTTCATTCAGTGAAGTCAATGGCTTTTAGAATAAACCTGGAATGAAAATATATCTCCATTATAATTGTTGAAGAGAAGGTTTGAGAAGGTTGGAAATTGTTGCATTAGCAACTGCCATTGATTATGCTTTCAGCTGAAAATGATGAGCGACATGATTCTCTGCCATGTTACAGTTCCAAGACCTAGAATCAAACAACAAATTGATTTCAAAATGGGATTTTTAATTCCCACCTCTCAGTAACTTCAAATTATGGTTTGATTCTCTTCAACACTCATGTTGCTGATAATATCCTTGGAGGCCTTAATTGTGATGTATAACCACTGTTCAAAAAGCCAAGAAAATGGAACACAAAAGGAAGTGGCTGTGAAGGAAATATGTTGCACAGGGTAGCAAGAATCTCAAGGAAAAGGAAAGCTTGCGATTTTCCAGGTGACTTAGTTTCTCTAGAGACCCTCAAGAAAGTGTTCAAGGCAAAGAGATTTGATATTTTGGGTGAGCTCGAGAATGATATAAACCAATCTATATTGAGGGAGAGGGATAGGAGGCCTAGCTAAGGGATTACTTTCGAGCAAGTAGACAATTTAAAGTGAATTCTACTGTATGCTCTGGATTTTAATCGATATTTATGCCTCAAACAGAAGTCACAGCTTTCCTATTGGAGATGAAATACCTTGAGAGATGACATTCACCTTAAATAAAAGATTGAGCAACACCATTTTGAAATAAAAAGAGAAAATCCTGGAAACACTCAGTGGGTAAGGCAGCACCTTTGGAAAGTGAAACAGTTAGCGTTTCAGGTCAAAGACACATCAATAGAATAGGGAAATAGAAAAAAAATGTAGTTTTAACTTGTAGTGAGTGTGGCAGGAGGGAAAGAAAGGATAAGGGGATTATTTGTCATCAGGAATGACTCTGCGCTTCCTGTTGCCTACCACTTTAATTCTACATCCCACTTCTATTCTTGCCTCCCTGTAGCCTGTGCACTGTAATGCTCCCATTTGGGAACCTTGCAGCCTTTTCAACGCAATATCAAATTCTCCAATTTCAGGTTACTCTCTGTATTAGAACTGACCGTTTCTGCCCACATCCATCTGTGATACCGGCTTAATTTATTTCCCTCCTTTCTACAATCCTGCTCGTAACAACACACTATATTTTTTGTCTATCTTATCACCCTTTAATTGCCCCTATTAATGAATTTGACTGGATGATCCCGACAATACATCCCCAGGGCAACCTTGTCCTAACCATATTACAGATATTCCCCTTGTCCTCCCCAATCTTCCCATCACATTCTCTGCAACTTAAAACTATCTATTTTTAAAATCTCTCTTTACCAGCTCTGATGAAGGGACTTCAATCTGAAGCATTAATTCTTTCCACTTCCACAAATGCTGCCTGAACTTCAGAGTGTTTGCTGCATTTTCTGTTTTTATTACATTATCATTGTGATTTGGAATCAATCTGCCAATGAGATAAAAGTGCAAGGAAATTGTCCAAGCTCACAAAATTCTAACAGTCAAACAAAAATCCAAAGCACAAAGAGTTGCTTAGACTTCACAAAACCACATCAAGGGGTCAAATCAAGATCTTGAAAAACAATAATTCACTGACAAACTTTTTGAAAAAAAGATCAAAACACAACATAACAGTGAACTAGAAAAATCAAACAGAGTGAACCAGCGAAAAGTTAGTGGTAACAATTGAAAGTGAATGCAAGCAGCAAAATATTTTCCACCTTGTCCCTACATAATTAAGTAAACCTGAAGTGTACATATAATAGGAGGAAAAGCAAAACAATTAATGCAATATTAACATACAAGTAACTAAAATTTTAGAAGGAAGAAAGTGTAGTTGTCAGTTTGATTATTTTCTAAATAAAAAGGCATGTTTAATATAATAAAACTTACCTCTTTTATCAAGGCATAATTTCTGTGTTGGAAGACTCTGAGTTTTGTGCTTCACTACATGCAGTGGTGCCCTTGATCAGGGATAGCACTTGTGCAGCATGACAGATCAGTTTCTTTAATGCGAAGAATGTCAGAGGCAGATTAAACAGCTGTTGTGGAGATCAGCTGCCAATCCACGTGAAGTAACTTAAAGCAGAATGATTCCCTATGGCTGCTCTTTGTATTGAATCTAGAAGATTTAAGTCTAATTATTTTTGTTACTTATTGAAATGGCAAGGTGTCATATTACACATTTTAACAGTGACCACACTCCAAAAGTATTTCACTATTTGTGAAATGCTTTGGGTTGTCTAGAGTTTGCAAAAGGTATACATGAACTACTACTTTTTTCTAAATATCCTCAATCATGGCAAATTCAGATACATATACGACTTTGCAGACTATAAAAACTGAAATAACCCATGTTTCAATGCTTTAGAATTTATTATGTTAAATCAGGATAAAGATTCCAGTACTAGGACATATTCGGCACTTCTTCCCAACAAGACAATAATACGTATTGGTCTCAACATAGGAAGATGGAGAAAAATATTCAAGGCCAACAGCACGTCCCTGACTAAATTACGATGAAAAAAGACTGTGTAATCTTTATATGATCGCAAAAATGTGATATTTTTAACAAATATTAGTTAAAAAGTCAACCTTGTTTCACTAGTAACATCTGAGTGATGCCATAATTTCAAGAGCCATTTCACAAATTAAGCACAGATCTGAGCTAATGCATTAATGTGGGACTGAGAGAATACAATACTAACTGAAGTACAAGTAGATGGCAGGACGGAGGATAATGAGGTGAATGGGAGAAAAATAACATTTAACAGGGGAGGGGGACAGGGGAGGAAAGACGATGATCCTTATGAAGGGATGAATGAAGAAAAGCTTTTTGGAGAGGATTGGAGATGGGTGTTGGAGAGAGGAATACCATGGTCTGAGTGATTACTGTGGTAAGAATTACATTAAGGTCCATCAAAGCTGCTTCTCTCAATTAGGAAAGAGGTTAACAAGCGAGGTGGTCAGGTGGATAAATTTATTGCCTTGCTTAGTGGGAAAGAGCAAAAGGTTGAAAACCTTCATTATGGTGAACAAAATGTGGTGAATATAAACAGGAAACGAAGATGAAACCGTCTCCCCCAAATTAGCTTCAAACAGAGAAATTTTATCTTCCGGATAAAACTAAAGTATTAGAAACCATAAAACCATAGAAAAACTACAGCACAGAAAAAGCATAAGCTCGAAAACAAAAAAAAACCCACAGCACCAGGATTATACACACTTGACCATAAGAAGACAAATCATGATTCAATTTTATCCAAGTTATCAAGACAAACCTATTCACTTGGACATCACATAGGGAAACTAATTGAAAACCAACCACCACCTCCCAGCCGGCACACAGAAAATAATTGAAATATCCGCCAGAATACAAGGGAACGAACAACAAAACTGAAGCGTTAACTCTGTTTTTCTTTCAGATGATGCTCACCTGCTCAGTGTTCATGCCAATTTTAAAATGCCTTCAAATAAGCCCCACAGATATGTGATTAAATCGTTTGAACTTTGAAACAAAATACAAAGCAACTGAACAGCATTAACTATCAAATTAAAATCTGTTTGGGATTTGGAAAGGTTTTCTCCCTTTATTGTAGTGAAATATATAATACAATTCAAAGTCAATAGTTTGTTGACAAATTTCAAACAAAATAGGACATAATAACTGATTACTCCTGCAGTAAATGACAAATATTGATATAGATTGATCATGTTCTTGACCTGCTACAATTATGAAAATAAGTTGCTCCTTTTAAGCAACTGATCAAGTGATAAAAGATGATGGGATCACAAGATTGGGAAATTGCTTAATTTAGGTTTCCATCCCACACAAATCTCATTTCCGTGCTTCTTTGCTTGCCATAGTTACCATGGTTAAATCAATAAAAATTACTAGAGCGCTTGATAATAAAACAATGAAAACTTCAAACTAAACCATGAATCAAAACCCTGCTTTCTAAGCATTTCATAGAATTTCAATACAATTTTCAATATTAATTTCCCCAAGATTATACCAAATTAAAATGCTTTCTCTCAGTTAAATCAAAAGGTTAACAAAGCATAAATGGAATAAATTCCGGTAAACAAAAACAGCAAATATACAGGGGATTTATGCAATTGAACTGGCAAAATCCATTGATATGCTATTATGGTAAGAGGTTAATGTGCAAAATTAAAACACATGGGATTAGGGGTAATACACATGCATGGATTGGTAATTAGTTGACAGGAAACAGAGTAGGAACAAAGGAGACTTTTTTGGGGTTACAAATGAAGCACTGCAGGAATTGGGCCTCAGCTATTCACAAAAAAGGATTACCGAAAAACTCTATCTCCCACAGAGGGAATGCAATCAAGATTCACCAGACTGATTTTGGGATAACAGGATAGTTGTATGAAGAGAGATTGAATCAAATAAACCTTTGTTCATTGGTGTTTAGAAGAATGAGAGAGGATCTCATTGAAACATACAGAATTCTGACAGGGCTAGAAAGATTGGAAGTGGGGAGGACGTTTCCCCCGACTGGGGAGTCTAGGATGAGAAGTCACAATCTCAGGATAGGGGCAAAGCTTTTAGGTTTGAAAGGAAGAGAGATTTCTTCATTCAGAGGGTAGTGAATTTGTGGAATCCTCTATCACAGAAGGTGGTGGAGACTCAATTGCTAAATATAAATTAAGGAGAGATAGACACAAGAGGCGTCAACAGGTATGAATATGATAGAGATAGAGAATAAGCTGTTAAATGACAGAGTGGGTTCAAAGAGCCAAATGGCTTTCTCCTGCTCCTATTTTATGTTCCTATGTATGCAAATAAGAAAGAAAAATACAACTTCATATTGAGCAGAGCAAGATAGAGGCAAAATATAATGTTTTAGTTATAAAAATGTTTTATAACTAATATAAAACCAATATAATATTAGTTTTAGATATAATCTATATAAATGTGTTAATATTAACAAATTGATGCTCTAACAGCAATTTTCATAAGGTTTTTAGTTTTGTAATTCTACTTACTTCATCAGAGGCAGAACGCAGACACTGAACAGCAGCCTGTTTCTTCATTTCCTCAAGACTCAGATCTGAACACTTCTTTTTTCCTTTTCCCCATTTCTTGGATGTTCCTTTCTCCCAACCCAAAAAGATGTCATTTTCCTGTTTTATAAAATCAAAGTGTGAGAATTAGAGTATAGAAAACCCACCATATTAAAATTCCAAGTGCTGCTTCCTGTATCTCAGTACCATGGCCTAGATGGTACTCCATAACAGTTAAAGCAGATGACTGAAAATATGCAACAATATTTGGGTTAAGCCAAAGTCTCCAAGTCTTCAGCGCTACACATTTTTACAAGGATGAGTCCATAACCTCATTGGTTGTCAGCCCATCACATTGTAAAAGCATTTTTTTGATTTCTGTGATATTACCTTTACAAATACAAAATTTGTACTTAAGTTTTGTAGGATGCATAATGCGAGGAGTGCTACGGAATTTACAGGTCTGAGTCTGTGCCTTGCACCTTATTGTCTGCCTGCACTGCACCACTTTGTTCTGCATTGTTATTGTTTCCCCTTGTACTACCTTCAATGCACTGATGTGATGAAATGATCTGTATGGGTGGCATGCAAAACAAAGTTTTTTTTACTGTATCTCGGTACATGTGACAATAATAAACCAA
The DNA here is from genome assembly GCF_009764475.1 of Pristis pectinata. NCBI lineage: Eukaryota > Metazoa > Chordata > Chondrichthyes > Rhinopristiformes > Pristidae > Pristis > Pristis pectinata. The sequence continues at coordinate 128,123,124 of NC_067406.1, forward strand.
TTTACCAATAGCTGGGGAACTAACACAAGAGTTAAACCTAACCAAGCAGATGTATCAATCTTTGAAAGTATTGATTATGAGAAATGAAAGAGCAAGCATTGTCAAAATTAAGTCCCATCCTCATACCGAGAACACCCTCTATCCTGTTACGTGGCCCTACTATCATGCTAAATAGGTTAGATACAAAATAAAATCGGCAGCTCAAAACTGAGATCCATGAAGCACTGTTGGCCACAGCAGTAACAGAACTTTAATCCACCACAATCCAACAATCTCATGGCCAACCTGTTCTGTAATACTACCATGACCATTAAACTACAGAACCAAACCTGGTTCAATGAATACTTTGGAACAGTATCAATGTACCTAAAAGTGAGCTGCCCATTTGTGATGCTACTTCACAGGCCTACATGCCTGCTAAATGAAAGCAGCATTCAATAGAAAGGGTCATACCTCTCGCTGTCTTGGTGTAGCAGCCAGCATAGTCAAAGACCCCACCCACTCGGGACATTCTCTCTTCTCTCCTCTTCCATCGGGTAGAAGATACAGAAGCCTGAGGGCACGTACCACCAGACTTAAGGACAGCTTCTACCCCACTGTGATAAGACTATTGAACAGTTCCCTTATACAATGAGATGGACTATGACCTATGACCTCACAATCTACCTTGTTGTGACCTTGCACCTTATTGCACTGCACTTTCTCTGTAGCTGTGACACTTTACTCTGTACCGTTATTGTTTTGTTTTTACCTGTACTACATCAATACACTCTGTACTAACTTGATGTAACTGCAGTGTGTAATGAATTGACCTGTAAGATCGGTTTGTAAGACAAGTTTTTCACTGTACCTCGGTACAAGTGACAATAATAAACCAACACCAATAATGGACTAAGATGGACTCTTGACCTCATAATCTACCTTGTTATGACCTTGCACCTTATTGTCTACCTGCACTGCACTCTCTCTGTAACTATAACACTTTATTCTGCACTTGGTTATTGTTTTACCTTGTACTACCTACATCCACTGTTGTGCCGAATGAAGGATCTATTTCAGTCTCCTCCCAAGCTCCCCACCCTCAGATAAGCCAGTCCAGTCATTATTAAGAAGTGGCTGAAAACACTAGGTCCAGGACCAGACAAACATCCTGAAAGAAGAACTGAAAAAAAAACACTCCAGAAATAAAATATTCCACTACAACATCAAAAAACGCATCAAACCCACAACCTGCATGATGAAGAGCCAAAAACAAATTACTGAAGGAACTCAGGTCAATTAGCATCTGTGGAAGGAAAGGAATTGTTGACGTTTCAGGATGAAGAGTGGAGAGGGAAGGTAGCTGGTATACAGAGGAGAAAGGAAGGGGTGAGACTGGTGCTGGTGGGTGATAGGTGGACTGAGGAGGGCTGAGAAACGATGGGCAGTTGGAGCCAGGTGGGGGAAGGGGAAAAAAAGAAAGAAAAAGGGGGAGGGGCAGATGGAACCAGGTGGGATGAGAGAGGGTCAGTGTGGGAATGGGAAGGGGAGTTGAAATGGCAAGTGACTGGGAGCTTGGGATGGCCATTGCAGACAAAGCGCAGGTGCTCTGCAAACTGGTCACCCAGTCTGTGTTTGGTCTCACTGATGTAGAGGAGGCCACATTGGGAACACTGAATGCAGTAGACGAGGTTGGAGATGTGCATGAATCTTTGCCTCACCGGGAAGGGCTGTTTAGATTCCTGGATGGTGGTGAGGAAGGAGATGTAGAAATAGGAGTTGAATATCCTGTGGTTGTAGGGGAAAGTGCCAAGGGTCAGAGGGGTGAGTGGGAAAGAATGAGCAGACCAGGGAGTCAGTCAGTCAGATTCCATCATCTGAAGCCCTTTAATGCCTCCACCTATCACCTCCCAGTCTCTGTCACTATTTCCACTTTTCCCTCCATCTGCCAATCACCCCTCCTCACCTGGATCCCCCTTTCACTTGCCGGCTCTGGCCCTACCCCTCTCCCTCACCTCTTTATACCAGTTATTTTCCCTCTACTCTTTCAGTAAAAATGAAGGGTCTCAACCTGAAATGTCGACTGTCCATTTCCCTCTCTAGATGCTGCCTAACCCGCTCAGTTCCTCCAGCAGTTTGTTTTTTTGCTCCAGATTCAGTCAAATTCCTGACCTCCTTTTGTTCTAAGCTCCAGACTCAGTGTCTCCTTGCAAGTGTTGATCCTAGGGTCCTCTATTCCTTCTGTTTTCTTCCACTGAGACAGTACCACATTGATATTCCAGTCCAAATCCGACCCATTTCATCCATCTTCATCCTGTTGTAGCTGGGCTATTGCTTGCCTAAGTATCACCTCCACCTTTCCACTTCACCAATCCTAGTTACTGGCACAGAGCCATCAGGAACAGAGGCGCATGGAACTGATTGCTCCTGTCAGTTCATATAAGGACCTCATTTATCATGTTTTCCTGATGACCTTGCTTCATCATGTAGGAATTTCTCCATCTTATCCCAATCCAGATATCTCTTCTGACTCTAGTGACAATCAGGTCTTCTGGCTTCTGTTGAGGCTCCAAGATGGACCCATTGTTTCTTATCCTTTATGATTTAGGAGCCCTTTGAGACCTTGGGTCTTGGTAAAGCAAGTTAAACTTCCCGATTTATGAATGCTGCATAAAGAAAGAATATTATGTTGGGGTATTGAGCATTATCTCATGCATGTTTGATTCATTCTCTGAGTAATCAATCCTGGAGATACACTCCTTCAATTAAACTATAGAGTAATACAGCATGGATATAGGCCCTTTGGCCCAATCAGGCCATGCCGACCATGTTGTCCACCCAGCTAGTTCCAAGTTCCTGTGTTCAGCCCATATCCCTCCAAGCACCTATCCAAGTGCTTCTTAAATGATACTATTGTATCTGCTTCAACCACTTCATCTGGCAGCTTGTTCCATGTACTCATTGCCCTCTACATGGGAAAAAGTTGCCCCTCAGGTCCTTTTTTCCCCTCTCATCCTAAATCTATGCCTTCTAGTTTTACACTCCCCTACCCTGGGGAAAAGTCTGTTACCACCCACCTTATCTATGCCTCTCATAATTTTCTACATTTCTATAAGGTCACCCCTCAATCTCCTACACTCCAAGGAATAAAGACCTAACCTGGCCAGCCACTCCCTATAACTCAGGCCTTCTAGTCCTGGCAACATCCTCATAAATCTTTTCTGCACTTTTTCCAGTTTAACCACATCTTTCCTATAACAGGGTGACCAAAACTGTACACAGTACTCCAAGTGCAACCTCAATGACTTATACAACTGCAACAATGTCCCAACTCCTGTACGCAATGTCCTTACTGATGAAGTCTAGCATGCCAAATGCTTTTTCCACCACCCTGTCTACCTGTTACGCCACTTTCAACGAGTTATGCACTTGAACTCCTAGGTCCCTCTCTTCCATTACACTCCGTAATGCCCTACCATTCACAGTACAAGTCCTACACTGGTTTGACTTTCCAAAGTGCATCACCTCACACTTAACTGTATTGAAATCCATTTGCCATTCCTCAGCCCACTTCCCTAACTTATCAAGATCCCCCTGTAATCTACGATAACCTTCTTCACTATCAACACCACCTCCTAATTTTGTGTCATCTGCAAACTTACTGATCAAGCCTTGTGCATTTGCATCCGAATCATTTATATAAATAACGAATAACAAGGGTCCTAACACTGATCCCTGCGGCACACCACTGGTCACCTGCCTCCAGTCTGAGAAACAACCTTCAACCACCACCCTCTGCTTCCTACCTCCACGCCAATTTTGAATCCACCCAACTAGCTTTCCTTGGATTCCATGGGACCTAACCTTCCAGACCAGCCTGCCATGCAGGACCTTGTCGACCTAGCTAAAGTCCAAATAGACAACATCCTCTGCCTTACCCTCATCCAGCCTTTTGGTTACCTCTTCAAAAAGAACTCTAAAAGATTAGTCAAACATGACTTCCCACACATAATGCCACACCAACTCCTCCTAATCAGACTCTGTCTATCCAAACTCTAGTAAATCTTATCCCTCAGAACATCCTCCGGTAACTTCCCCACCAATGACATCAGGCTGAGCAGCCTGTAGTTCCCTGGCTTGTCCTTGCTACCCTTCTTAAACAACAGAACATTAGCCACCTTCCAGTCTTTGGGAACTTCACCAGTGGCTGATGATAAAACAAATTTCTCCGCAAGGGCCTCTGTAATTTTCTCTCCAGCCTCCCACAAAGTCTGAGGATGCACTCGGTCAGGCCCTGGAGATTTACCCACCTTAATGCAATGTAAGGCTGCAAATACCTCCTCCCTGGTAATTTGAATGTCCGCTAAAACATCTCCACTTGTTTCCCTTATCTCTTGAGCAACCATGATTTTCTCCTCCGTAAACACCAAGGAGAAATATTTGATAAAAATTCCACCCATCTCCTGTGGCTCAAGACATAGGCCGACCTACTAAGGAGCCTCTAAGGGGATCTGCTCTCTCCTGAGCCACCCTTTTACTCTTAATATATCTATAGAACTTCTTGGGATTTCCCTTAATTTTGCCTACCAGATCCATCTCATACTCTCTCTTTGCCCTCTTGATTTCCCTCTTAAGTGTATCCTTCACCTTTTTATAGATATGAAGAGATTCACTCATCCCAGACCTCCTAAATCCAATGTATGCTTCCTCCTTTTTCTTGACTAGAGACTCAGTATCTCTCAGCCAGGGTTCCTTGTCAGGTTTACCAGTCACCCTAAAAGGAACATCAGAATCAGAATCATGCTGCCCCTAAACTTGTGATGCCACAGTCTTAAAAGCCCCCTACTTGCCATTTGTTACTTTCCCTTCAAACAGGCTCTCCCAATCGACCTCTGCTAAATTCTGCCTAATTCTCCCCCAGATTAGCCCTGCTCCAGTTTAGGAACATAACCTGTGGAGCTGTCCTATCCTTTTCCATCACTCTCTTAAAACTAATTGGTTCTAGTGACTATAATTCTAAGTGTTCCCTGACTGCCACTTTAGTTATTTGCTCTGCCTCATTTCCCCAAAGGAGGTCCAGTATTGTACCCTTCGGAGTAGGGACCTCGATATATTGACTTAGAAAACTTTCCTGAATACATTTCACAAATTTATTATCAATCTTTTATTTTGTTTCTTCTTAACATTCTCAGAAGAACTTCACAAACCATTAAACATCCTTGTATGTTGCAGCCTCCAATTGCCTGTTAAAGCTTTGCACACTTCCATTCTCTGACAACCAGATTCATCACCCTCTGAGTGAAGAATTTTCTCCTCATCTCAGTCCTAAAATGTCTTATCTTGTATTCTGTGACTCCAGATTCTAATCTCCACCCTTCTGGCCAGGGGAAACATCCTGCTTGCATCCAGACTGTGTGGCTCTGAATTTCCTAATTTGATGAATCTTCTTTGCACTCCCTTGGCAAGTATATCCCTTCTTCACTACATTCACTGGCTCTCCCTTCCATTCTTGTAGATATATTTTCAAAAAAAAAAACTCCAGAACGTTTGTCAATAATGATTCCCCTTTCATAAATCCATGTTGACTTTGTCTAATCCTATTGATATTTTCCAAGGGTCCTGTAATCACATCCTTTATAATAGAATGGCATCTTCACTACCGATGTGAGGCTAGCTGGTCTGCAGTTTCCCATTTTCCCTTTTCCACTTTTTCTAAATAGTGTGGTTACATTTGCCACATTCCAACTGCAGGAACTGTTCCGTAATATTTACAAATTTGTAGGCTGACAACTAATGCATCCATTATTTTCATTGCTACCTTTCTTACTACTTTGAAATGCAGGTTATCAGGCTCTGAGTATTTATGGGCTTTCAGTTCCATTAATTTCTCCAACATTATTTCTGATACTCATTTCCTTTAATTCCTCCTTTTCATTATACTCTTCGTTCCCAACCATTCTTTGGAATTATTTGTATCTTCTTCTATGAAAACAGAACCAGAGTTTATTTAATTGCTCTGCCATTTCTTTGTTTCCCCATTATATATTATCCCATGTCTGACTGTTTGGGGCCTTAAGTTATAAATCTTGGAGTTGTACAGTGCAGAAATGGACCCTTCAGTCCACCATGTCCATGCTGACTGTTATGCACATCGATACTAATCCCATTTGCCCACTTTGGGTCCATACCTTGCCTATTCAAGTGCCTGTCTAAACGCCTATTAAACACTGTGATTCTATCTGCCTCCACCACCTCCTTTGGAAATGTGTTCCAAATATCAACCACCCTCTGTTGAAAAACATTCCCTTCAGATCCCCTTTAAATCTCTTCCCTCTTACCTAAAATCTATGTGCTCTTGTTTTCAACACCACAACCATGAGAAAAAGATTTAACTACCTACCCTGTATATGCCTCTCCTAATTTTATACACTTCTATCAGGTCACCCCTCAGCCTCCTTCACTCGAGAAAACAGTTGCATCCTATCCAATCTCTCCTTACAATTCAAGTTTTATTACCATTTTATTTTATCACCATTTATAAGATTAGATAATGCAATCAACTCATCTGATCATGCACAGCTCCAAGAACTCTCAAAGCGCTTGGATTCATCCAGGACAAAGCATTCTACATGATCTGGACCCATATCCACCATCTTAAACATAGACTTGTTCCACCCACAAATCACGTTACTACATCACCTATCAAATGTACTGTAGCAACTCGCCAATGTTTCCATGACAACACCTCCCAAACACTCAACCTCTGATGCTCAGAAGGCCAAGAACGGCAAGTGTGTTAAACTTCCACCTACTTTGACTTGAAAGCAGATTGTCTGTCCTTTATTCTTAACAGGTAAAAATTCTAAAACTCCATTCCTAATAGCATACTGAGAGTCCATCCACTACAAATGCTGCAGTGCTTGGATTCAGCAACTCATTAACATGTTCTCAAGGACAATGGGTCTTGACCTTACCATCAAAATCCACATTCTGTGAATTTAGGAGGCAACAAAATTGTTTTAAGATAGTCCAATAAATCAATAAAGATCATTGCTCTGGGATTAAACATATTAAAAAAAAATCTTCTTATATAACAATAACAAGGTTATCAAAGAAGAACTAAAATTCAGTAAAGGTAGTAATGGGGTTAAAACCAGAAACAAATATCCAACCCTCTCACCAAATCTCCCCTCTAAATGTGACCCCTTTCAGCATGACACCCACGTTTTCCCTTTTGCACCAGACAAGCAGCTTGACATCTTTATTCCTAAATTAAAATACAGTATATTAATGCAAATATATTAACACAAAAAACAAACTGCTGGGAGGAACTCAGTGAGTCAGACAGCATCTGTAGAGGCAAAGTCAACTATCGATAGCTGCCATAGTTGCTGGCTAACCAAGAGAAATTCCTCCAGCAGTTTGTTTTTTGCTCCAGATCCCAGCATTTGCAGTCTCGTGTCTCCATATTAATCCAAGCACCTTTTCTAATTTGCATCTCGTGACAGAAGCAATGACTAGGGAAGGCAAACAGGATGTTCCATTGCTAAATTTAATGGCTGTAATAGCACTTCTATGGCAAATGTAGTAGGGCTTTAAGATAATAAAACTGAAGAAAAGATGGTACACATCCTCCCCAGCTTAGGAATGCCCAACTTACTTACAGCCTGTGTATACAAAACGAGCATTTGGGAGACCGATGGTATGGATTTGTTTGCTGAGGGGCTGCAGGCATCTTCTGACATTTGGGAACTCTGTTCACGGCCACATTTTTGACTTACAAACTATTCAGTTTACTAACAGTTCAGAGGAATGGAACCCTGCCGTAACCTGGGTACAACCTGTATACAACTAAACATATACTTCAACAGGGGATACAATCTACAAGTGCATCATGAGAGAGATAAAACATCCTGAGGAAGTGAATTCCCAAGCTGATGGCACATAACTGTAAAGAATTGTTAATGTTTTAATGTGAAATAAAAACAGGTGGAGATAATCAGCAGACCAGGCAGCAGCTCTGAACAGAGAACGAGTATCAACATTTTGGTTCAACGACCTTCCATCAGAACTGAAAAAGTGAAAAAACAAGTGCGTTTTTAATGGAGACACAGGAGACTGCGGATGCTGGAATCTGGAGCAAAACACAAAAAGCTGGAGGAACTCAGCAGGCCAGACAGCATCTCTAATGTGTTTTTGAGTTCAATAAACAACCTGTTGGAGGAACTCAGTGGATCAAGAAGCATCTGTGGGGAGGCAGGAATCGTCAATGTTTCAGGTCGAGACCCTGCGTCAGCACAGGACTCTGTTTTGAGTTGCAGAATTTGGGGAAGGGGGAGGTAGAGTGGAGAGGAAAATGGGATTGTCTGATATGATGTCCAGCAAACACAAATATGTTGTCGATCCATCTTACAGAGGGCAATGAATGCTTATTAATCACTATTGACCTGTGTGGAAAAGTGTAAATACAGTCAGATGAATGAGCACAACAGAAACAAAAAAATTAAACAAAAAATTAGCAGATCAGTTTTTCTTTTTCCACAGATGCTATCTAATTTAATGTTACAGGTGGATGATGTTACATCGAAACTAGCAAGTTCTGACCCAAACAAGAAAGGCTGATTATCTAAAATTGTTCAATTCATTGTCGAGTCCCAAGGGCCCACATAGAATGCGACGTGCTGAACTTTGAGCTGACATTAAGCTTCATTGGAATAACGCAGGAGGTCAAAGTCAGAGAGCATTAGAGAGGGAGCTGGGTGGCTGATAACTCAATCGTGTAGTGTACCTGGAATTCCAGAAAACCCATAATAAAGGTCTGACATGAAAAGCCATTATACATTTATTATTTTAATTTCAAAAAGAATTAACACATAAATGCCATTTTAATTGGTTAATTTGAATTACTGCAAAATTCTAATTTATCCTGCATATTAAAATAATAGGAACAAACTCTAACCAGAGGAAATTTAATTCAGGGAATAAGGTTGGACTGTCAAGATATAGAGTAGATTGCTCCAGGGATCCATAATAAGAGATCTTCACTAAAACTAATTTATAAAGAACAACTGGATTCAGAACTACACTACATATTAGTTATATCTGTGTACCATATGAAATTAAGAGGGGCACGTCTAATGAAGCAAGCAAAGAACTACAGAAGGATCCACCCAAAGCTCTTAAGTGGACAAAGCAATGGTGAGTGGAGTTTAATGCAGATAATTAAGCAGCACATATCAGAGGAAAGAAAGAAATATATATATATTCTAAATGAACAAGGATAAAAAGGCTAAGGAAAAGTCTGAAAAAAATTAAGTGATAACTAATTCAACACTAATCTAATCATTGCCAAGGAAGAACATCAGTTCGATACAAATCAGGGGGCATGATGTTAAATACTCTGGCCAGCAATAAAGAAATGAGTCCACCAAATAATGCAAATTAATCATTTCATTTTTGTTCAAGAGATGCTGTAGAAAAGATAAAACTCTGGAAAATATGTACTTTTGGAAGCACCTGTAATATTACAAATCAAATATAACATTATAGAGAACAGAACATTAAATCCTACAAGTATTTTTGTTTCACAACAAAGACAACCCTAAACAAATCACTTGCAATTCTGAAATCAGTATTATAATGTATTAAATACTTTAAAAATGACGATACATACCTGTTCCTGCAAGTCGTAGTCATAACTGTCATGGAGCAGAAGACTGAGGACATAGCGAGTGTAGATCATGGCATCGATCCCACATTTCTCCAACTCTTGTCCTAGCCAGGTCTGCACTGGACCCAAAGCTTGAAAGAGAGACATTTCAGGAGCAGATGCGAGGCTTTGGCAAGAGCTTGAGGATCCTTCAGATGGTCGGCCTTCCACAACAACTGCACAGGTTGGATGCGTGAAGGTAAGCTGTAGGCATTCTTAAATCTTGCAGCATTTTCCTGACTGGTATTGAAAAATTATCTGGAGTTGTTCACTCCGGGTGTAATGGAAGACCAACTGCTTGGACTACCATTTATACTGGCTGCAGATAGTCAATAGATGGAAGTTTCACTCCACTGGCATGGCAGATGGCGATATAGGATCTCAACTCGCAAAACACTCATCCGTGTTTGCACACTTTCAGACGCCTTTCATGGTGCTGTTATTGCAGGACTACTTGTGGTAGAGCCTGAAAAATATGATTGAGGTACAGAAGTGTGTTACTATTAAAAATTCCAACTACTAGGCCACTAATAGTAATTATAATGCAATTATAATTCAGGATTAACAATTAATTTACCTAAATGACCAACTTCTGTGTATGTTCTATGCAATTTGATGTAATCTGGCAGTGTACTATCTCCAACTAATCAACAGTGGATTACACCACAGCTAATTTAGTTTTAGGTTGTGCTATTATGAAAGACAAAATCGAATCAAGAGATATCCAGACCTAATCAAGGGAATTTTAACGTTTTCAACAATTTCCATTCTTCTCAAGCAGAATTCAAATACCTCTGCCGTTTTCATTGAGAGTTGAATTCAAATATGCTTGACCATGTATTTTTTTTAAATTAAACCTTAGTGCTCTTGCCTGATTCAAATATTCAAGGCCCAGCAGTAATTGACTTAAAACATAATGGGAGGACAGCACATCACACAATCTGTTACCACTGGTTTCTGAACTTGGATAGCCCAATCCCACAGCTTGATTTATCAACTCTGAATTTCTTTGGATGCATACTTATAAAAAAAAGTAAAATATATGGCAGATAGCACTTTTCTTGTTTAAAAAAATTTATGGCACAACAGGCATAAGTAATGAACAATGTCTGATGCAGTTTCATTTTTTAAAATTAGTTATATTTATTTCTTTATAGTGTTAATGCTGTTTCTCAAATGGGAGTCCTCAACCCCTTAGCTGTCCAAGAGAAGATTTTATACTTTCCATCAAAAATATATTACAGCATACATGGGCCAAGGTATTGGTAGGTATTTGTGCTCCATCCCCTTCAAACTATTCTCACCTCAAGCCTTTGCCCCTTACTCCTTTTTCTTCTTCATGATCTAGAGATCCAGCCTCTCTCTCTTCCTAAAGCACCAGTGCTTAAGCCACTCATACTGTGATGCTGTTGACATGTTCCTAAATCTGCTTCATTCGGTGCCTGGACTCTCTCCAGATTTCAAATTCGCACTGATTCTCTTCCCTTGATCTCTCTTGGATCCCAGAGTATTTACTTGTAATTCTGATTCACAAACAAACTCCTCTCAGGTTAACTAATTGGTGAATTTATACATGTCCATGCTATGCTGTGCATCCATGGTACAGTTTGACTATATAGACATGATAACAAACGTGTTTAGTTTGGGTGAAGGACTAAATGGGGATTTCGTTGAATTTTTATAACAAGTGAAGCAGAAACCTCAGAATCAAAAAAAAATGAGAACGTCTGCTATTTGGCACACTGGTATCCTGCCTAGAGTTACATTGCAAGGTGCTATTTATGATAGCAGTCCTCCAGTCCAAACACTCATAGATGCTAACCCACTCACTACCCACACCACAACTTTGAAAAAAATATTCCCTGGGGCTAGATGCTACTGGGCTGGGAAACTGGTGTGAATCCATGCCTTCCATTGGCACATCCCAGCAATGAAGTGCCCCATGGAATAGAGTGGAGCGGCTAACTACAAGGGCATGTGATGGGCAGGGAGGGTCAAGTAGTGCGGACAGCATTAAAATGTGGGGCTCAGGGTGCACCCTGGCTGGCATGATGAGTACCGGCCATTGGAGGGAACTAGCAACACCTATCCACATGTTGTCAGTTCAACTGGATCCTGCAGTCTCTCTCTACTGAATGAGAGTCTCTCTCTTCTGCTGCTATCTCTCATTCTCTTTTGTTACCTGCACAGCTTTCCCCAGCCCAGAGATTTGTCTACGGTAACAAGCTTTACAGGAAGCCTCTCCACACTGAGCCATAGAGCAATTGGTTATTAGATTTGCACTGGGTTTTCAGCATAGCAGCACACACAGGAGGGAGGGCAGGAATTTACACTGGGTTCCTGGCACAGGAGCTCTGTCAATAACACATCTTTCTGTATATAATACTTTAACGATCCCTCTTAGTGATGATTCAATAAGCACTCTCATTCCTGGGAACGCATCTGGATATTTTTAAGAATATCTAATTCACTAGATACAAAAGTGATTGCTTTTTATCACTCCTGCCAACCCTAATTACTCGATTATAACATCTAATTTTAAAAATTAAGATAGTCTGAGAAGAATGTGACTATGTGGAAAAGAAATAAGCAGCTCCTGGGGTACTATTTCATCAATTCCCTAACAAAATTGACATTCCGTGTTTGATCATTTTCTGTAAATAGCTATTTGAATATTTCATTTACATGGGTTGAACTAGTGGGCTGCTTAAACATTCAGATTACCTTTCTCCTATTACAGTCATTACTTGATCTGTAAGATCCCAATTCTTCCTGCCCATGCTGTTGCTTGCAATGATCACACACTACCAAACTCTGCTATTTCCCTATATCCAACAAGTCTGATCCACGCCTCATCTATCAAGGAAAAATACTAATTCTGTCAATCTTCAATACTCAAGAGTAATAAGAAGTACTATGATTCTGTCTCCAAGCACCCTACATCATAAGGTGAATTTTGGTGCACCAAGATAGGTTGCATAGAAACTGGTTGGTGCTCATAAAGGTACGTTGGTTGATCTGCTCATGGCAAGACAATTGTTTAGTTTAACAATGCATTGTCTGGGAAATTCAGCAGCACGAGGTCCAAGATACTGTGCAATATTGAAGAGGCCTTGCACACTCAAAGATCTTTCCTGTTATCCACTTTGCCATTGCGAAGTTCTTCAAGTATTTTAAGGGCTAAGTGTAGGATTGTGTGGTTGCACAGAAGGTGGTGGTGAAGAAGGGGTGGGGCAGTGGGAAAGCAGGCAGGGGAAGGCACAAGAATCAGAAGGAGGTTGAAGTTTGGTATCAAAAGTCAACCAATCTGGTTTTTGCAAGGGGGCGTGATTGTCAGTTAAAAGGATAGAAGGAATGAGATTGATAGTCGGGTTGTGCAATCAGTATTCAAAGGGGAAGGTTTTGGGGTTACTATCTCTTTGCTTTTTGAGAAACTTGTTCGGTGACAAATTAGTTGCAATTTCAGTTTCACTCTGAACAGTACCCAATCACAAGAGTTGAACTTCAATGAGAAACAACAATGGAATTACCTCTCCTCAATTGTTTGATGTTGTTCTTCCTGGAGTTGAAAGATAACGAAGTTGACAAGTACATCAACTGGGTTGGTATATGTGAGCTTTCTCCACATTCAAGAACTGATTGGCATTTAACTTTCATATTTGATTATTGGTACAGAAGGAAGCCATTTGACCCACATGGCTGCGGCAGCTCTGTGAAAGTGCATGTACTTCGCTCCATTCCTATTTCCCTTTTTAATACCCTTCTAAAGTTTTGCAAAGTTTACCCACATACTTCACATTCCTTATACAAATTTGCTTCCATAATTGTTCTGGCAGGCATTCTATTTTCCAACAGTCAAACCTCGTTTTTTATTCTTTCATCAATTATGCCTGCACATTATGCAGTCAATGATCAAAGAAAATAATTGTTTCTCCTCTTCACAGCATCAGTTTCTACTGCATTAAGCAAACAAAATCTTTTGTCACTGATATTATGCCAGGTAAATATCTTTTGGTCTCACTCAATTCATCCTCAAGAAGAGTGTCTCTAACAAATTTAATATGCTGGGCTTAACCAATTATTTCTATACATTTATCATTATCTCATTTCTTTTGGACTTCCTTCTCCATTCATTGAATATTTGTTCTCTACATTTCTCTGCATTAATTATGATGATATCTTTCTGCCCAATCTGCTGGCTTTATAAATAGTTCTTTCACAATTAACCATATTCACTTTTGATCCATGTGCAAGTTCCAACATATCCTTAAATTAATTTTAGAAGTTTCATGCAACTTAATCATGTGACTTAATCTCATTTTTTAAAATTTGCATATCAACACTTCCTCACAAAATTCCTTTAAATTTGGCTTATGCAATCTGCCTTCTATAAATTCAGATTAACCATTCAAAAGCTCACAGCTTTCTACATAAGTGTTCATTTTATCCAATCCTTGCCTTTTTGAAGATTACTTAACAACATGAGAAACAGAACCAGGACAATCGGGGCCCACAGACCTCCTCTTCAATGGCTGGTCTTCACCCCAGACACCACATTCCTCATATAATCTCCACATCTCTCCCTTCCCTAAATATCCAAGAATTTAAACATCTCTGCCTTGAATATACTTAAGGACTGAACATTCATACTACCTGGGATAGAGCATGCCAAAGTTTTACAATCGTTTCAAATGAAGGAATTTCTCATCACAGCTCTACAAAGTTGACCCTTCATTTTAATTTCCCCTAAAGCCTAGCTGCAACTCTAGATAGAAAAAAGGAGCTTTCAGGAGGGCTCTGGTCATTTTATAAAATTGTGAGGTGATTACATTGTCTCCTCTATTGGAGAAACCAAACATAGATTGGTTTCTCAAAAACTATACTGGAAGTAGTGGAAGTAAATTGCTGCTTCACCACTTCAAGGATAGCTTCCTTGTTCTTCCTCAAGATCGTGCCACAGGATTTTATGTTCATCTGAGATAGTGGGCAGAACCTCTGTTTAATATTTTGTCCAAAAGATAGTACCCCCGAGTCACAGAATAGAATATCAACCTACATTTTAGTGCTCATACTTTGCAGTCGCACAAACTCAGAATCTTTTGAATCAGAAGAGCGATACCAAACTAGCCACACTTGACAGTGAATCATAAGAAATACAAAATACTGAAGATATAGAAAATGCTGGAAGTGTTCTGATGAAAGCTTACTGATCTGAAGAATTAGATGTTTCTCTTACCACAGTTGTTGCCTGATCTGTGGAGATATATTCAGCATTTTAACAGCATAGAAATATATTATACTTGTTCTCTCCAGTCCTCCAGCACATCTTTCATATTATACAGAATTAGAGTTATTATGTAACTTTCATATCCAGGGACTTTGAAAGCTTGTGATCTAAGTCTTTGCACATTCTCTCTAACCTTCTTTAGTATTGTAAGATCCATCTCATCAGAATCCAGGGTCATTTTCAGTTTCTACAAAGTCACTCTTCACTCTATTATTTACTCATCCATATGCAACATACCTAATTGCTCCAATTCCCTTTTTGAAGCATTTAATTCCACAAAAAACACTCTGAAAAATGAAACAAAGTACTTCAGTATTTCATTCATTGTTTCACCTTCCATGCGATTTCCCTTTCATCTGTATTCACTTTTAATCAGAGTTACTTATAATAGCCCTTACTGTCTAATTACCCTTCTGTGTTATCTGTTGCTCTTTTCTTTTTCTCAAATTATCTAAACTTTTTCTTTTGTCACCAAGAACACAGGAAGGCTGTAACCTCTTGATAGATGAATAGAGATGCAGCAAATTTGAGAAAAGCCTGGTTGTGAGAGTGGCAAATATTTCCAAAGAGGCCACAGATCCACTCACCAGGTCAACTCAAGAAGTTGGAATATATTCTGGTTTTTGTTTACCCATGAGCCTCAGTCTGGACTCTTTGGTGTCACTCTAATGGCTGCATTAAACTTGACCTGGGTTCTCCAGACTGATTGGTTGCAGATAGGATTTTCACTGTTGCCACCATTTCACAGCATTGGTCTTCCCTTGTGCCACAGGTGATTCTTGAGTTGGTCCAGAGCACAGGCTTTGGAATATATTCACTGAGGTACACACCCCATGTGTCCCAGACTGAAAGTCTTTGAGCATCTAGCATATAGGCCATCCCTGGGTTACATTGTGCATGCTACATTGTTTGATACATTATTGTCACACAAGTATCAATAAAAGTGAATTTCAATTTGTCAATTTCCAAAGCAACTCTCTTAAATGGCAGCCTGTGGTCTTAAGACACAACAGTGTCTGATTACTGTGGAAGATTACATGTAAACAGGCTATTTATTTTCCAAGACTGGTTCTCGTTTGAAGTTAATAATATTTCTGGAAGCTCGTTCGTATGTATGGGGTGTCCACAACCCGGAAAGGACCTGTGGTCTGCACGGACTTGAGGCTGATTATCTCAACCATCCTGTTGTTGGTGATCTATTGGTGCTAAATGAGTCCAAGGATTCTTTGGAGACAATGAAGGTAGGAGAACTTCAATTCATATTCCTGCTTAAATGACCTTCCTTTCAGACTTATAGTTCTGCCAAGAACACATGCCTGAGAAGACATCTTTGTTTTTAGGTTAGCAACCAGTCAAGGGGAGTTTGCCAAATGTGGCAAAGGCTTTTCTAATTTTCACATAAATGACATTTTCACAGAAATGTCCATCAATGCTAAATGAGCTGATAATAATTCAAGTCAAGGTAGCAGAAGTGAACTATGTTGTCCATGGCTTCAATATGCATGCAGATTTTGGTATGAAGTACTCATGACATGACCAGTATTTTTTTTTAATATCATCGTGAACTAAGAGCATGCATCAAAGAACTTGTTCACACTAATCTTCAATTCATCAGAACCACCAGAAAGCATAGGGCTGAGGTCCACAGGTAACCCAGAAAGCAGGGTAAGCTCCAACTTGCATTTGACAAATGAGCATCTTTTATGAAGAGACATTCCTGAACAGTGAGCCATGTGTCATGTCTTCTCTAAAATTGTCTACAAATGAACAAGCTCGTCCATCCTTGATTAGTGGGTGAAATTAATCATTCTTAAGAACATACTTGACAATCACAGAGCAGATTCCAAATTCAGCAGGCAAAAATGCACAGCCTTGCTTTGTGCCAGTAAAAATGCTGAACATAGATGATATTTTCTTTTCACACTGGATGGTTGCCTTCAGTCCCTTATGGGATTACTTGAATTGGGAGAGCACCTACAGTGGATGCCAACCAGGTTGAAGAGCTTTTTGAAGTTAACAAATGCTACATAGCAGGGTCTCTTTTGTTCATGTTTCCTTCCCAATTTAAGTGCCTTGATTTTGTGTCATTAACTATCAATTTGTTCTTTTTGTAAAATTTTATTTTCGTGCGAGTTGCTTGGCTTTTGTAGTTTCCTGACATTTCTTCCGGAAATGCAGCCAGTTGATACCTTAATCATCATCTGTTTGAGCAATGGCAAATATGGCACTGGTCAAACAGTGGGCAGGTTTTCTTTCCTATTTATCTGAACTAGTTCCTCTTTTGGATCAGTGAAATTGCAACCCTTCCACCCCCACACGTATGCACACGCGCACACACACAAAAAGAATTACTCTCCTCGACAGCTCTCATTTTCAAATATAAAGTATATATGAAAACTAGCACTGAATATATTTGCATATAACACAATCCATAAAACAAGACTAGTTAAATTTCCAATGGCCAGACTTGCATACAAAATGCCGAGTCACTGTTGTTGAGCATGTGCAGACAGCAGATTATATCTTAATGGCACTGAACAATCTGTTGATGTAACTACAGCAATGATATATGAATGACAAAACCCAGTGATAAGGCAAAGAAGCAGTTTTCAGAGAAAAACAGGGCACTCCAAGAAAAGAGAATGGGTTCATACTGAGAGTAGGCAAGTACACTCCTTTAAAATGAGTCAGTGTCACCCATCAATCCAAATTTTTGGGCAGCCACATATGTATATATACAGTATACTATGATCTAGCCAGCAGACAACCCAAAAGCACTTAACACTTCGATTGTAACCCCCAAGTACTTGAGTTGTCAAATTGTAATAGTAATACTGCACAAAATCATACAATTTATTCCACACAGCTGCCTCATAGAGAATATCAAAGGAAATTCTTTCAACATAGTAACATCATGTGGCTAAAGTACAATTATTGTACTTTCAAATTTCTTAGAATAGGCTCCAGCTACCTTGTAAATTTCCAAGATTCTAAGAAAATGTTATACTGCCCATTAACTGAACTTTATTTTGTTCTCGTTTTATCTGCTTTTAATCAAACGAAACAAACAGATACTTTTTTTCAGTTATCCTTAGCTCTTGTTGCATAAAATGTTTGAAGTCCATGATCAATAAAATTATACTTTAGCAAGGATGAAACTGAAAATAAAATTTCAGCATAACACTCTAAAGAGATTTGTAATAAATGAATATGTATGAACAAACCCAGATAAATCTTCAAGACTAACATATTCTACCCAAGAGTAAATGAAAACCAAAATCCTGTACATGCAGAAAATGTGAGATGTAAACACAGAATGCTGGAAACACAGTAGGTAAGGCTGCATCTGTGGAAAATGAAACAGTTAATATTTCAAGCTGAAGACTCTCATCAGAACTGGGGAAGAGAGAAAAAACAAGTTAGCTTTAAGTTGCGGGAGGTGGGGGGGGGGGGGGGGGGGGGAAATGGAGTGGAGTGGAATAAATAGCACAATAGAAATATAATTTTTATGGAGATGCCTCCGAGATGCTCGCCTTCTTCCTGAACTGTGCCTCCCCTCTGCCATCAGTTCCTCCATTCCTATCTTATCTACTCCGATGACGAGACTTTCCATGGCAGCCTCTGAAATGTTTTCCTTCTTCCTGAACTGTGCCTTCTCTCTTACCATAGCTGACCCTTTTCTGACTGGATTTCTCTGTCTCCATCTTGGGAAATAGATCAGTAACAAACATCCACCACAAGCTAACAGCTATCTCAATTAACTTCCACCCAGCCTCTTGCAAGGACTCCATTCTATTCTCCCAGTTTTTCAGATCTGCTCCATTGACAAGCCCTTCCACACAAGTGTCCTCTGAGATATCCTCCTTTGTCCTGATCATGGCTTTCTCTCTACCATTGTTCAGCTCAGTGATGAAGTCTGAATTTGAGTGGTCTTAGCAAAACCCCAAACTAGGCATCAGTTAGCAGGTTTTTGGTGAACATGCCGCCTGATAAGACTGTCGAAGGCAGCATCCATCACTTTGCTGCTGATTTGAGAACAGACTGAGGAGTAGTTATCTGGATTGGATTTGTCCTGCTTTTTGTGACATGACATACAGTATTTGGACTATTTTCCACATATTAAGTAGATTCTAGCTTTGTAACTGTACTGGAACAGCTAGGCTAGTGGCAGAAGTAGTACTGGAGTGCAAGTCTTCACTACTACAGCTGAGATGGTCCCTTAGCCTTTGCTACACGCAGTGCTTAGTTGTTTCTTCGTACCACATAAAGTTAATCAAATTGGCTGGAGTTTTGGCTTCTCCGACGTGGGGATCATAGGGAAAGCCAAGATTGGACCATCTATTCAGCACATTTGTCTCAACATAATTGCAATACTTCAGCCCTTTCTTTAGCACTCACATGGTGGGCCCCCTCCATTGTTTTAGCAGCACAGTGGCCAATGCAGATTCTGCAGCTGCCTTGAAACTCCAATGACCTGGGTTCAATTCTGACTTCCAATTCCATCTGTGTTAAGTTTTCAGGTTCTCCCTGTGACTGAGTTTCCTCTGGGTGTTCTAGTTTCCTCCTACATCTCAACATTGTGCTGGTATTAGGTGAATTAGTCACTGCACATTACCCTGAGTGTAGGCAGGTGTTAGGAATAATTGGTGGGGGGGAACGGCATAGGTTAGGGATGTTAATCAGCACGTGTGCGAGGATAGATTACAGCGAAATAAGATGGGGAATGGGATTGATCTGAGAGCTGGCAGCTTCGATTGGCCAAATGGGCCCTCTTCCCTGTTGTAAGGAAATATGGAAAATGGGTGGAAATATCCTTGGAGCCTTCTCTCCCCTGTTAGCTGTTTAACTGACCACCAACATTCACAACTGGATAGAGTAGGACTACAGAGCTTCAATCCACATGTTGAGAGATTACTTAGCTCTGTTTTTGCTGTTTAGCACACAGTAGTCTAGTATTGTATCTTCCTGGTCAGGCACCTCATCATTTTTATGTATGCCTAGTGTTACTCCCAGCATGCCCTTCTGCATTTTTCACTGAACCAGGGTTTATCATCTGGCTTAATAGTAATAACTAAGTCAGGGATATTCAACGCCATGAGGGCTACAGATTGTGATTATGTACAGTTCTGCTGCTGCTGATAATCCACAGGGCCCCATGGATACCCAATTTTCAGCTGCCAGATTTGTTTCAAGTGTCTGCCATTTAGCATGTTAATATTGCCACAAAACATCTTGGAGGGTGTTCTATATGAAGGTGGCACTTTACCTCTATGCTGACTATGCAGTGGTCATTTCTACCATGGTATCACGTACAAAAGCATCTCACATAGGTAGATTGGTGAGGACAAAGTCAAGGAGGTTTATACCTCATGTTGGTTTATTCACTACCTGCCACAGATCCATTCCAGCTATGTTCTTCAGGACCCAGCCAACGGTCAGCCACCATTGGTAATGGTCAATGAAGTCCACTATCCATTGACCTTAGTGTGTCCCTCAGTACTTTCAGGACCTCTTCCAAGTGTATTCAATACAGAGGAACATTAATTCATCATTTGAGGGAGGTGTAGGTGATACTTAGGCAGAGGTTTGCTTGCTCATGTTTGTCAATGTTCAGGTCTCCAATAACTATTCCTTCCCACCTGCACAACCACTGTGCTACTGCCTCTGAGAATTTATCCTGCCAGTGGACAAGACACAACCAGGGACAGTGATGGAGAACTCTAGCACGTTATTTGTAAGGTATGATTCTGTGAGCAAGACAGTGTAGACTGTTGCTCAACTAGTTTGTGAGAAAGCTTTTCCCAATTTTGACAGCAGTCCTCACATATTTCTGAAGAGGACTGTGCAAGGTTTGAACAGGCTGGGAGTGACCTCTCCCATTCAAATTGGGTACCTAGGTTAATATCATGTGGTCTGCCTAGTTTTATTCCTTGTCTGTTTGAACACACAGATACTGGTACAACTGAGTGGCTTGCTAGGTCACCTCCAAGAGCATTTAAACGTCAACCACATACGGCAAGTCTGGAGGCCACACGTCAGCCAGACCAAATAAGAATGGCAGATCTGCTTCCTGAAGGATATAACGTGAACCAGAAAGGTTTTTTAGCTTTCATGGTTATCAGTGCTAAGATTTGTTGTTTTATAACAACTAGTCTGAGCAATGATTATTAACGGAATTTAAGTTCCACAGCTGCTGTGGTGGGACTCGATCTTGGGTCCCTGGATTCCTAACCTCTCCTGTATGGTTTGGCTCTGATATTTAAGATTATTAGCTGAGACTTTAACATCGATAATAGGGCATTAATGAATCCTGGCCAATAAAAGAAACATTAAAGCAGATAATTGAAACTTTGGTCAGAGACAGAAGTGCCTAAAGGAGAAAAGCAAGGTAAAGAGGGGAAGGGCACATGGAAGGTGACACAGCAATTAAGTTTGAGGGTGTCATTAGTGTAGAATGGAAGAACACATATACTACATGTAGTTACAGAGCAGGAAATTACAAAGAACGGGAAGGACAAGACTATGGAGGAAGCTTAAACAAGAATGATATTTTAAAATCAAAGAGTTTAAAAATGAAGACCTATCGAGGGTTGAACGAGGCCAGACTTTCCAGGATTGTAGAGGAATAGTCGTCCAGAAGGAAACACATGGAGGGCTTCAGCAACAGGTGGACTTGAACAAAGACAGAGACAGATTCTAGAAGCACCAGGAAGGTATCAAAACAAAGTGAAAGTTAGGACTAAAAAGATATTGGTTTGTGGAACTTGAGGTTTTTTTGGGACAAAGATCTGGACATGATTATACATCTAGTAGTGGTAACTAACGAATATAAAACAAGGCAGTATCAGAATGGCCAACTTCTGATCCAATGTTCTACAAATCTTTAATGTTGATGTTGCGTCAAGCTGAAATGCCTGTTTTCATTTGCAGAAAGAATATACATTCTATACTGGATCAACAAATAAACTGTGCACGTTTATTTATCAGCATCTTGGTTTGAAAACTCTTAAAGGCTTTGGAATTCTGCATATGCAGATTGTTGGAAATCAAAAAAGCACTAATACAGAATGGTGGGGACACAATTTTTGTGAAAACTATTAAAATCAAACACAAATACAAGTTCAACACAGGTTTACAATGTCAATGTGCAATATCAAATTTCCCTCATCCATAATACTGTTCCAAAATTTCACTCAAGTTGAAAAATACACAATTCTAAATCTTAAAGTAGTTGAAGATTTACACCTTGAGTGAAACATTTTCCTCTGGAATTGCAACTTTATCTTTCAGTCTCAAAGTTCAAGCAAGAGTGCCAGAACTGTGGCCCCTGGTGTGTTAGAGGGAGTATGGGCACTGGGCACCCAATGATTGGAAAGGGAGGAGGAGAACAGGATCCCTGGTGAATGGAAAGGGAGCATGTGAACAAGAGCTCTGGTAAGTGGAAAGGGAGCACGGGAACTAGAGCCCGATGAGTGGAAAGGGAGTATGGGAACTAGGGGTCCAATGAGCGGAAAGGGACAAGAGGTTTTTTTTTAATGTTCTTTCCATCCCCTTATAAGAATACACTAATCACATCATTTATGTAAGAAAGAAGGAATTACATTTATATTGCACCTTTGACAATCTCAGAATACCTCAAAGCACTTTAAAGCCAATGAAGTTCTCTTGAAACAGGGTAGTTAATATATGCACAAGGTTCCACGAAGAGCAATAGCTAGATATCCCATTTTGAGTTAGTTGAGCGATAACAACATTGACCAAGATGCCAGATATACTGCCCTATTCTTTTTGAAATAGTGTCATGGAACAGCAAGCAGGGCTTCAGTTTAACATCTCATTTGAAAGATGCCACCACTTTTTCAATACTGCACTGGAGTACCAGCCAAGAGTTTTGTGTTTGTGCCTTTGGGGTGACTTGAGCCCACAACCTGTTAACTCAAAAGACAAAAAGCCTTCCAACTAAGCCATAATTTGCATAACCTTTCAAACCAATGTACTTAAGCTATGGCCTCACAGAAGAGAATGTTCATGGAAACCAGGGGAAAATAGGAACAGAAGTAGGCCATTAGATCCTTTGAGCCTGCTCCACCACTTAATATGATCACGTATGCATTTAATATGATCACTTATGATCCTCTTTCTGAATACCAATCCCATATTACCACACTTGCCACAAATCCCTTGATGCCTAAACATCCACTTGCTTCTTAACCATCTTCAGCAACTTGGCGTCCACCATCTGTGGTAGAGGATTCTCAAGGTCACTACCCTTTCAATGAAGTACTTTCATCTCAGTCTTAAATGCCTTTTTGTATCTAAGATTGGGACCCCTCAGTCTAATGCCTGCCTGTCTCCCAGCCAGGGGAGACATCTTCCCTGCACCTAGTCTGTCAGAATTTTACATGGTTCAATGAGAACCTCTCTCATTCTTCTAAGCCTGAGTGAATACAAATCTAACTGACCCAATATCTCCTCATACATCCTGCCATCCCATGAATGAGTCTGGGTCAATCTTTGCCTGCACTCTCTCTTTGGCAAGTGTATCCTCCTTAAGTTAGGAGAGCAAAACTGCATATGATACTTCAGATGTGACCTCACCAAGGTCCAATAAAACTGAATTCAATAGGTTAATCATTTAGCTTCAACAATAAAAAACAGTATTCAACGCTCTTTAAGGTTCTCAAAAATGTTTAATTTATAGAAACAAATATCACCAAGTAAAATAAGCTTCCATGTTTTAACTTAAGCTGAGTCATCTAATTTAAGCTGGTATCCCCAAGGAAGGACTTTAGATCTCTGGCAAAAAGAATAGGAAAGGACATGGGGACAAAAGACAAGGACAGGATCCTCATTCCCTGTCATTGCTCAATGTAAAAGAGTTTGACACAATAGATGAGTGAAACCTATGTGGACATCATCAGCAGGTAGTAAATTGTGTTCCAATAAGGAGTTAATACCTTCTACAGGTTGTTCCCTTTTAAAATTGCATGTGGTATTATTGTGTATCACTGTTTTGTTCAATGGATTCCTTTGCCATTTCTAATAGGATTGCAAAGATCAGTTGTGTTCGTTCATTAATTTGCTTCCTACTCTGAACTAAAATCATTCTACTGATCATACCTTTAC
The DNA here is from genome assembly GCF_009764475.1 of Pristis pectinata. Lineage (NCBI taxonomy): Eukaryota > Metazoa > Chordata > Chondrichthyes > Rhinopristiformes > Pristidae > Pristis > Pristis pectinata. The sequence goes on from NC_067406.1 coordinate 128,147,225, forward strand.
ATTCGTATCACCACAAACAGGTTTCCAATATTAGCTGCTATCAATATATGATGTGTGCCAGGCTTTTAACATCTTACATAAATGGTCCTAAAGATAGATTGTAAATGTACAACCTAGAAGAGAATGGAAATCATGTTGCAGCATCAGATAAATGCTCCAATTGCAAATCATGCTTTTCTCCCACTTCTCACAATCAAATGCATAATCTACGAGTAATCTCTCCTGAAGTAAAGGTAAATGATAACTAATGCTGGTTCAATTCAAAACAAATTCTCAAGAGGACACAGTCAGTCACATCTGTGAATGATTGACATATCACAAGCTCCATTTACATTACCAACACAAAAAGCACTAATGTCAATCAATAATTTAATTTCCTACACTAGATTACAGGTTCTATAATTACTGGTGAAATGTTATGCTCTAACGTGATCCATTATGAACAGAAATTATACTGCCAAATTCAAAATCGAGTCCCAAGAAGGACAGTGATATGGTCCAATAAGCTAATTTCTTACAAAGAGAAATTTTCAACTTAATTGAAAAAAATTACAACAATTCATGATATTCCCTTGATATCAAACCAGGGTTTTCACCTTCACGCAAATTAGAACCTGGTAATTCACACATGTATACTTTTTCTTAACACAAATGAAAATGTTTATCTGTTTTGATATCTGCAGCAACGAGTCATAGGTCACAGAAAGATCAGTTATTATGAAGTAGCTCTATTCATTGGTCACATAGTTACCAATTGTACAGTCATCAGTGATCAATGCTGCTAAAGGTCCTTGGCTCTAGTTGCATTAGAGTGTACTTACTTGTCCAGAAGAGGCAAGCTATCTACAGTAAAGACTTGTTATTCAAGTAACAAGATTACCTGCACATGAAATAATGGATTGTACCGAAGTAATTATAGATAATGGTTCTGGGCTCTGCAAATCTGGGTTAGCTGGTGACAGCTTTCCAAAATCGGTAATACCATCAATTGTCGGTACGTTCAAAGTCAAGGGAAACTTGCGTGAAGCTTGCCAAACAGAATTTTATTTTGGAAAAATGGCTCAAGCTAAGAGAGGCAGTGCATCTTTAAAATACCCTATTGAACGTGGCATAGTAACTTCTTGGGAGCATTTAGAGAAACTCTGGAAGCACATTTATACATCTGAGCTCACATCAAATCAAAGAAAAACCAGCTCTGATAACTACTGCTCCACTGACTTCTTTCTTTAACAGGGAGAAGATGACAGAAATCATGTTTGAATGCCTGAATGTGCCAGCAATGTATTTGGCTATCCCCGCAACTCTGGCCACTCTATGCATCAGGACGCACACGGGGAATAGTCCTAGACAGTGGCTTGGATTAACTGACGCTGTACCCATTTATGAAGGCTACTACTTGCCTGATGCTGTTAAAAGACTTAAGTTAGCAGGAAATGATATTACAGAAAATATCAGAAGACTCCTATATGAAAGTGGACATAATATCCCAAGTACAATCCCTAAAGAGACCTTTGAAAATATTAAGGAAACATTGTGTTATGTTGCTCTTGACCCCAAGCTGGAGGCTAAAAATCAGACAGACAATCTACAACAGGAGTACACACTCCCCGATGGGAGTCTGATCACAATCCAAAAGGAGCTATTCAAAGCACCAGAACTACTTTTCACAACAACCAGTGTATGTTTAGAAGAACCTGGAATCCATAAATTGATCTACAACAGTATTTTAAGATGTGACAGATGCCTGAGGAAAGACCTATTTAGCAACATAATACTCTCGGGTGGTTCCACACTTTTCCCGGGTCTGGAAGAAAGATTGCTCAAGGAGATTAAGTGTCAAGTACCCAGTGGATTACAAGTCAATGTCTTTGCACCACCCAACAGGAATTATTCTGTTTGGATGGGTGCTTCAATTTTAACTAGCTTGACAGCATTTAAGGATATGTGGGTCACTAGTAATGATTATAGAGAATATGGGCCAACCATAATTAACAAAAGGTGTTTTTAAAGAATTAAATGATTGATTAAATTTTGCCTGCATAAGATCAAATTCATTAATAAAAAGTCCAAAATCAACAACAATTGTGTTTGATGGTCAGACTTGAAGAACTAAATAGAGTTTGTCAATGAATACAATTTGACAGTGCATGCAGTTTTCTTTTAGGTGCCCAGGATATCCAACAAACCCAGCCCCAAAAAATGCTTTGCAGATTTATAGTCCAGGCGGTGTACAACCAGCAAGTATAAAATTGCCTTTTCTAGAATCTTCTTGAACAAGACACTCTTTTTGAGAAGTTGGGGTCGTCCAAGATGATTGCTTGGCACTGTTAGCAATTCTATAGCTGGAGCAGAAGCATATCAAGAACACTTTTTTTTAAATCTCACATTTCTTTTTAACAATCTAATAAACTAACCCATTATTATTGAAGCCTCAGAGATCCCCCTGTAATCTTTGTCTGAGCCCATATCCACTGAAAAAATGCCCCATTGGGATGTGGCACACACACAACCAGGTTTGGGAACCACTGATGCACAGCTAACAATTACATTTCCATTATTCATATTGAATTCTATTTACATATTTAAAAAACAAAATTGACACCATTTATTCCTCCAGACAACCAAACCATATCCAACCTTAGTTTTCTCACCAAAATTAGGGAACACATTATCATCTCCCAAGTCTACACCTATCTTTACCACAGCTCTGTTCGAACTTCTCTCATCACATTACTACCCTTACTAAACTGAAGTCACTGATGACATCCTGTTTGATTATAGTATAATCTCTCTCCTCAATCTTGAACACTGCATCATCTGAAATGGCTGACTTCATCATTCTCCTCAAATGCTTTTTCCTTCATTACCTAGCCGAGTGTGGCTTCCCTTGCCCAGTTGCATTCTTATCTATCCAGTTGTTGCCAGAAAATCCCTGTGACAGTGTTTCTCACCACAATTACACCACCATCATCAGGGGGTCCTCACAGATCCTTACCTGCCCACATTTCTTTTACATGAGAATACTATGTCGTTCAAAAATATCATTCAAAAATCATTAATTTCCAAATTTATGCTGACAAATTCCCAGCAAGTACTAACAAACTTGAAAGGAGGCCACATTTTAGTATCCAACATCGAAGACTGTTCTGCTAAATAATCATGAAAAGTTTGACTACAACTATATAAAGATGAATGCAGTTAGATTTCAGGTGTGGATCAACAAGAGCTATAGATAGCTATATATAGAATGCACCATAAGAATGATCTCTTTGCAAATCTCAGATATAGTGTCAGAATTATCACAATATTTAATATTTCAAAACCTACAAAATGAAATCCCAAATTACAAGTAGATATGGAAACATTCACGATCAGTTTAAATCAAAATGCTTCCCGAAATTTCTCTCTTCCATTTTTTCTCCTCAGCATATGAAAATACTAAATCTAAAATAAAGTTTTAAACGAAACACAAATTACATATTTCACTTCAATGCCATTAAAAATTGATTGAAGATAGCTTCTAAAGTCTAGGTCCTAAAAGTCTAGATTTAGATTTTTATCTATCCAGTCACAAAGATGGAGTATCTTGCAACAGCATCTCTTCCCAGGTCTGCAATGTTACATCTGGAGTGTCACCACAATCTATTCTTGGTCTTGCATTTTTTTCATTTCCATGTTGCCTCTTGGCAATATCATCCAGAAACACATCATTTAAAAAAAAATAGGTTGACAGTACTATCTTTATCTCACCATCTCGAGTGACACCCCAGTATCTTTTCGTCAGTTGTGCTCCACATCATTTCTCAGATTAAGCTTTGCCTATATCACTTGGCCACCAATTCTAGCCCCATTCCAGCCACTGTTAAAACTGAATTAGACTGTTCATCATTGTTCTAACACCCCATGTAACACTAAGCCTCTTGCCCCATGCTCTTCATAGCACCAAGATCTCCTACTTCCTCCTTTGTAATGTTGCCTTGACCCAACAACAGCCAAAACCCTCATCTGCACTTTTGTTATCTTCAGAATCTATTACTCCAATGCTCTCCTGGAGTGTTTCCCATCTTTCCATCCTCCAAAGACGGAAGTTGATCCAGAACTCATGAAATCAAATCAAAAGCAAATTTAAGTTCCATATACCCTGCACTGTTGAGCTGGCTTATCAACAGAACAATGATACTGCAAAAGGCAGCAGATTTGCCAATAAAAATCACATGCACGAGTAATATTTAAGCTAACCAAAGATTTTTTTTGAGAGCCCAATAAAATCTATGCGGTTATTTTTCAAAATGATTTGTAAAAAAAAAGTAAACAATATGAATTTTATGTTTTATTCAGATAGCATTTACATTGAATGCTTTTCTAAACAATGGGTATATGTATTTCAACATATGTTTTACTGGCTAAGAGAAAAATAACATTTGTACAGATTCAGTACCATTTTACAAACTGCAGGAAACCGATGAAATTGAGACATTCAGGTGGTAAGTCACAGATTTCATGACCTTAGTATGACCCAAAAAACTTTATTGTGGGAACAAAATGTTGTATGGCCCATACTTTCTCATCTATCTAGAAAATTATAGTCACCCCACCACAGCATCCAATTGTTCCAAGCATCACAAACATATTGCCTCAAATATCCTATTTTATATATTCCAAATATGAACCTCCGAAGAATTTCTCACCATTTTTATAATTTTGAATTATGTTCTTTTTCTACTGCCTATTTTCAAATGCAATATGTCACAGCACAGTCAATGTCTGCAGAGGTGCTTATTTTTTGAATTACTGAAGTCATTAATGTAGATTACAAAATTAAGAATTACCAGCCAAGTGAAACACTTAAAACAAGAGCAATGTCTACAGAATCCTGCACAGAAACATCTGTTGAAATGGTCTGGACCATTTTTTAAAATTTATAATTTGTTCTGAGTGATAATTTTTTTAATAAATTATTAAAATATGTTTTAATGTTTAAAATTGTGAACCAAGACAAATAATTGGAAAATATAACTAACATTCTTCTCCTTTTCCCATGCCCTACAATCTACTTTCAAATGAATGAGCTTGCAGATCTTGTGCCATGTCTAATCTGGCAAAGGATCTGAAAGTAGATTCCTCAGTGTAAATGCTGGGGACTCTCAGCAAGATCCTGCTCTGGATTCCATAGGAAGAACAGCAGTGAAACACAGCAAAGAAACAGACAGCAGAACTAGTACATATGTTTGAGACTTCTGTGTTTGCATGGAAGTTCTGAAACCTACCAGTACTTATACTGGGAAATGCTGACAGTTTTGTGCAGAGCTGCTAGCAAAACCAATAAAATCTGTGCCAACAACGTGTGTAGCCACGCAGAGGAAAGATGAAAAAAAATTTACAAAAATGAGATGAGCAGAGAAATTCCCTCCCACTGTATTTTTTGACCATGAGCAACAATGTTATGGGTAATAAATTATAATAATTAGGCACAGAAAATATAATTAAGTATTCAAAATGTACTGAATAACAGACCATAATGTCCCGATGAAGGTTCTTGACCCGAAACGTCGACTATTTCTCTCCGAGATGCTGCCTGACCTGCTGAGTTCCTCCAGCATTTTGTGCGTGTTCCTCCAGATTCCAGCATCTGCAGAATCTCTTGTGCCACCATAATTTCACTCCCATTTTAAATTAGTTGAATTTTACAAAATTTCATAGGTTTACTGAATTTTATAATTTTAATCTGGCACTGATGCATAAGAATAAAATAACATTAGAATAGCAGGAGCAGGCCATTTCGCCCTGGATGCCGGTTCTCCCATTCAATCAACTGATCTTTTACTTCAGAGCCATTTTCCTGCACTAATCCTATTCCTTCAATACCTTAATACCTAAAAAATCTATTGAGCTTTGCTTTGAATATACTCAGTGAATGAGCTTCTACAGTCTTCTTGGGTAGTGAATTTCAAAAGATTCATTACCTTCTGGGCAAAGAAATTTCTGATTTTAGCCCTGAATAGCCTAACCCTTACTCTGAGACTGTAACCTCAGGTTCTAGACATCTAGAAAGGGGAATTAGCAAATCTATATGTACCTTGTCAAACCCCTTAAAAATTTTGAATCTTTTACCTCTCATTCCTCTAAGCTCAAGCTTACACCAGTCTGTTTAAACCTCTCCTCATACAACAAACAGCACCCCCCCCCCCAAATCTGTGGAATCAATATGGTGAATAATTGTTGCAGCTCCCATACTGCAAGAACATCCTTGCTGAGGTAGTTCTTGCATTTCAGTCACAAATATTCTAGGTATGACTGTCAATTGCTTTGACCAGAGTGCATCTTTTACAAATATTCCCATCTATTTGTTAGGTCAGGAAAAAAATCGATTTGGTGAAAATAGAATAAAGGGGGTTCCTAGGTTACGGAAAACCTGACACGAAAATCTGACTTCTGGCAAATGCCCCCAAGACTCTGCTCTCGGGTATAGTACTCGAATCTCTTCACCAGGAAGCAATGCAGAGATCACACATGGAAAAAGCCAGTGCCTTCTCCAAACTTTCCTTCATGCAAGATCAAACATTACAAACCCTGAGCCACCTCTCGTTAGCGCATACTTTCTTTTATTAAACTGCCGATAGTTTTCTTGCTGATTAGTAGATCCGCTCCTCCTGTCACTCCACCTGGGCTGCATTCAAGCATTTGTCAGAGTTCACTTACTGGTAAGAATTGTTATCATCTGCTCTGACCTTCCCCAGTCTACACTTGGCAAATCAGTCCCCAAGAACTGTCGAGGCTAAAGATTTCATATTACGACTTTGGGAGAAATTGTTCATTTCCAACTTAGGGAAAATTCAGTTTATGGGCAGTTCTCGGGAATAGAACCCTTATGTAAACTGGGAATCCCCTGTATGTTGAGATGATGAACTTAATAGCATTTTATAGGTAATTTTGTATCAGCATACTTTAACTGTACCAACTACACACTAAATGAAATCTGTTAGGTATGGAGTCTTAAATACAGGTTCTCAGTCTTCATTGCGATACGAGGATGCATGGTACAAGAAAGCTAAATGCAAACCATTATGTTTGGCTATAATATTCTTTCATCAACTCTCTTTAGGTGTCTTTGCTCTGTCTTAAGTCTTTTGATCTTGTGCTCTATATCTTTCACACACTCAAGTACATCTCCCATGCAGTCAAAAATACATAATGATTCTTCTATTACTATTCTCCCTTATAATTAATTTTTCTATACTCTACACCATGTCACAATAATTCCAAACAAAATACAGCAATTAACTTCTGGTTCTTCAATGCACCTTCAAACTCACATTGCCTCCAGAACAGTTGTTAAAAATTGAATTTCTCCACAACAAAACAATAATTTTTTTTGCAGTCAGTTTCTTCTGCAGTGCTCATGGAATAAAGATCACTCACTCTTTTCACTAAAGCCCAGGTGTGGTCCTAGTCAGATGGCAATGCAGGCAAAGTGTCTGGTGGAGAAATGTTAATGGGGCAGGTGTTATGCTTAAAAAGAGGCAGATGCACTTGCATCTGATGATTTTTAAGCACGTAATTAGTTAGAAGCTCAGAACTACAGCCTTCTGTTCCAGTTAAGCATCAAACCTGGAATACCTGCAATATGATAGTGGAGTCCTTATGGACTGCAACAGGGCAACACATTTTCTCAGGTTCCCCACCTCTATAGCTGGGAAATCTGCCACTAAACAAAAAAAAGTAGCCTCTTTGAAATCAGTTGGAAAAGATGGCTCTTCACAAGGTAAGCAAACCATTGTACAGTTCAACCTCCATATAATATGCCTGTTATATCAGTCTTGTATATGCATTGGGAATTATCATGTCCCCCACGACAGATATGTTGTATTCCATAGAGAGTCACTGTGCATGGGATCACCCCACAGGGAAAAATCGCTGTGGCTGGGATTTGTCCCCTAGGGAGATTTGCTGTTTATTTTTATTCCAGGTAATGGGGAAGCAACAACATTCCTAAAAGAATGCAACATATCTTTGTGAAAGTCCCTCTGACAACTGCTGTACTGAGAGAGCAATAGATTCTGGAAAAGGATCAGCAATCCAGCATTGGGGATCTGTTCTACAAATTATAGCTGTGACATTCGGTAATGGAAATTGAATGGCGAGAATGAGGGTGCAAGTTGGAGAATTCTGTTCAACTTTGTGTATGTAGTGTCCCCCCCCACATCCACTTTATAATCGAGGTTACACTGTATTTGATTTTATTCAGTTAAGTTAAATCAATTCAATTGTGTTTAAGTGCAAGTCTGCTGTTTTAAAAGTGTTTGAGACATTTTTAAGTGCAAGTCTGCTGTTTTAAAAGTGTTTGAGACATTTTAAATGTCATATATCTTCAATCTCAGTGACAGCTTTCATAACAGACAAGCCTGCAGTCAGGACCTCACCAACTTTCAAAGCCATTCTGGGAGGTTGAACCAGCCCCCTTGTGTTCTGGGAAAACTGTACGGTCAATGGGCAGCAAATGATTTGGGTGGCTTACCAATTAGATCTAGCCCATTATTACCACCAGTGCTGCATAACTCTTTGTACAGGTGCAATAACATACAATTACAGCTTTCAACTGTTTAAAAAAAATAACAGCAATTGCCCAGACTGCCTCCGATGAGGTATACTTCAAAATTACTGGGAACCCAGTTGAAACTACCATGCAAGACTGCTTATAGAAAATTATGTACACAGAAAATTTGACTCTACAATTCTCCCTCATAATGTTTTACGGGAAAATTAGTTTCTGATGCTCTCAGAGCAGTTGAACTGCACAACTGCCAACATCAACGTCATAGCATGGCAATGCCCAAATAGGAACTGGTCAGCATGTATAATGGCCTTGAAATTCATTAGCTCCACAAGACCTCAAAGCATCATTCAATTACAATGTTTCAGGCTGCACCATTAGAATTTTGATTTTCATCTGGAATCCTAGTGCAATAGACCAAGTGTATTTTCACAAGGTAATATTTCCACATAAAGGAAGCAGCACTTCCTTCATGAGAAAATATCACCTTATTGCATGGCATTTACAAACAATTCAATATGGTGCAACTGCAAGCACTTTGCTACGTAGGAAATATGCTGGTTCTTCCCCTTAAACAGGTTGGCAGCTGATGGTGTACTAGACCTCTGCCAGGTACGCAGTCCCAGACACTGCCATCAACGGAAAAAGAAACACATCATGAAATGAGTCAGAGTGAGAACTAAAATTATTTCTCATGTTATCAACTGATTTCCAATAAACTATCATACTCGAACCCCTCTTAAAAACCACACCACTTCCTCCACATACACATGCTCCCACTTTTAATAACAGACAGACCCTGCTGGGATCCTTGCTGTTGTCATATATATCAGTGATTTGGATATGAAGGTTGGACATACAATTAGTAAGTTTGCAGATAGCACTAAAATCAATGATGGGTTGATACTGAGGAGGGCAGTCAGGCTACAGAATGCTATTGATCAGCTGGTAAGTTCAACAGGGTACTAGCAGATAGAATTTAGTTATGAGCTTGGGAGTTCAAATAAGGGTATGACATATACAATGATCAGTAGAGGCCTAGGAATACAGAGAAACAAAGCAACATTAGTGTACAAGTCCAAAGATGACAGCATAGGTAGATAGGGTGGTGAAGGATATATATGGGATGCTTGCCTTCATTAGCCAGAACACAAGTGCAAGGAGGTCTTGGTACAATTTTATAAAACAGTGGTTAGGCTATAGTTGGAAATTGTGTGGCATTCTGGTTGCCACACTCTAGGAAGGATATGACTGCTCTGGAGAGACTGCAGATGACATTCACCAGGATGTTGCCTGGAATGGAATGTTTCAGTTATCGGTAAAAAGTGATCAGGGTGGGTTTGTTTTCCTTGGAGCAGAGAAGGCTGTGGGGCTACCTGACAGAGGTACACAATATTATGAGAGGCATAGATAAGGTAGAGAGTAAGAAACATTTCCCCACGATAAAAGTGTCTAAAACCAAACAGTACAAGTTATAGACTCATAGAATCATAGAAAGGGCCCACACGTCCATACCGACCTTTGTGCCCATCTACACTAATCCTACTTGCCTGCATTATGACTCTATCCTTCTATGCAATGTCTATTTAAGTGTCTGTCTAAATGCAATGATTGTACATAATTATATAAATGTCATAATTGTATACGATTCCACCACCTCCTCTGGCAGTGTGTTCCAGATTATCAACCTCTCTGTGTAAAAAAAACTTACTCTGAAGGTCCCCCTTTAAAACTCCTTCCTCTCAACCCTTTTGTTTTTGATACCCTTACCAAAGGAAAAGATCTTGACTATCTACCTTACCTATGCCTCTCATAATCTTACATATTTCTATCAGGTCAGGCTCTCCAGGGAAAAGACCAGCCTATCTGATCTCTCCCCTTAACTAAAGACTTCCAATTCAGGCAACATCCTAGTGAATCTCCTCTTCACTCTCTCCAGTCTACAGTGAGGAGTAAGTGGTTTAGAGGGGATCAGAGTAAGATTCTTTCATCCAAATGGTGGTTGCAATCTGGAACACACTGCCTTAGAAGCTAGCGGAGACAGGTACAGGTACCCTCACAATATTTCAGAAGCTTGCTGGACAAGAAATCACCAGCACGTTGTAGACTATGGACCATGTGCTGGTAAAAGTATAGACAGCCCTGTTTCTGGGCTGTATGACTCCATGACAGTGGAAGTAACACACTCTCATTTACAGTTGCTAACACACGAAACATAATTAGCAACACATACTGACAGAGACAGATAGAACACCACCCACAATTTAATAATTAATAAACACACACAGATGTGCAATTGGTAATGCACACACAGTAACAAACACACAGTTAATAACACAAATGCAAGGATAAACAGTTAGCAATGCATACATTAACACATGCTACAAAAGCTCAAATGAGGCAACAACTTCATTGGACATTCTTGATAGTGTATCGGGGTAACATTTAACTTTTCAAGCCAATGTGCCCAAAACAGGTAGCTGACACAGCAAGCAGAAGAGACCTCATGATCAGAGGACTTCTTCATGGATGTTGGGACCATCAGGACAGTCACTTGGTACTAGTGAGTTGCAATCAGTCAAGAGGTCAGAGTAATCTAGCACGGCCAAGTGGGAGTCCACACATTAGTGCTGTCACGAAACACACTCCCACTGTCAGCTCTGACCTCAAATCTCTCCACCTTCTTGACTGTGGCGTTCTCCAGCTGACCCAGAGCCCAGCCACACACCCTGCCCATGCTCTGTACTCCAGCTGCAAACCTACCCACGTTGTTCCCAACCCCAATCCTGGCTCTGGCCACACAAAAACTATTGACGTTTGACTACTTGCCAGCAGAAAACATCAAATACAATCCACGTCATGGTAAACAGGATTCACTGGATCCATGAATAATATGTCATCAGATAAATAGGACAGTGTTCATTAGTCAACTGCATGGTTGAGCACATAACCCTAAAAGGTTAGAACTCAGAGTCAGATAGCATGGAAACAGGCACTTCAATCCACCAAGTCCATGGAGACCATCAAGCACCAACTTAGAGTAATCCTACACTAATCCTATATTTTTCTCCACACAATCCCATCATCTCTCCCCAAATTCTGCCACTAGGGGCAATTTACTGTTGGAAACTAACCACCGGCCCTCGTTTCACTCGGACATGGGAGGAAATGAAAGAATGCAAAAGAAACTTGATGTGCTACGCTGTACAACGCTATGAAACCTACCTGATCACAGGGAGAACGTGTGCAAACTCCACACAGACAGCACCAGAGTTCAGGACTGAACCTGGATCACTGGAGCTGCAAAAGAATAGCACTAATAACCGCACCACTGTGCCGCCCCTGACACGGCGGCTTTTAGTTAGTCAAAAAACTCGGAAGGAACTCATTATGTTTCTGATTGCTTAATTACTTAACTAGGCATATTGATTAATTCCACTGATTTGGAGCCTGCTGCATTTAAGACTTGTTAAGTCAAGATGCAATTTTATTCTTTATATCAAGTTGTTTCAAAAGATTGTTAGATGCAATTTCTGATGTGTTGTGGAAGGATCCCAAAAACATAGGTTCAAGGATGATGTACAGAATTATACATTTTGCTACATGAACAATCTCAAACAGTTTTCTTGCACTATTGCTGAACTGTTAGGTTGAAGTTGTTCAAACCTTGGATAAAATTATTCATAATTCATTGTTGCATATTGCAATAGTCTATAAGTGGCCACGAGCAGAACCTAATGCCAGTTAACTGTTGCTTGGTATGCAGCACCAGGAGGCCTTTATTGTAACAAAATGCAGTACTTTATGAACTTCCCCCTTCACTGTGCCACACAAGCAGATGTACTAATGTTGCAGCCACCTCTCACCTTTGGCACTGAAAATGGCTGGAGTTGTGAGCACTGCTGTTTGGCCCGAAAAAACATGTACGATAATGGTATGCAAATTTGCAAAAATTGGTATTCATGAGAATATCTAGTCTGTCAAATGTGCCCTGATAGCACTACCAGAGAGGGATATTCCTCCAAAGCATGTGGCCTCATTCTCTTCGTTTGATATTAGTTGTACCTGTTGTCATTGCACTCTTCTCTTTTCTCCTCTTGCTGGAGAGGTTTACAAGGACTTTCTTCTCCTATCTAGGTTGCAGCAGACAAGGGTAAAGTATGAAATCCTGCTGTCTGAATATTGGAAGGCATCCCAATTGGTGTGGACAGCAGAATCTCATATTGAAAAGGCCGAGAGTACTCTAGACTAGGCTCTGTGGCTTTCAGTGTATGTATAGTCAGCTTCAAAGACAGAGCCAGGAGTCAGAAGCCAAGGAGAGGGAAGATAGCCTAAGAAAGAAGGAATCATGTCATCTCCCTGATATCTGGCAACATTCATAAGGAAATTCATCCCATGGTCGACCAAGGTGAAAGTGGAAGAAAATCATAGTCCTTCAGACTGCAGTTCTGAAAGAAAGTTTGAAACACTAATCAGTACAGTATATCATTACCTATATTTTGGGGAAGACGATGCTGGCAAATTCACTTGTGGAGACGCAAGAGAAAATGCAGATGGTGGAAATCTGGAGCAACACACAAAATGTTGGAGGAACTCAGCGGGTTAGGCAGCATCTATGGAGGGAAATGGACAGTCGACGCTTCACACAAAATGTTGGAGGAACTAAACAGGTCACACAAAATATTGGAGCAAATCACATTTCCCTCCATAGATGCTGCCTTAACCGCCGAGTTCCTCCAACATTTTGTGTGTTGTTCCAAATTCACTTGTGAACCGGATCTCATCTGCACTGAGGGAAAAGCATAGGAAGCCTGTTTCTTTGAATAATGACTTCCCGAATGGTATGGTGAGCAGCAAACTTCAAGTTATAGAACTGATTAGTCATGATCCCGAAACAAGAAAGTTGAGTGTGAAAATGACTTTGACCTCAAATGGCAAAGCATCTAGGTGCAGGCACAAGATCAGTTTGCAAGTCACATACCTTTGTGTAAACTGCTTTAACTGACCTTAACCATTGTTCCTCAGAGAGTGGATTGAAACAGACCATTTAAATATGGTCTGCAAACCTGAGTACTTCCATGCCCCCCCCTCTTTGGTCCCCAACCTTGCCGCCAACATCTGCACTGCAGCTCCATGATATCCCACGTAACCAATGGAAGCACCAGGCTAACATCTATAGATCAGTGCAATAATAGTCATAAGACAAGAGTTGCAAAACAAACAATTTTGATAAATGCATTTTTAAATCATTCGCCACATTACAAAGTTTATATAAAACCATCAAAGCATTATGGTTATTTACTGCTGGAACTATAGGCTTTGTGCGTCCCCATCCTGGTCATAAGTCCTTTGGAAATTGGATTTAGCTTTACTATTTGCTGAAGTTTTATGTTATTTACCTCTAAAATTGGAACTACTGAGATAATTTAACAAATTCCCTAACATTTTGTCACAAACCAGCAACAAAAGAAACACACTGAGCATGATTCAGTGTTAAAAACTATTTTATTAATCACTACTTATGATAATACGTAAAATAAAAGTAAAAATGTTAGTATGTTAGAATTCAAGAATGTTAAACCTCGAACGTTAACCCCAAACCTAAACTCTTCGTGTGTGTGTGTGTGACAAAGTCCAAAACTCCCAGTTCCGGAATGGTTCTTAAAGTTCAGTTCCGCAAGCCATAAGGTGAAACATGAGCAAGGGCTTCTTCAACAACCACCGTTGTCTGAAGATAAGATGTAGATGTAGAAAAACATAGAGAGAGTACATACGAAATCCAAATGTTCCACGATGGAACCCAAACGACACTCCAGTGTTTACTCGGTAGTGACTTCCTCACCCCGAAAAGCATCCGAACCGTGGTCGTCCACACACAAATACCTGTTTCCTTCTACAGGTCAGCAACAAAGTGAACTCCACCGGATTACTTCCAACTTCCATACATGGATTTCAGTGGCAAACACAGTTATTGTTTCTCATCCATCGATAGAGAAAACAAGCAGGCTGGTGTCTCTCTCCCTTCTCTCTCTCTCTTCTTCTTCTTCTAACTTCTTCAACAACGTCATTACGTCCTTTATCTTCTATTGACGTAAGTACGCCCCACACACACATACACACACACTCTCTATCTTAAAGGGACTTTCACTGAGTCCATAACATTTGTCATGAACCTGTAGTTCAAGTGATATTCCAAATTACAAAACTCTGATTGTTCTATCAGGATTCTTCCTGAATGCAGAAGTCAGCGTCCTTTGTTGTTTATTAATTTTACTGTGGTAACCCTGTTTTTTCTTCATTCCTATTCAGGAGGATATTTAGATAGAAACCTATGATTTGTTTCATAACGATGCTTTGCAGCAAGTGAACGACGTTCTGTAGTGATAGAGTAATCCTTTGCAGCTAAGGCACTGAAGTTTGCCATCTTTCATGGTAAATACAAAATCTTATCATCATTCTGGCTTAAAATTAAGGACAAACTACTAATACTAGTATCCTACGAATAGAGAGCATCACCTACAATACATAAGTTGTTGTGCAATGTAGAAATATTCCGCAGGGAGATTTCAAACATACCATAAATATGCACCAAAGTCAGACTGCCACCATCTGAACTGATTGTCCCGTGATCCCTAACACAATGCATGTTTTATGACCTGTCTGCTAGATAAAAGGCAACATGTGCTTGACACCATAGACCTAGCTATGTGTATTGGAGGGCAATACGCATCTAACAAAGTTAAACACCAATAATTGTGTTTGCCATGCTTTTCAGTCCCATGCTTCATGAACTGTAAGAGCCACATGCAGCTTTAGCTCAATAGAATATTCTGTGATCAATACACACAATTTTAGATCGAGTGGGCAATCTCCAGAGAATAGTGTAGTGGACTAAAATTGTAACAAAAGTGAAAGTGTCCCTTTAAATGATAATGTTGCAGACCAAGCCCAGTAATGGATGTCAAGGATGGCCAATAACTAAAATATTTCAGAAAAATGTGATCCAACTTCACGAGAAATGCTTGAAGCCAATGTTGCACAAGGAACATCATTAGGTGTGCAACTGCCACTGAGAAAGTATCGGTTGGAGTGAGCACAATTCCTGTTGGGAAATACCTAGTTTCTGCACTGAATGCATGAACAAATTCAATCACTTTTCTCCCATTCCTAATTCACTCAGTAGGAAGTCACTCCAAAATACATCTTCCAGGTTTTCTCTCTCTTCCCAGAACAACCTTAATTATTAGTAGATCTGGGTTGTTGCATATTTCAAGACTGAAATAAAAGAATTTTAATAATAGTACCAGCTTACGTGATACACAGTGTAATAATAAGGATGCTCTCTTAAGTCTCTACTAAAATTAAGTTTGTATATGTTTGATTAAAAATAATTAGACTACACCAAGCAAATATTAAACACAAGTATGAAATTGAAGGACATTCCTGAATTTCCTGAAATTCTTACATTTCTGCATTCAACAAGGTCATTGTCCGCCACCTTCAAAGAGATTGCACCACCAGACCCTCTCTTTCAGTATTTCACAGAAACCATTTCCTCTACAACTCCCTGGTCTGCTGTTCCATTGCCACCACCCACCCACTCTTCGAGCTTTTTCTCTTGCAACTGCAATTGACCAACACTTGTCCTTTCACCTCTTCCCCTCCGACTGTCCAGGGACGCAAACAGTCTTTCCACGTGAAGCAGCGATTCACTTGCACTTCTTCCAATCTAGCGTACTGCATTCGGTGTTCACAATGTGGTTTCCTCTACATTGGAGACACCAAAGACAGATTGTGTGATCACTCTGCAGAATACATGCATTCAATCTGCAAGGCAACTTTGAGCTTCCTATTGCCTACCATTTTAATTCCCCATCCCATTCCCTCTCTTGTTACAATGAGGGCCAATGCAAGCTTCAGGAACAGCACCTAATCTGCCATCTGGGTACAATGCAGCCTTCTAGACTTAATATTGAATTCTGTAACTTCAATTAACTTAATTTCTCTGTCTGTATCAGTCATCCATCTGTGATATTGGCTCAGCTGTTTGTTGCCTTTTCCCTTTTTTGTTTCTTTTTTTGCCTTCAGGGAGTAGAGAACATCCCAACATCTACGTTCAGACTCTTGAGCTGCTCCCATTCACTCTTAATTTTTTTTTAAAAATGGCTTGTCCACGTGGTCACCCCAGTTTTACCCTACTAGAGGCATCTCCCCCTCCCCCACTGGGAAAATGTTAATTCTGTTGCCCTTCCCACATACAAGGCCTGACCTGCTGACTATTTCCAGCATTTCTGTTTTAATTTTAGATTTCCAGCATCTGCAGTTTTTTTATTTTCACTTATTTTACTAACTAGATGGCCTAAAGCTGAAACATGTTAGGATGGAAGCTAAAAAAACTCAGTCAAACCTGAACCAGCAGATCTGCAAGCAAAATATGGTGGATGCTTTTTTAAAAAAACATATGGGAAATATGAAGAGAAAATTCAAAGGACTTATGACTTATGTTTGTTATTGTAATAATTTCCATATATTATTTATACAAAGAACCAAACTACTGTGATAATTTGATCTATTGCATCCATGACAAGAGCTTGTAAAGTGAAGATAGTGGTTTAATTGGTGGAAGTTTCAAGGTACAGTAGAGCAGTTTCTGGTTGATCACAATCAAGGCTTTATTTTGTTGACCTGCCAATACTTTCTCCATTCCCAATAATGTGATCTCACCTCAGAAGTAACAAATAATGAAGCATTTCATCACAGAAAAGAACTTGGATGAATATATTTCCTTTCAAATGGACCAAAATATCTAACAGCCATCGTAGAGTTGAAGTGGGTCACAGATGAAATGCAGTAAAATATGGTGTCCAATTTATGTACAACATGGTTCCACAGAAAATAATGGTGAATATTACCAGAAATGCTGGGTTTTTTTTGCTGAGAGATGTGTTCTAGCTAGGATAGTGACAGAACTTCCGAATTTCGAACAGTGCCAATGGATTGCTTACATTACCTGAGAAGGCAGACATGGTTAGTTTACATTTCACCTCATATAATAAAACATTTCCTCAGTATTGCAATCATTTGTCAGAATAGATTCATTGCTTGTTTCTGTAGTGGATTTTGAATTAACTGTTTTAACTCAGAGGACAAAAAAAATTGAAAGAAGGGAAACTGGTTCATCCAGTACACCCTATCCCTTGGGAAAGACAATTATGGGGTAAAAATTTGAAAGTTCTCCAAACTCCTTAAGCAATCAAAATACTCCAGGAATAATATAGCAGGATACTATCTCTTCTTGGCAATTATTTCTACCTCAGCCATTTGCAGATTGAGCCATTTCACTGAGTATTCACTGCAATCAGTTCCATTGGTCTAAAATTCAATGGGTAAAGTACTTTATGCCCTTAAGTATTTAAGAATCTTCCTTGATAAGTCTATGCATCTCTCAAGTACAAAAATTACGTCTAAGACTATGAGCCAAACTGGTAGTACTTTGGTTAAATGACCTCTCAATTTTCTTGTTCCTTTCTCCATCTACATACAATCACGTCTGGAATTCATCGAGATCTACCTGTCAGAGGATCTGCTCCTACTTCCCATCGAAATCTAACTCTTGGCAAGGTAATTTGAAAACAAAACAGGTTCCAAATACATGCTGACTGCGGCCAGTTCTTAATTAGCACCACATCCTTAATTCCTCCTGGCTTCTTGTGCATCCCTGATCATCCCTCCCTTAAAGATCCTCAGGAAAATAAGGTCTCTGGTAACAAACACTTCCTTTCCTTTCTTTTGCCCAATGCCAATTTATGTCCGGTTTTGAAAAAAAATTGAATTACAGTTGGTGCAAGAAAACAAATCCATTATCTTTTAATTTATTTTCTTTTAATCCACTGTCCATTTCTTCATTTAGCTTGAGTAAAATGAGAAATTCCACTTAAACTATTGCTTCATTTTAGCCAGCCCTTCATTCTTTTGGTGCTCAAATCAAATTTATGCTCTTTCAGCAACTTACTGACTAGTACTGACGGGGGAAAATTATTTACCTCAATTTTGACCTTCCTCTTTGTTCTTGTAAAAAAAAAGACTATAACTCCTCCACAATGCTAATACAGCTCACTCCCAGCATAACCATAGGAGGTCTTCATGATCCTCATGTAGGTAGGAGGTTACAGAGACAGGGAGCAGCATAGCCATTTAAACACAAGCATGAGAATTTTAAGTCTGAGGCTTTGTGAGTCAGGGAGCCATTGAATGATGGCTAGGCTGTTACAGAAGAACTTAAAAGGTAGCATTAGGCACAAGGAAAAAGCTTTCCAAATTGCCAGAAAAAGTAGTAAGCCCGAGGACTGGGAGAATATACAAGGGTAAACTTGTTCAAACCACAAAAAAACACATTACAAAAGCTGCTATAAATAGATAAAAAGGGCAAATGTGGGACCCTTACAGATAGAGAAAGGAGAAGTGATAATGGGAAATAGGAAAATGGCAAAAGAATTAAGCAAATATTTTATGCCTATCTTCGTGGAATACAATATACTCCATATGTTTAACTTCTGCCCTACTTGCTTAACTTTTTTTTAATATATATTCCTTCGTGGACTCTCTGCATCGTGCTTACAACTTGCTTGTCCACTTTTCTTCGAATCACCACCAAATTTGGATATGATACACTCAGCCTCTTTATCTAAGTCATCAACACAGATTGTAAATAGATGAGGTCCCAGCACTGACTGTTCTAGCAGCCCACAAGATCCAAATGTCAGGCTAACTGGTTTACAATTTGTGTTTTCTGTCTTCCCCCTTCCTTGAAGACAGATGTTCCATTCACGGTCTTTCAATTGACTGGAACAACCACTCCAGAATCTAGGGAGTTTTGGAAGATCTCAACCAACAAATCCACCATCTCTCCTGCCACTTCTTTTAAGAGCCTTGGATGCAGATTGTGAGATAGAAGGGACTTGTCATCCTTTATTCCCCTTGGTCTACCTAGTAACTTTTCTCTAGATTAAGTGATTATTTTAAATTCTTCCTTTTTATCCCCTAGATTTTTTGCTAATATTGTGAAGCTGAAGATGAATACAGTTTTTGCTCAAAGTCTCCGTCATATCCTTATTTACCATAATTACTTCTCCAGTCTCAACTTCTTAGGAACTGAACTGCTCTCTTCCTTTTAAGAAACTTGTAAAATCTCTTAATCTATGCTTTCCCTCCAATTTCTTTTTTTAGCCATTTTCCCAATCTTCTGGATAACCACGAGTTATCACAACATTGTATGATTTTACTTTCAATTTGACAGCATTCTTAACTTCCTTGTTTATCCATGGATAGATCATTCTTCTCGTGGAGTGTTTCTGAATGGAATATTATCTTTGTTCAGCTTGATGCAACAGCTCCTTAAATATCTACCACTGCTTCTATACCCTTAGTATTAATTTATTTTGAACTATGCTTGGAAGTTCCCATTTTTTAAGCATAACTAAATATGACCAGCGTGCAATTACACATTGTCCAATCAGATTTCGTGTTTGATGGCTACACCAACTGGGAGCAGTCACCGAGAAATTCACATTGTTTGGACTTAAAGCTTAAATGGCTGTCGTACCAGGGAATAATGACTGACAGAGAAAGAATAAACACTACCAGGGACAAGAATGTAGAAATGGTGAGCAATGTCAAGTGCAGAGGTATCGCAGCAAACAGACCCAAGTAGTTGAAAGCACGAAAGTGCAAAAAGTAGAATTTTTACCCTGAGATACAAATTACCCAGGGAGGAATAAAAGGAAATCATGGAATTTGGAGGATTAAGGGTATCAAAATGTGGTTGGATTTGCTCTTGCGAATAATTGAAACCAGGAATCTGGAAAAGTCATGGGACAGAATAGACATGAATAAAACTAGGAGTCTTTTGGAGGACATAGAGGCCATGACTATAAAAGACAGCAGACAAGGACAATGCTTTAAAGTTTAAGTTTCTGAGGATGGGAAACTATTTGCTGCAGGAACTGACAAGGAATACCTGAGCAAAATGGGCCCAGTGGCAGGGGACAGCAGGGCAATTAGAGTGATATGCAATGTGGAGTCTAGAATCGAAAAGCATGAAAGGTGGTGTGGTACTCTAAAAGGTGGAAAAAATACCAGGGGAGGGAAAAAAAATGTGTATGCGCCAAACCACCAAAGTGGTAGAAAGTATAGCCAGCTGCAAATGTTCTAATAAGAGGGAAGATCTCACGTCCTTAGAGCCAAGTTTCAACAATGCCCTAAAATCACTGCAACCATGTACCTTAATAAGTTTCCTAAACAGCACTTCATTAAACATTTTTTAAAATACTCCTCTGTGATAATAACTACATTAAAAAAAATGACTGTACATTAAATCTTCAAAAAATCTGTTAGGCACTATTTGTTTTATGTATGTGTTAGCCAAATTTGATAAACTCAATTTTCAAAGTGACAATTAAGTTTATCCTATATATCTGATGACCTCCCATAACATCTTAAAATTTCCTTGTTTAAAAAAAGTTCCAGTTTCCGATGAACCCCATTCATTTTCAAGATTACGTTTTGGTCATACCATAATCATCTTCCCTTGCAAAACTTTCTATTAATTCCTTTGTCATTTTATCTGCCTGGTATTTTTACAGAATAATTTATCTAGGTTAATTTTTTTCCTTCTATGCTTGAAATCTCACTGAATGGAAATATTTATTTTCCTTCAATTCTGATGAAAAGTCATCAACCTGAAATGTTCACTGTTTTTCTCTCCATAAATGATGCCTAACCTGCTGAGTACAATTCCACAATGTTCTCTTTTTCCACAATTCCAGGATCTGCAGTTTATTGCTTTTCTATTTTCAGACTTTTATTTCAAACTGTATTTCAACAGTTGTTTACTTTATGATTATCATTTTTATATTTCCCAATTACTTCACTTATTTTTCTAGAACTAGTTAAAGAAGTTTCTTCCTCCTAAAATACATTCAGACTTCAAAACCTCAGCCCAGCATAACACATTTACCACTTCCTGATGTAACTCAATCTTTTACTCCTCTAAACATCAGTGTGCACCATCATTCATTCCAATTCCTCTTGGTAATGAAGTATAACCTGGATGTACAATAAAATGTTTAAAATGAAGAGCTAAAAGTATAAATCATTATGAGATGTAATAAGTTACATTGTCATTAAATAACATTAAGCATGGACTAATTTGCTTTCCTTCATTGCTTTGAAGTTAAATTTAATAACTGAGCTTTGCACCTTACCAAACATATTTGAAAAGCAGATCCCAGTAACAATTTTGTTGAGGATGGGCATATATTCTGGAATCACATGTGAAAAATGTGTTCTCGAATTGGTAATAGAAGTTAAAGAATCTGAAAGCTGAAACAAGGTGAATCTCTCCACCCTGCCAGTGTTAGTCTTCAATGTACTTACAAACTACAATTGTTTATTTTTTCCCAGTAACTCATTCCAGCAACATTATTGTGTAACTTAACAAACTGAAACAAAAATAGATTTTTCCTAGTTTCAATAAAAATAGAATTATAAATTAATTGCAGTACACTATCTAAGCAAAGCTTTGTGATTATATACAGCTCATTGGTTCCAAAACACTTAACATGTATGAAATAAACAAAGTTGATAAATGTTTTAATAAAGGAATTGTCTAACTCACCATCATATAAATTTTTATTTCCCTACACCCCCACCAATATTCTTCTTCTCAGAGAAATAATAGTATTCCTTAAAACTTCAAAACAAAGTAAACCGAAGAAGGCCAAGTAGAAATAATCATTTGCAATTTCCATCATCAATCTAAGTGTAAAGCTTCAAGTGTGGTCAAAGAATATCAAGCTCAACTTGGATTAATGTGTTTTGCATAAGGAAACACGAGTATAGACAAAATATCTGAATATAATAGATGCCATGTAAAACAAACAACGAAATAAACTTTGTAAGACATTTTCCTAGCATGCAGCAATTGCAGTCCATGAAAGGATATATCTAAATGATCACCATTAATGTTACTTTAATAAATTATCCAGAAAATTCACGCGGATTGCTACAGGACATGCCCCGCAACATTGCCGGCAACTCCCACAGATCTCCCAGCATCTGCAGTGCTGATGACAAAATGACGCTGTACACAGAAATGTACTTTGGGCAACCAAACAGCACAAACAAAACCTGCAAATTGCAAACTGAAATAAATCTGTTGATAAAATTCTACTCTATAGTTAAACTTCAGTTCCACTACTGTAATATTTCAAGCAGTTATGAATGCCAGTCACTAACTTATGATCTTTCCTTCAATACATCTTTTCACGAACAACAACATTTATTCCAGCAAACCCAGAAGAATTTAGGACGATTAAATCATGGGCAAAATCATCCTGGCAAAATCACCCTGGCAAAATCACGTGGAATATTTCACATACTGGATTATTTCTAAATAAGAAAATTCTTCCAATCGACTTCATACACCGATATCCAAATTTTATTTCAATAGAAATGAAAACATAATATCCTTTCCAAGTAGCTGTTGTCAGCCCTCTACCAGTTAAGTGCTCTCTATTGGACATGATTATTTTATAATGTATATTGATGTTAAAAGAGACGTGTTATCACATCGAAACAGATGTCACCAGCATCGCTTCGCCAAACGTAGCTGCAACGTAGCCACAACCCTTCAGTCACTCAGTATAGTTTCTGTAATTCCGCCAACCACGACCCGATCCCCGTACGCTTAATAATAAGACATGTAAACGATAGAACTAACTTCTATTTAATATTCTTTAAAATAGCGCATACAACTAGAATTAAAATGTACGATCTATGCGAATTACGCTTTTTGACTGAATATTAATAATTTATTGACACTTAGATTTTTGGTTACCATTTATCTTCCAAACCATTACGACGTGATTTTAATTTTTTTGGTAAAAAAAAATTAACGTTGAATGAATTGGCCTGAATGACCTAATATTTTATAAGCTCGTACGAGCTCCAAGGAACATCGCAAAATGATGCAAAAGTTAAACCTAAATGTTTCATTTAAGAATTCTGATACAACAATAAAATTAATCTGGGGACTCCCAGGATTACAGTGTGAAAATAAACACGGATCATGATCTGCATTAAATAGGATTTATGGAGGCTTAGAATAAAATTATAATATGACCAAAGCTCTAGCCCTTTTAACCCGAATCACAAGGTTGCACCCGAAAACGCAGGATTAGGAGAGACATTTTTAAAACTAGGGTATCAAAATAATGGTCCCATGTTATGAAATAATAAAGGAACCTACATTTAATTGAAATAAATGATAAACGTATCATTCTTAATACAGAACTGATTAAAAATCTCAAACCTGAATTCTATACAACTAGTATTATTTAGGATAACAAAACCTCACTCTTTTCAGAATAACGACAGCCAACTCTGCACCAGGTGGACCCAAAACCAACGCTTCATTCAGATTCGATATACATTTCTTACTCAATCGCAAAACAGGGTACAGAAAATCCATTTTCATATTTTTAGCCTTAATCTGGGTTGATATGAATAAATTTGCCATACGAGTGACAGGGCGGAAAAAAAAGCGAGAAAGGGGATAAGGGGCAGATAAAATAAATGTTATCGGAAGGAAAACGCAATGGGTGCTTGAATTAAAAAGTCACACAAAGCAGTTTACTAAATACCGTTCAAAAATCCATGGGATCGCTAAAAATGCGCACAAATGAATGCACCAAAAAGCATGCAACCCGTTTTTGAACTTGACCTTTAGCTCAACTTGTACTACAAACTATGAAAGAAGCTATTTGTACGAATTACTCATTCAGCTCTTACACATGCATTTACAGGAGGGGGGAGAGCTAGTACCTTCAATTCAGTATTTACATGAAATGAATTGAACCGATTGAAAATCGATCTGATTCTTTTTTCTCTGCCCCCACCACCACCATTCCCCGCCTCTCGCTTCTCCCTGTGACCACTCCACCTAACCTGACCACCGAGGAACCGCCCCCCTCCACCACCATTGGTCGGATCTCGCCAGCAGCGCCCTGACGCACGGTGTCTGTGGGACCCGGCCCACTTTCCCACTGGCCGACGCCCCCGTCAATCCCCCCGTGCGTCACAATGGTTAAGGAGGACATCAAGTCAGGTTGCCGTGAATCCGGAGAGGCCCAGCGGTTTTAAGGACAAACTCGGGGTGGGGAAGGGTGGGAAGGAGATGATGAAACACACGCACTTGTCCTTATCCGAAACCACATCACTTACTGACAAATATATATCTCTGGAAAAGAAAAGGCGCTCGCCTTCATCAAAAGTGCCCATTTAGGAAAAGAGAGGGGGGATTAAATCAAACGCTGCGGAGCTGTCACTCTGATTAAAACGATGGTTATTTTTTGAATTTTAAACCGTTCCCCATTCTGACGCAGCTCGGGGGCGCCGGCTGACATTTAAAACACACACACACAGCACACGCCCGGCGCTTTGTATAAGCCGGTTACTTGCTACAGCAACCAGCCAGGGGCCCCCGCCCCCTCTTTCTGCTCCTCACACACACATACACACACACACTCCCCCTCCCTCCCTCCCCGTTGCCCAAAACGGCGGCAAAGCCGCGTCAACCGCCAGAGAAAGACGCACAGGAGATGAGCCGGTGAAAGGCACCGCTCACGGGATCACAGCCATTACCGAGCGGGCGGGAGGGAGGGGGTTCGCGTCCATTTGTTCAGCTTCACCACAGTTCAATGTGACTTGCCTGGTTCTCCCCCGCAGCTGCAGCAGGAGGAGGAGGAGGAGGCGCGGCCCCGATGGCTGTGTCCGGCGCTTGGCAGCACGATCGCCCTCCCCCTGTCTGGCTCGCTGGATCCGATGTAACGTCCCGTCCGTCCCCCCTCTCGCAGCAAAGCCGCAGCCGCACAGCGCCAGGGCCCCGTCGCCAAGGGAAGCACGTCGTCAGGCGACAGGCCGCAGCACCACCCGCCTCCCCCCCCTCCCCTCGCAACGCGATCCCTCCGCGATCGCGTCACCCTCCCACCGTGCGCGCACGGGTACACGCCGAGGCCGGGGGTACGAGCAATGTAGGTCGCACCACGCCCCCCCCCCTTCCTCCGCCGCTCGGCCCAGCGAGCGGGAAGACAGGCGGGAGGTCGGTCGGCCTGTTGCTGCTGCTGTTGCTGTTGTCGGTGGGAATCGAAAGGTTCAGCAATGGAGTCGTTAAATTGGTGCCGCGAAACACTGGTTGAGTCAGGGAGCGATTACTTTTGGTAAATTATAACTTGACCAAATATTAAATGCAGCAAGTGGGTGACCCCATCTCCATTCTTTTTGATTTATCTCCATCCTTTCCGATTATCATTTCCGACGTTGCAACAGTGATCGTATTTCAGAAGCATTTCGTTGTTCCTGGAGAGTGATCGCAAAGGCGCTATACAAATGCAGGTCTTGCTGCTGGATCTGAAGTGCTTAGATGGTGCAAGGCTTTCTTCAAAGTCGACTGGGGGGCGGGGGGGCGGAGAAAATGCAACATCCTCACCAATTCGTGGGCCCTGACTACTCAAGACAGAAAGGGCATCCAGAAAGGCAATGAGCACGTTAAGTCTTCGCCGTGAAAGCACGTGGAGGTCGGGCATAAATATCGCAAGGAGTGTACAGCATCCCAAATTATCCAGCCCCCTTCCCCAATCCAGAACTTCTGGCGCTGTCAGCCACCTCTGAACTGGAGTGGAAGCAAACCATCCAAACCCGTAAAGAACTGAAGAAGACCATTTAGATGGAATTTATTTGGTTGGCTAGGGCTGTGGGACATGACATTTGAGAGTTGTATGTATAAATATGGCATTTGTTTTCACAATACCAGTGACAAGGAATATTTTATACAGCTCCAGATCATAAATAGTTGCAAAGACTGTGCAAGCACTGCAAATCCATTAAAGCACAGGAAATATGTTTTTAAAAATGGTGTGCATCAAAATAAATCAAGGATGGTGATTACAAATTTTCATAAGTGATAAGTCAGGGTGAGTTACACAGATCTGTTACGCTGTTGACTATTATACTTCAGAATGGTATATTTGGTATCTGAGTTATAGAGTGGTTTAGGTGAGTATGCACATTGTCTTACCTTTAGTCCCCTTGTTTAGTCCCCGTATGGTAGGATTTTCTTGTGCCAAATGGATACTACAGCAGGCAGTTATTGGGTGAGAGTTGCTATGGTTGTAACTGTGAGCTCACGTGTTCAATGCCATTAGATACAGGGTCTGATTTTTTTTAAACTGCCCATGACTCCTGGGTAAATGAGTTGCTGCAAACTCTTATCTCGCAAGAGGGGCAAATTCTACATTCCAGAGATGACAGCAGTTTACTGCGTGGGTTAATTACATAATTGTATTATATGCATCATAGCTCTAGCAGGTTGTCAACGTTTTAGAATGACAGGAGTGCTCTGATTTGCACACAGTTGAAATTCAAATCATACGAATAATGACATTAATAAATAGACCACACATGTAATGAAGTTTTTTTAGGGGGAGTTTTTTTTCCACTATTAGATTAGGCCCATTTGAAAATAGACTAGCGATGTTACCAACATTACTACAATTTTGCAGCATAACAATGTGTATTTAAATTTAATATCTGTTGTTCATCAGAATGAGATTTATTATCACTGACATATGGTGTGAAATTTGTCTTGTGGCAGCAATACAACGCAAAGACATAAAAATCTATAAATTACAAAAATAAATAGTGCAAGAATAACAAGGAATTATGTGGTAATGTTCATGGATCGCTCAGAAAGCTGATGGCAGAGGGGAAGAAGCTGTTCCTGACTTGTTGAGTGTGGGTCTTCAGGCTCCTGTACCACCTCCCTGGTGCTAATAATGAGAAGGGGGCATGTTTCAGATGGTGAGAGCCCTTAATGATAGATGCCACCTTCTTGAGGCTCCGCCTCTTGAAGATGTCCTTGATGGTGGATGTCTCATTGTATCATTTGAATGTATTATCTTAGCAATTGCATGAATAGAGTTAATGTTGAACATATATATCACGTGTTAGTATGGATTTTTTGAATAATTTGCACTTAAATATTTAAGGAGTTAAGAGGTCAACCTATTTGTTAAATTTACAAAGGAAAGTAAGTACACAAGTGGATTAATTAGTTCTTTTTGTCTGTTCTGATATAT
Organism: Pristis pectinata; assembly: GCF_009764475.1. Lineage (NCBI taxonomy): Eukaryota > Metazoa > Chordata > Chondrichthyes > Rhinopristiformes > Pristidae > Pristis > Pristis pectinata. The sequence continues at coordinate 128,174,969 of NC_067406.1, forward strand.
GTAGCTGATCTGTGACCCAACTCTAATAAATCTGCTTTTACCCACATCCTTTTAATAATTTTGGTTAATAAAATCCTGTTAATCTCAGACTTGAAATCTGCAGTTGACCTAGCAACAATTCACAGTTGTGAAAGAGAGTTTCAAGCTTCCCCTGACTTAATGCATAAAGATGATTCCAAACTTCACTTTCGAAAGGTCTATTCATCGTTTTTAGACAATACCCCCCTAATCCTTGGTGGTAGTTTTTCTCTATCTAACCTATCAATTTCCCTTTAATATCTTGAAGACTTCAATAAACAGCCACTTAATCTGAATTCCATGGAATACAACCTTAGTCTGTGAATTACTTAACCCTTGGATTTTATGTATGTTATTGGTAAATCAATGTATCTGATAAATGGTGTTACTTGGTTTCTCGTTATGCATTCTTTATAATGTTAGTAGTCAAAATTAATTGCATATAAATAAGTTAATAGATATTTTCAGAAACCTTTTTGATAATTAGTATTACAAATTAAATAAAATTATTTTAACTGAAATTATTAAATTCTTTTCCACTTTTTTACCAAGAAAGAGGAAAAGGGATTTTTTTAAAACTTTTGCAGTTTTGTGTAACTTGAACTGAAGTGACTGATGGATATAAAGATGGAATAGCAAAGAAAAAATTAGGTTTCCTAATCCTGTAGTTCCAGCTTTCTTCACGATTGAAAGTGATTTTAACATTTCAAATTTTTTCCACCCAGTAGTTTTGTTGAACACTGTGACCTCTTCACTGTTATTACAGAATATTCACAGTTTTCCAAAATGTGCTTCTTTGAAGATAGTGAGTCTGGTAAAAGAATTAGAAATAGGTACAACTACTGTTTTTTTAAAAGTAATGGAAGTGTCAATGGTACATCTATGATGAATTATCTGGAAAATTGACATGCTTCATCAGCAAAATTGAAACTTCAAGTCAGTTTTTTTTCAGGCACAGAAAGCTTTTGATAAGGTGGCACAAAAGAGATGACGTTATCACAGACAAATCTGGTGAAATCAAATGATAGATACTTGATTTGGCAGCAAGTTGGTTGGTTGCCTGCAAAGTATTGTTGCTTTTGGAAGTGTTTTGCACAGAGACCTTTTAAAAATTGTATCAATAGGAATCTGTTATGAAGGCAAATAAAGTACTAGGATAAAGCATGTTATACAATTCCAAGAAAAATAGCATCCTTTCCGAGACTTAAGTAGGTCTCATCTAGAATACTCTGTTCTGTTTTGGAGGTAAATTGTACAATGAAAGTAATATGCAATGGCATCATTTTACACTTTGTCAACATCAAAGCAGAAGCCAGCCATTTAGCTTCTCAAGCTTATTCTCATTTATTTACACAGTGAATGATGCATAGGTCAACCTCATGTGCCTGATCTTACTCCATATTCCATGATATCCTCTTATATATTGATCTTGGCTGATTCTTCTTCCTGATAATCTCTTTCTCACAACATTTAAATTAATGTTTTTTATTTGTCACTCCTGCTGTAACTACAATTATTTTTGTATCGTTTTCAACTGAAGCCTATATATGTATGTTTGTAAGTTAAATTCTTATGTTTTTAATCTTTAATCTCCCTTCTGTAATATTTTTGACAAAACCCTGCTTTATTTATTAGCTACATGTCCTTTTCTCGTTTATCCTTTCTGACAGGACTTTTGTTCCAGTTCAGTTCAGGTGAACTCTATAAAACAACATGGTTCCATCCTGATCCTGTAATGACTGATGCCAATATCCCATGAAATAGAGTCACTTCTCACAACACTCCCTTAGCAAAAATTGTTCACCTTTCTGCTTTGTTTGTCCCTTTGCTAATTAGCACATGGCTTGAGTAGTAATCCTGAAAATACCCACCTTTTGAGTCCTTGCTTTTAAATTTAGCTCCTTTCAACTAATATTTTCCAATGTTCCTTACTTTAGCACTAGTTAATCAGTGTGAACGTAATCAGAAAGACACTATTATGTTATTCTTGGCTGCATGCATTTCTTGTAGTCCAACACTGAAGTTATTGTGTGGTTACTGAGAGTAAGCTACGTGACTTGTTTTGTTCCAGCTATAGTCTGGGTTGTCACGAAGATCCCTCGATGAAGGTTAGGGTATAGGCCTTGCCTAAACCAATTCAGCAGGGTCCTCTCCAAGGAGATAATACCTTCGACCATGATAGATGCTCTCTTCCTAATTAATGACACAAATCTTCTCGTGGGTTCACCACAGAACCCTGACCATCCCAAGATTACATCTAACCTTAGAATGTTCATTGCAATGTAATCTCCTACTGGTCACTCTTCCCTGTATTGTCAGGGCTCTGAACAGCACAGTTTGAGTGACCACCACATTGTGCATCTTTTTCTTAAAAACACCCAATATTGTGCATATGCTCTCTTTTCCATTGTTCTTGCATCTCTCTATCAAATGTAATCTGTTTTATTATAATTCCAAGTGAAGCTTTGGTTGTCTTTATAGCATCAAATAACGTATAATGTTTGTACAGTACACGTTATATGGTTCATACTTATTATTCAGTCAATGCAGCAAGAACCATATACGACTGGGACAAACAATAAGTCAATTTAAAATCTATATTTACACTTAAGGGTGTTTGACACATCTGATAGACTAATCCTGGGAGAGCAGTCACAGTGATCATCGATGCTCCCCTGCCAGGTAAACAAGCCCTGGTGGATAAGAGGTCCTTTGTCAGGGCTTTGGGTAATGGCACATGAATGAAATTGATTGCTCATCTGGCCTAAATGTGCCAATGATATAATAATATAAAGGAACCGGGCAAGGGCTGTAATTTTTAGGCAAAGCTGTGAGAAGAATGGGGCTAGAGGGATGCAGGTCAGTTGCTTGGAAAACTTACTTGTGTATGAATTAATACAAGAATATTTATTCATTTAACAGCATAAAACTATTTATTTAATTAGATACAGTCACATATGTCACATAAATTATGCACTTGAGTCAAGTGACTATAAGAAAGCAGAGTGGACATCAGCCTTTCGCCATTATTCAAGTATACAGTATATAGAAACCATGAAAATGAGTATAAATCAGTGCTATTTTAGAGGAGCACCAAATCATCACTTGACAAATGCTGAAGTAAACACATCTATTTCTGATGGTTATGAGCAGTAAACATAAGCAACTAGTTACCTGCCAATCTCAATCAAAATAGGTACATCAGTCAACAGGCAATGAACTGATATGGAACCTTTTTTAAGTCGATTTACGAGTTGATTGGAGGCTAATTAATCACGTTCATTTACTTTTCAAGTTAACAGCTATTGAGAATTTTGATCTCTTTAATCTATTGCTAGTGAAATGAGTTTACATTATTTGTTAAATGGGTAGTTTTGCACTAAATCATTTTTTTAAATGGCTTTGGATTTTGCCTTATCAAGAACATAACTAATCAGTAATTTTCAAATGATAAATGAGGCTTTGAAATCATTCATGAACCAAATCAGAAACTTTGCAGACCAGCCAAATTTGATATTTAACAAATATAAACCAGTGTTTCATTCTTTACCAAGATTTGGGAATCACAATGGAAAGAGTTGGTACGACAGAAGTGCAATGCTTTCAAGTTTGTAATACAACACACAATGAAGAATCCTGTGCTGTAGCAGGGACAGTCAGCAGCACAGTCGACATTTCAAAAGACGGTGCTGATAACTTATTGCCAGTGCCAATGATGGACCGGATGTCTGTGAGGAAATGTGGGCGAGTCCCTGTGGAAGCTCTTGTACCCAAGTTAAGAAAATTTGCCTGATCAAATTTCCCAATCTGTACTTTTATTTTGCTTCTACCCACTTTCAATAGTCTTCTGCTTCACAATGCCTCTGTCTGAATTATGGCATTCCTCCCCACAACATTTCTCTTTATCATCACAGCTGCTTGCAAAACTTTCGCTATTTTCTCTTGGATCTCCCTGTGCTGCTGACAAATTCTCATTTTCCCTGTTGCTGCACTTGTGGTTTCCTAAATTCCCCCTTTCACCCAAATATTGGAATGTCTCTATTTTGCATTTCTTGCCAGTAAATTTCCACTCTCACCAGCTACTGAAAGATAATCTTCATTTTTTTTCGGTTGTGCGATGCTTGTTAAATCATTTTAAAGTGAAAGATATCTTGGGATTTAAATAAAAATGGTCCTTAATTGTAGTTGATAGGTGAATTACATTGTTCCAAGTTATCTAGATAGTCTTTGTTATGAAAATTATACCATGTCTTGATTAGTGGTGTTGTATTCCTTCATTGTTAGTGGTCATGTGAAATGAAAATAAGTTTTAAAACTAATTTACTACTAAATCCCTCGGCTTACTCTAGATGGCAGACACATAGACACTGTGATGTCGTTACTGAATATCAGTGCTGTTGCCTCGGGTCCTGTGCATGTGCACAGTTGTCTCTATGCATGCAATGTCATTTGAATGTCATTGTTACTGATCATGCCAAACAATAGAGCTGTTTATATGGCATCATTAAACATCAGTGTTTTCTTTGGTAAAGTATTAGTGAAGATCATTGAAGAATCAGCTTGTTATTGTTCCCTAAATCCTTGGGGCATGAGATGGATTTCTATTGAAAGTTCTGCATTCTTTCTGGTTGATGCATGGATTAGAATGCTTCTATTTTCATCTTTGGGACTTGGATTCATAGACAGCCTTAATATGAAACTCTTCTTTCTTTATTGACTGTAAGAAGCCAAAATGAAATGAGTTTTCAAACTCCCAGCCAAGATTGTGCCGAGCAGCTGAATAAAGTACAGACAATGCTTATCTGGAAATTACTTGTAGAGTGCCAAAGAAATATTATAAAAAATATCTAAGTGGGTAAGTGGGTTAGGATTTTTACATTTCAAAATACAGCAGTTAAGTGTTATGGTGGGTGTTAATCCTTTTAGGGAATAAAAGCCAAAATCTATAGCATTATTAAAACAATTATATATAAAATGCTATAGTGTCAATAACATGACGATTGATACCCATGACAATGATGTACCTTGTACACTGGCTTCCCAGAGCTGCAGTTAATAAGGGTCAATGTCCGCCTTTGGAATTGACATAATATATAGGCAGAGATTGATAATCTAACAGAAAAATGCCTCAATGCATAGATCTGTGAACCAGTTAAGCCTTAATTTTTTTTTAAATTTTTACTCAAATCAGGTCAAGTTGAATATTGCAAATAAGCAGCCAAAAAAACTTACTGCAACAACTTTCATTAAAGTGGTGCTACAACTGTTTAAAATAAAACAAAACACTTCATAGCACCATATGAAAATAAAATCAAAATGGCTTGAAGGTTTGAGGTGATTTTTTTTAAAGAGAGATGGAGGCATTTTATATGGTTAGGAAAGGATTTCCATGGGCCCATGCGACTGAAGGCTGTGCTGTCAATGTCTTTCAGATGCTCTGAAAGATATCAGAACAACAGAGATTAGAGAACTTGAAGAATATTAGGTGCCAAGTTGACTATGGTCATGAAGGGATTTAGAAATAAGAATTTTATATTTAAGGTGCTGGTGACAACAAAATGCCAAAGTAGATCGGCAAACACCAGGAATGATTGGAAATCAAAACTTACCGGTAGAGAAGGATATGTGTCAGAGTATTTGGGCAGATGGTGTTTATGGAAGGTAAACAATTGGAGGCAGATAAAGTAAGTACTGGAGTAAGTTGATTCTACAGGTGATGAAGGCATGTACAAGAATTTCAACAGCTGAAGGACTGAAGGAAAATCAGAAGATTTTAATGTTAGGGAAATTAGTTCTTTGTGGGAGAATATTGGGGCTGAACAGAATGTAGAGTTTATAAACTGCTGGTTCAACCTGAGAAGATGGCCAAGGACAGGGACAGAATTTGTAGCAGGAGCCAAATAAAATGGACTTCCATTGTTGAGTTGAAAAAAATGAATTGTTCAAAATGTTTTTGCAACACAGTACAAATGTAAAGGAGTTTGTGAGTGATGGTGAAGAGGTAAAGTTGAACATCTTTTTAATTTAAAAAAAAGCAGTATAAAGCTCATTACAAATGTATTTGCAATTATAAAATTATAAAGATAAGTATTAATTTACATATTTTCAAAAGAACATGTGTGAGCATACAAGCCCAAATTCAAGAGATTAGAATGGAGATCAGTAGATGCTCATGTAACTGGCTGTAGATTGTTCAGCACTGAATGAATATATATGGAAGAGTAATTCCAGTTATTTGGCTCTGTAATTTTCCCCTCCCAGTAAGTAATAAACTGGCCTGCATTCAGTTTCTATATGATGTCTCAGCTGAGATAACATTATTCACTATTTGGTGAACCATGTATAAAAAAAAACAGCATCCTGAAGTACAAAGCACCATGAATTATAGTTAAATTATGGTAGATTACTATACCTCTGTTGTGAGAAATCCACGTGGCTGTCACGTGACAGTAACGACCATGACCCCCGCTGACCAGAGGACAGCATTGCTCCTCTGATCGGAAGTGATACTACTGTCAATCAAGGTGCGGCTCCACCCACCCCTCAGGTATGAGAGTACCTTTTCCCTCTGAACTTGCCTGACCAGTACCCTTTGTCTCTGAACCTGCCTGACCATTGGCTGTGGCAGGAACCTTTGTCTTTGACTCCCACACCATTGGCTCATTTAAATCACAACAGTGGGGCTCCACCTAGCCTCCTAGCACCATAAAAAGGGCTGCATCCCCTACCCCTTCCTCTTTGACGACCCCAGGAGTAGTGAGACAACGCTGCAGAGATCGTTGGTAAGAGTGCATCACCACATAGTCAGGAAACGTTTCACTCACACCTCTGGGAGCATTAAGGGCCAATGCTAGTGTGGGTCAGGCATTGAAGTGTTATATCCTGAAGTTCTACATTGTTATTGTGTGCTTGTTTGTATCAGTGTGTGTGTGTGTGTGTGTGTGTGTGTGTGTGTGTGTGTATTTTACCCCAGCTGCGATTCCCCTCTTGTGTTCGTGGTATCCTGTGCGTGAGTGAGTGTGTGTCTGTTCCCATCCATTCTGTCCCGTGTTTGCCTTTGTGATTAAACTAGTTTTGGTCTACAAAGCTCGTGTCCAGAGTCCTTGATCCTTAAGACAGAAAAGAACGATTTCACACAACAACCTCTCAATCACGAAATGAATATATTATTCAATAATTTGTGTTCTTTTTGCTTATTCAGCTCTCAATATAATCTCAAACTGGATAAATGTAATAATGTTTCAGAAGACATTTTCAATGTCATTAAGTGAACTTTGCTTGGTGAGATTAACAGCTTCATATTGGATATCAATATAAGATTATCTCTAAATTAGTCCCTTTTTTTTCTAGCTTATCTGAATCCATGATTAGCTTCAATATGGAAGGAAACATTATTGGCCAAATTACTACTAAGGAGAGACTATGTTAACAGGTGTGCAATTTGAAGCATGACTTATTTACAAATGTACCATTATTAACTAGAGAACAAAAGCACAAATTATTACAGAATGTTGTGTGACTGTAACAACCTTTAATGCATCAGTCATTCAAACTTCAAAATGCAAATGTGTGTCACATATACAACTTAATTAGGAAATACAGATGGCAGATTTACAGTGAACTTTTTAATCCTTTACTACAAGTAATTTAGCAACCTATGGGATTTAATGACCACATAAAAGAGTGAGTATGCTACACTGAGCACTACAAATATCATGTTCCTTCATTAGAACCATCCTTAATAGTTTTAATTAAGAACATTTTCTGTAAACTGAGTATAAATGAGATCAGTCTAAAAGCAGACACAGAGAATTACAAAGCATTAAATAGATGCATCAGCCAAATTTCTGAGACAGCTCAAAAACATAATCCAGAATTAAATTAACTGATATTTGGAAAAATAAAGGTTAATAAATTGCAACCAGCATGGACTTCTTAAAGGCAAATAGATAATTTGATTGATTTATTTGAAGTAACTGCAGTAGCGGGGGGTTGGGGGGGGGGGGAGAATAGCAGGGCTTGAGGAAGGGTTTGGGAATAATTAAGTTGATAGGTGCATGAGCTTTCAAAAGAAGTTTAATAAGAACTTCATAAACACTTATTGGCAAAATCGAAATGCATAGCATTGGGAAGGAAATAGAATCAAAGATTCATAGAGTAATGCATCACGGAAACAGCCCCTTCAGCCCAATTCATCACGACAACCAAGTTGCCTGTCTGAGCTAATTCTCTTTTCCTGCATTTGGCCCATATCCCTCTGAAACTTTCCTATCCGTGTACCTGGACAAATGTCTTTTAAACACTGTAATTGTACCTGTGTATGTCTTGATCTGGTTTAACTTCCTCAAATGCATCACTGTACCATGATTCTGAGAATGGTTAAGGGATTGCATTCAGAATTGTGGGGAGAACGCAGTATGACTTCTTGGGTCTCTTTTTATGACCAATTAGCAAAGACTCATTCTCAAGCAATGCTTAATACGTACTCCACCAAAAAGATTTCAAATTGTATTTATTTCATTTGGAAGTCGTGGAGTCATGCAGCACAGAAACAAGTCCTTTAGCCCAGCATGTCCACGCTGACATCAAATACCCATGTGCCAGTTTTAAAAAGGCTTTTGTACTTGGGCAAAATCTTGATCTGTCCTGCCAACAATCAGGCATTTGTGGTACTGAAGCATTGATATGTTTTAAATCAGGTGAACAGTTAAGTGGAATCGCCAATCTTTTATTTGAACCACAAATTAATCCTGAACGAAGTAAGTTGATCTATAGTAGAGTGTTAGCTTTTACAAACATTACAGCTAAGGGAGGGTTTGACTATGAAGTGCTGGCCACACTACTATGTTTTTGATGACAGTTTGTGACAAAATGACAGGTTACTCTTTGGCATAATTCTATTACGCACATAAAACCATAGAACACTACAGCACAGAAAACAGGTCATTCGGCCCTTCTAGTCTGTGCTGAAACTTTATTCCGCTAGTCCCATTTACCTGCACCCAGTCCATAACCCTCCAGTCCTCTCCCATCCATGTATCAATCCAATTTATTCTTAAAACTTAAGAGTGAGCCCGCATTTACCATGTCAGATGGCAGCTTGTTCCACACTCCCACCACTCTCTGAGTGAAGAAGTTCCCCCTAATGTTCCCCTTTCACCCTAAAGCCATGTTCTCTTGTACTTATCTCTCCTAATCTAAGTGGAAAGAGCCTACTCACATTAACTCTGTCTATACCCCTCATAATTTTGTAAACCTCTATCAAATCTCCCCTCATTCTTCTACGCTCCAAGGAATAAAGTCCTAACCTGTTCGATCTTTCCCTGTAACTCAACTCCTGAAGACCCGGCAACATACTAGTAAATCTCTGCACTCTGTCAATCTTACTGATATCCTTCCTATAGTTAGGTGACCAGACCTGCACACAATACTCCAAATTTGGCCTCACCAATGACTTATACAACCTCACCATAACATCCCAACTCCTATACTCAATACTTTGATTTATGAATGCCAGGATGCCAAAAGCCTTCTTTACAACCCTGTCTACCTGTGACGCCACTTTCAGGGAATTATGTATCTAAACTCCCAGATCCCTTTGTTCCTCCGCACTCCTCAGTGCCCTACCACTTACTGTGTATGTCCTACATTGATTTGTCCTTCCAAAATGCAACACCTCACACTTGCCTGCATTAAATTCCATCTGCCATTTTCTGGCCCATTTTTCCAGTTGGTCCAGATCCCTCTGCAAGCTTTGAAAGCCTTCCTCGCTGTCCACACACCTCCAATCTTAGTGTCATCAGCAAACTTGCTGATCCAATTTACCACATTATCATCTAGATCATTGATATAGACAACAAACAACAATGGCCCCAGCACTGATCCCTGAGGCACACCACTAGTCACAGGCCTCCAATCATCCATTACCACTCTTTGTCTTCTCCCACACAGCCAATTTTGAATCCATGGATACCTAGTGTCTGAACCTTCTGAACTAAACTCCCATGTGGGACCTCGTCAAAGGCCTTACTAAGGTCCATGTTGACAACATCCACAGCCCTTCCTTCATCTACTTGGAGAGATTTTGGAACTGGAATATCAAGGGGTTGTTTCAGTTGGACTGTTATGTATTTTTGACTGTGACAAGCAGGAGACCCATAAATTACTGCTTACCATGCCAAAAAATGGGCATCTGTGTTATGGAGTAAGTTCTTTCTCACCTGTTGTGTTTCTTTTCTCTTGAGCAAATAGGCTGACAATACATTTCTATAAACACACATTATAGCTCATGCTTACTTAATTTGGCATTGTTCAAGCCAGAATCTTATATGGGTATTTTAGACTGACTCATATGGGATGATGTTCTTTGCACCCAAATTCCTGTGGTTTGTTCATTGGTATAATTTATCACGTGCAAATTTAGGGTTTTGAGGAAATAGTGTTGAGTCAAATTTAAAGGAAGGGAAACAGTTAAAGGGGATTATCATTAAAAAAGACAGCAATTGTCAAAAACCTCAACAAAATTCAAAAGCGACTCGGGTTTGGAATAACATTTGGTAATATCGGAGTGGTAGGGCAATGACAGGCTAAAAGGAAGGAAAGGAATTGCTAAATATTGAGCACAAGACAAAGTACCCCAAACCTTGCACCTTGTTTGATGCTACTGAGATGGAGGGTTAATGCAACACATATGCAAACTCATGCACTAACTCCACAAGTCATTATTATAGCATGCCTATATGGAGGTAAGAGTCAAACCAAAAGCCATAACTGACCTTGACTGAATGAGCAAACTATTAGACTGTATCTGCAAATGACACAATAGTGATCTGCTTGTTTATTGATTCAAATGATTAAAATTCACCAGGTTATTGCCAGTAAGATGTTCCATTGGATGTCATAAAACAATAGAAACAGGAAAAGGCCAATCAAGTTTGCATTGCCATTCAGTAAGATCACAGTTGATCTGATCTTTGCCTCAGTTCCATTTTCTGCCTATTCCATAACCCTTTATTCCCCTATAGACCAACAATCACAAATATATTCCTCCATAGTTGTATAACAAAGGCTTCTTTCAGCTTCTTCTGTTCCAAGTAAGGCACCCTGAGCCTTACCCAATCTTTTCTCATAGCTACAGTTGTCTGGTCCTGACAACATCCTCGTAATTCTCCTCCCCCTAAGAATGATTCTGTTTCCTCTGTCTACCTAAGTGCAATCATATCTTTCTTGTAATATGGTGACTGAAACTGAACATAATACTTGAGCTGTTGTCTCACATGCATAATGTACAATTCTTCTGTAACCTCCTGCTCCTTTATTCTAAGTATGGGCTAATACAGGAAAGCATCCAGTTTGCATTTTACTAGTTATTGGACGGTTCTGCTAACCTTAAGGATATGTGGGCATACACGCCGAAGTCCCTCTGTTCTCTGTGTGACTCAATACCCTGCTTTACCTTCACCTCGCCAAATGCATTATCACAGATTAAATTCCATTTGCTACTTTCTACTGAAGAATGCTTCTATTTCCTATCTCTACCCAAACTAATTTGAGATTTTATTCTCCTGAGTTAAGATAATTTCTCACTGCTGCACTACTATCATTCTTTATTAAAGAGCTATCCTACAGACTTTTCCTTTCTGCCAAACCTTCCAAAATGCAAGGTACCCAGAGATATTCAATTCCTACCCTTGGTCACCCTGTAGCCACACCTCTGAAATGGCTATCAGATTATTCCCATTTATTTCTATTTGTGCCATCAATTCATCAATATTGTGCCCATTGCATGCACTCAGATAAAGAGCTTACATTTTTGTCATTTTACCATTTTTTTTTCTAATTCTGACTCTATACAAACATTAGTACACCTGAAAATACTTATGCCTTCTTTGAAGAAATTGGTAACTTGGTTTATTATTGTCATATGTACCAAGGTACAGTGAAAAACTTGTCTTGCATACCATTCATACAGATCAATTCATTACAACAGTAGTACTAGGTAAAACAATAACAGAATGCAGAATAAAGTGTTACCATTATGAAGAAAGTGCAGTGCAGGTAGACAATAAGGTGCAAGGTCATAACGAGGAGGATTGTGAGGTCAAGAGTCTCTCTTATCGTCCTAGGAGACCATTCAATAGTCTTATATCAGTGGGATAGAAGCTGTCCTTGAGCCTGGTGCTTTCAGGCTTTTGTATCTTCTACCTGATGGGAGGGAGGAGCAGAGAGAAAGACCAGGGTGGGTGGGGTCTTTGATTATGTTGGCTGCTTTACCGAGACAGTGAGAAGCGTAAGCAGAGTCCATGGAGGGGAGGCTGGTATCCGTGATGTGCTGAGCTGTGTCCACAACTCTCTGCAGTTTCTTGCAGTCACGGGCAGAGCAGTTGCCATACCAAGCCGTGATGCATCCGGATAGGATGCTTTCCATGGTGCATCGATAAAAATTGGTGAGGGTCGACGGACATGCCAAATTTCTTTAGCCTCCTGAGAAAGTAGAGGCGCTGGTGAGCTTTCTTGGCAGTGGCGTCTACGTGATTGGACCAGGGCAGGCTATTGGTGATGTTCACTCTTGGGAACTTGAAGCTCTCAACCCTCTTGACCTCCGCGCCGTTGATGTAAACAGGAGCATGTGTCTCGCCCCCCCTTCCTGAAGTCAATGACCAGCTCTTTTGTTGACATTGAGAGAAAGATTGTTGTCATGACACCATGTTACTAAGCTCTCCATCTCCTTACTGTACTCCGACTCATCGTTATTTGAGGTACAGCCCACTATGGTGCTATCATCTGCAAACTTGTAGATGGAGTTAGAGCAGAATCTGGCCACACAGTCATGAGTGTATAGGGAGTAGAGTAGGGGGCTGAGGACACAGCCTTGTAGGGCACCACTGTTGAGAATAATTGTGGCAGAGGTGTTGCTGCTGATTGAAGAAGTAACATGTCCTGTGGATAAATGGGAACCAGCAGATATACAATACTTATATTTCCATAAAGCATTTGATAAGGTGCTGCATCAAAAGTTATTGTGGAAAATAAAAGCTCATGGTGCAGTAAGTAAAATATTGGTGTGGATAGAAGATCGTCTGGCTGACGGGAAACACAATAGGCAAAATGGGTCTTTTTCTGGGAAGATGTGGTTTGCCACAGGGATTGATGTTGGGACCTCAACTTTTTACAATTTATTGAAATGACTTAGTTGAAGACACATGAAGTGTGATTGCTAAATGTACTGAGTTAGCTGTGAAGATGGATTAAGTGAGTGGGCAAAAATCTACCAAATGGACAACAATGTGGGAAAACGTGAAACCGTTTATTTTGGCAGGAAAAATAAAGAAGGATATTATGGTGAGAGATTGCAGAGTCTTGAGATGCAAAAGGATCTGGATGTTCTAATGCATGATTCACAAAGGCTAGTTTGCAGATATGGCTAAGTAATTTGGAAAGCTAACAGATGACTATTGTTTATTGCTAAGGTAATTGAATATAAAAATATGTAGATTGTGCTTCAACTATATTAGTGTGGCCCATCTGAATTATTGTAAATTGTATTCATCTCCTAGTTTAAGAATGGATGTTAATGCATTGGAAGTAGTTCAGAGGAATTTTAGTAGACTGATACCAGGTATGGGCAGGCTTCCTGTGAGGAAAAAGTTGGACAGTATCTGCTGGAGTTCAGGAGAGTGAGAGGTGACTTGATTGAAACATATGAGGTCCTAAAGGGTGTTGACAGAGTGGATGTGAAGAGGATGTTTCCTTTTGTGGGAGAATCTAAAACGAGGGATCACTATTTAAAAATAAGGGATTGTCTATTTCAGACAGAGTTGAGGTAATTTTTATTTTATTCTCAAAGCTTGTGAGTCCTTGGAATTTATTCTTCAACTGGTGGAAGCAATGTCTTTGAATATTTTTAAGGTCAAGGGAGATGGATGCTTGATAAGCAAAGGGGTGAAAGGTTATCACTGGTTAGCAGGAATGTTAAGTTGAGGTTACAGTCAGTTCAGCTCTGATCTTATTAAATGCTGGAGCAGGTTTGAGGGGCTGGGTGGCCAACTGCTCCTAATTTGAATGCCACTTAACTTATTTTGCACTAACACCTTGCCTTTTTTTAACTTTCGAATTTCCCTTCACCTGAACCCTCTCCTCCCCACCCACTCCACTGACCAAGCATATAATTTAAAGTACTATCTTCCACCTAGGAGTACCTTTGCCAGAAGGGCAGCAACAATTCAGGAAGGATGGCTCACTACAACCTTCTCAAGTGCCATTACTGATGGGAAATAAATGGAAACACAAGAGACTGCAGATGCTGGAGTCTGGAGCAACAAACAATCTGCTGTAGGAAATCAGTGGGTCAAGCAGATGCATGGTTTTGACCTAATACATTAACATTTCTCCCTCACACACCCCCCAACCCCACCCCCCCCCCCACCCCCGATCTGCTCGATTGGCTCTTCCAGCAGATTGTTTGTTGCATTGAAAATAAGTGCTGGGTCAGATCCTGAAAATTGAATAAAATAAAACAATACAAAGAGGTCTCCTTACTAATTGGTCCCATGCTTCCCACTTAAACACTGAGCGATTGGTGCTGTGCTGGTGAAACCCTAATCACGTTTGTAAACTCTAATTACGGATATAAACTTTTTATTTGCCTTGGCATCAGACTTGACTTAACCACATTGTTCTATGTTATCATAGTAAACAGAGATTTGATCCATGTTGCAATATTAATCAGTTTAGCGCCTAATCTTGCAGTGATGGGTTAGTGCATAGTAAAAGCAATCCAGTAATTGGGCATTTTAGATTGTTATGCCTGGAAGCAAAGCAAGTAACTGAAAATTATAAATTGGTATTATCAAGATGAACAGATAATAATTAACCAAGTTGGAAACACTTAGGAAAAATGCATGTCTCACGTAATATGTTTAATGGGTATATTAAAAAAATATTTCATGTAAACTCATATTTCTTGTGTAATGTCAAAATTAAGTGTGTTTTCCTGTACACAAATTGATTTTCACTTAATATAGTAGGTCGACCAAGTTACAAAAAAATCTTCATAAATAAGGATGTTTCTAGAAATGTTAAAAAAATGAGTTACTTTCTACAAATGGTATATAGCAAGTTATTGACTCTGATGTACAATGTATACCCATGTAGTATATAGCCTGAAGAATGTCATGAGTGATAAGACCATAATCTGAGAGAACATTTTTGAGTTTATCAATGTGGACAAGAGCTGTGAAAAGTATTCTGAAAATGATCACTCAGAAGTGTTTAATCAAAAAGTGGCAAACTGTGTGCAATAAGCAACTGAGGTGAAGTGAGGTCCATTTGGATGCAAGCCCTGAGTCATTTGCTAACAGTCAGCTGGGTCAGAAGGATTTGGGTTCAAGTTCCATGCAAGAGACTTGAACAGAAAATTATTTATTTTTACCTGTGAATTATTGAAAATCTTTTGAGATTAATTATAACCGACTCTGAATGTTTTCAAAATGTTTTCTTCCTCCATTTTTTTGGTATTTTCCCATCTGATGCAGTATTTATCTACTCCTGTGAAACAATTTTCTCTAAATGTAACCAAATTGGTGAAAAATACCTTCCCGTATTTTTAAAAATAAACATGAATGTTAATTGATTGTGATGGCATGTAGAGTCTGGAAGGGAAAATGACATTCATTGTGTGAGATTATTTTACTTACAAATCCACGAATAAACACAAAAGCACACAATAGATTTAAATAAATGGTTTAACAAAACACAATGGATGGAAATTTGATAAATTTCAGTGGATTTCTCATTTTGATACTGTATCGAAAGGAAACAGGAAAGAGGTGATCCAAAAGACTGCAGATGCTGCAAGCTGCAACACGGCATCCTAGCTCTTGAAGGCTGACGAGTATGGAACTAGGGGTCACAGTCTCAAAATAAAGGGTAGGCCAATTAGCACAGACATGAGGAGATTCACAACCTCATATATGTGAGAAAAAATTAAAATACAGCTTTAAATTAAATGCTCATGTAAGTGCCAAAAAAACAGTAAATACAATAAAAGTGTAAATATTTTAAAAAGCCTTTGTATGTGAAGAAGTATTGGAGAAATTCTGTAGAAGACTTATGAATTAACAGTCTATAGTTAATTAATAACCCTTAGAACATAAAACTACATATTAATTAGAGGCCTTTCTGCTACATAGTTCTCTTGCAGCCATACTCGTGACCTCCTTCCTGAAATTTCTTCTTCCAGAATGGGAAAACCTTTCGTGCTTGCTCATTCCTGGCACAGAATTTTCTCAGAATTTTTTACATTAATGTTGGGTGCAATTAGCCCAAATTCCTATTCCCTTGCAGATGTCCGTGATGCGTTGAAGGAGAACGAAGCTTATCTTTCCACGGTGAATCGTTAAACCAACTTCCAGGTTTCTGCATTTTACTCTCATGCGCATAATCCTGATGTCCCTGTCAGTTTTGCAGACTGATAATGAAGAACACCAGTAAGACCATCAGACATAAGAGCAGAATTAGGTCATTCGGCCCATCGAGTCTACTCCACCATTTGATCATGGCTGATTTATTTTTCCCCCTTAACCCCATTCTCCTGCCTTTTCCCATAACCTTTGATCCATTACTAATCAAGAACCTATCAACCTCCACTTTAAGTATACCCAATGACTTGGCCTCCACAGCCATCTGTGGCAATGAATTCCACAGATTCACCACCCTCTGGCTAAAGAAATTCCTCCTCATCTCTGTTCTAAAGGGAGATCCTTCTATTCTGAGGCTGTGCCCTCTGGTCTTAGACTCTCCCACTACTGGAAACATCCTCTCCAAGTCCACTCTATCCAGGCTTTTCAATATTTGGTAGATTTCAATGAGATCTCCCCTCATCCTTCTAAGCTCCAGCGAGTACGGGCCCAGAGCCATCAAATGCTTCTCATACATTAACCCTTTCATCCTTGGGATCATTCTAGTAAACTTCCTCTGGACCATCTCCAACGCCAACACACCCTTCCTTAGCTACAGGGCCCAAAACTGCTCACGATGCTCCAAATGTGGTCTGACCAATGCCTTAGAAAGCTTCAGCATTACATCCTTGCTTTTATATTCTAGTCCTCTTGAAATGAATGCTAACATTGCATTTGCCTCTGACTTCTGAATTCTCTCCCTATTTAGAAAATAGTCCATGCCTTTATTCCTTCCACCAAAGTCCATGCCCATACACTTCCCTATGCTGCATTCCATCTACCACTTCTTTGCCCATTCTCCCAACCTGTCCAAGTCCTTCTGCAGACTCCCTGCTTCCTCAACATTACCTGCCCCTCCACCTATCTCTGTATCATCCACAAACTTGGCCACAAAGCCATGAATTCTGTCATCCAGATCATTAACATATAACGTGAAAAGTAGCAGACCCAACACCAACCCGTGAGGAACACCACTAGTCACTGGCAGCCAACCAGAAAAGGCCCCCTTTATTCCTACTGTTTGCCTTCTACCAGTCAGCTAATCATCTATCCATGCTAGTAGCTTTCCGGTAGCTTTGCGTAAACATGCTATCATAAGATCTTAGCCATAATTTGCATTATGACTTTGCATTGATCATAGCCAAATTTCATCTTATCCTCCCTGTGCTTTAATGCAGACAAATGGCAACCGAGAACAGGAGCTTTGGCTAAATTTTCTCTCTCTATGCCAGAAATCATCATCAATTGTCTTCAATAGAAATAGCTGCAGCAGGAACATTGCACTATTCTAGAATGTTCTTTTGGAGGTCTTGCAGGGATGTGTGTATCTTCGTTGTACACATCTGCAGAACCTCCAAAATAATCCTGCCATGAAGAGTTGCAGCATAACAATTTATCGTGGTTAATAAAAGAATGATTACCATCTGATCTGCATGCTGGTTTTGGGAGCAAACAGCAGATAAATAATTAGCTGGACTCTACAAGTTGCCAACATAAGTGTGGTTACACCTTGCCTCGTTTTATCATTCTGTCTTACAATTCATATTAGCAGCACTACACTGTGTCACAAACCAGCAACAAAAGAAACACACTGAGCATGATTCAGTGTTAAAAACTATTTTATTAATCACTACTATTGATAATACGTAAAATAAAAGTAAAAATGTTAGTATGTTAGAATTCAAGAATGTTAAACCTCGAACGTTAACCCCAAAACTAAACTCTTCGTGTGTGTGTGTGACAAAGTCCAAAACTCCCAGTTCCTGAATGGTTCTTAAAGTTCAGTTCCGCAAGCCATAAGGTGAAACATGAGCAAGGGCTTCTTCAACAACCACTGTTGTCTGAAGATAAGATGTAGATGTAGAAAAACATAGAGAGAGTACATACGAAATCCAAATGTTCCACGATGGAACCCAAACGACACTTCAGTGTTTACTCGGTAGTGACTTCCTCACCCCGAAAAGCATCCGAACCGTGGTCGTCCACACACAAATACCTGTTTCCTTCTACAGGTTAGCAACAAAGTGAACTCCACCGGATTACTTCCAACTTCCATACATGGATTTCAGTGGCAAACACAGTTATTGTTTCTCATCCATCGATAGAGAAAACAAGCAGGCTGGTGTCTCTCTCCCTTCTCTCTCTCTCTTTCTTCTTCTAACTTCTTCAACAACGTCATTACGTCCTTTATCTTCTATTGACGTAAGCACGCCCCACACACACATACACACACACTCTCTATCTTAAAGGGACTTTCACTGAGTCCATAACACCTCCCACCTAAAAAAAAATTTCCCAAGAAAATTTTAACCGCGCATAGTTAGTAATGTTAATAATTATCATGCTACACAACTACAGACTATCAGATTAGTACAGATACATGTTTCCCACTTAACATCGAGAAAGACAATCAGCAATCACATTATCTTTGCCTTTAATGTGAGTTATCATGAGATCAAACTCTTGCAAAATTAAACTCCAGTTTAACAGCCTTCTGTTCTTGTTTTTGACTCGGCTCAGAAACACCAATGGGTTATGATCTGTATACACAGTCAATGGTTTCTGAGCGGTGCAAACATATACACTGAAATGTTGCAAGGCTAAAACAAGCGACAGTAATTCTTTCTCTATGGTGGAATAATTCTTTTGATGCTCATTAAATTTCTTTGAAAAGTAAGCTACAGGATGGTCAATATCATCAAGGTCACCCTTCTGCAACAACACAGCTCCTGCAGCTTCATCACTGGCATCTACTGCTAATGAAAATGGCTTTTCAAAGTCAGGTGTTCTGAGCACAGGATGGTAGCATAAAATGGCTTTCAGCTTCTCAAATGCTTCTTGACAAGAATCTGTCCAAACAAACTTTACTCCCTTCTTCTGAAGATTAGTTAGGGGAAGAGCAATATCAGCAAAATTTTTACAAAATTTTCGGTAATATCCAACCATTCCCAAAAATCTTCTAACAGTCCTCGTACCTGTGGGAATAGGGAACTCAGATATTGCTTGAACTTTTGCCTGAACAGGAGCTTGCTTGCCTTGACCTACAACATAACCAAGATATGTCACAGTGGCATGGCCAAATTCACTTTTAGCCAAGTTAACTGTAAGGTTAGCCTTGGAAAGTCTTTCAAACAACCTTTCTAACGCAGAGATGTGATCTTCCCAAGTATCATTCCCAGTCACTAAGTCGTCAATGTAGGCATCTGTATGTTTTAACCCATGAATCACTGAATTAATCATTCTTTGAAATGTTGCCGGAGCATTTTTCATTCCAAATGGCAAAACATTGTATTCATACAATCCAGAAGGGGTTACAAAGGCTGAAATCTCCCTTCCTCTTTCTGTTAATGGAACACACCAGTACCCTTTTAATAGGTCAATCTTTGTAAGAAATTTTGCCTTTCCCACTCTGTCTATGCAATCATCCACCCTAGGAATAGGGTAAGCATCTGACTTTGTTACAGCATTCACTTTCCTGTAATCTGTGCAAAATCTAACAGTTCCATCAGGTTTAGGTACAATAACACAGGGCGAACTCCAATTTGAAGTAGAATGTCTAATAATATCATTTTCCAACATGTATTTTATTTCCTGATCAACAAGTTTATTTTTTTCCACATTCATTCGATATGGGTGGTGTTTGATTGGTTTTGCATCCCCAACATCAACATCATGGGTAATTATCGATGTTCTGTTTGGAACATCTGGGAACAGATTTTTAAATTTTAAAATTAATTCTCTCATCTGTTGTTTTTGTGAAACTTGTAAATGGTCCAACTTCGTTTCAAGGTTCTCCATGATATTTTGGTTTTTCAGTTTCGATGGAACAATATTTGGTCTAAATTGGCCTTCCTCAACATCAACATCAGGCATTCTAGAAACAACCTTTTCACCATCCACCAAGGCCACAACTGAATCCCTCTCATAATAAGGTTTTAGCATGTTTACGTGACAGAGTTGTGTTTTCTTGCGTCTATCTGGTGTTTTGATTATATATGTTAGATCAGTCACTCGAGATTCAATAACATAGGGTCCAGAAAAACGAGCTTGCAAGGGATTATTTTGGCTAGGGAAAAATACCAACACCTTTTGCCCCACTGCGAATGTCCTAGGCCGAGCACGTCTATCAAAATATGTCTTCATTCTTATCTGGCTTGTTTTCAAATTCTCTCTCGCTAGCTGGCAGACTCTCTCCAACCGAGTTTTAAATTTTTGGACATAGTCCAACAGACTCAAGTGAACTTCCTCATTAACCCACTGCTCTCTTAACAACTCCAAAGGTCCTCTCACCCTATGTCCAAACACAAGCTCAAATGGACTAAATCCTATTGACTCCTGGATCGATTCTCTAACGGCAAACAAAAGTAAATGGATACCTTCGTCCCAATCCTTTGTGTTTTCAAAGCAATAAGTCTTCAGCATATTTTTGAGAGTAGAATGAAATCTCTCCAGAGCTCCTTGAGATTCTGGGTGATATGCAGATGATACAATCTGCTTTGCTCCCAGCTCATAGACTATTTGTTGAAAAATTTTTGACATAAAATTACTACCTTGATCAGATTGGATTTCTTTTGGCAAACCAAACAAGGTAAAAAATTTTACAAGAGCCTTTGACACCGTCTTAGCCTTAATATTTCTAAGGGGTATTGCCTCTGGAAATCTAGAAGTGGCACACATGATGGTTAACAAATACTGATTTCCAGTCTTAGACTTTGGTAAGGGGCCAACACAGTCCACAATCACCTTCGAAAAGGGTTCACCAAAAGCAGGAATTGGTTTCAAAGGAGCCACAGGGGGTTTTTGATTTGGTTTACCTACCATCTGACATGTGTGGCAGGTTCGACAAAACATCACCACATCTTTTCTCAAACCAGGCCAATAGAATTGTTTCAAGATCTTCCCTACAGTTTTATTCACACCAAAATGACCACCCAAAGGCATACTATGGGCCAGGTTTAAAATCTCATCCCTATAAACTTTTGGAACAACAACCTGATGAATAACTTCCCATTCCTCAGTAACAGGAACATGAGGAGGTCTCCATTTCCTCATTAACACTCCATTTTTGACATAGTATCCAGTTGGCACTTTTTCAATCTCCTCACATGAGAGTGCTTTTTCTTTCAATTCTGTCAACTCAGGGTCCTTTGTCTGTTCCACCATAAAATCCTTCCTCGACAAAGACAAATCTTTAAATTCATGCTCACTGTAAGGATGTTGATCCTCCAGTGAAGACAGAAAAGTCTCAGATAAGGCATCAAAATTTTCTTCCTGTTTAGGACTGTCACAAGGAACTACATCAGACTGCACCGGACTGTCTGTCTTGGCTAATTCTTTAGCTTTAGCTCGAGTCACCGCACATGATGGGTAAACATCTGAATCATTCTCAGACTCATCAATCCTTGGTTTGGTTGTTAACCGTACCACAGGATCACTTTCTCCATTTGCAAGGTCATTTCCCAATAACAAAGAAACTCCTTCCACTGGCAAACTAGGTCTTATCCCTATCTCGACTGGTCCTTCTACGAACTTTGACTTTAAAATCACCCTGTGAAAAGGGACAGACATGGTCTCACCTGTAACACCTCGTACTAGATTTACTTCACCAGTGTCACTTTCTTCACCAAAATTTAAAACACTGTCCAGCAAGAGAGATTGACTAGCCCCAGTATCTCTAAGAATTTTCACTGGCACCTGGGGTGACTCATCATTCAGTGAAACAAAACCCTCTGATACATAAGAACGGAATTCCTTTCTCACCTCCTCCAACTTTTCCGCTTTTCCCTCTTGCAAGGACTGATCTTTAACAGCATCTCCTAAACCTTTTTGATTTTTAATTGCCTGAAAACAAGCATTGGGCCCAGCTTCCTTCTTTTTCTTCAAAAGGGCACAATTAGATATCACGTGGCCAGGTTTCCTACAGTAATAACAAGTACGCTCAACAGGTTTCTCCAGCCCTGGCTTCTTTTCATCCTTTCCTTTTTGATTACCTCCCAATTTACTCTCCGGTTTCCCTGGATTGTCTTTGTAACTCTTTTGAAAGGTTTTAGGTTGTCCCCATTTGGATTTATGGGTTAAAGCATAATCATCTGCCAACCTAGCAGTTTCTTGTAAAGTTTCCACTGCCTTTTCATTTAAATATGTTGTTAATTCAGCTGGAACACATCTTTTAAAGTCTTCCACCAGTATCAATTCTGTCAATTTATCGTAATCCCCATCTACATTTTTAGCCAGGCACCATCGTTCAAAACATATTCTCTTTCCATTGGCAAATTCCATATAAGTCTGATCTGCAGATTTCCTCAAGTCTCTGAATTTTTGTCTATAAGCCTCAGGGACTTGAGAGGTCCCGGGTTCAAATCCCGGACGAGCCCCCAATTTTGTCACAAACCAGCAACAAAAGAAACACACTGAGCATGATTCAGTGTTAAAAACTATTTTATTAATCACTACTATTGATAATACGTAAAATAAAAGTAAAAATGTTAGTATGTTAGAATTCAAGAATGTTAAACCTCGAACGTTAACCCCAAAACTAAACTCTTCGTGTGTGTGTGTGACAAAGTCCAAAACTCCCAGTTCCTGAATGGTTCTTAAAGTTCAGTTCCGCAAGCCATAAGGTGAAACATGAGCAAGGGCTTCTTCAACAACCACTGTTGTCTGAAGATAAGATGTAGATGTAGAAAAACATAGAGAGAGTACATACGAAATCCAAATGTTCCACGATGGAACCCAAACGACACTTCAGTGTTTACTCGGTAGTGACTTCCTCACCCCGAAAAGCATCCGAACCGTGGTCGTCCACACACAAATACCTGTTTCCTTCTACAGGTTAGCAACAAAGTGAACTCCACCGGATTACTTCCAACTTCCATACATGGATTTCAGTGGCAAACACAGTTATTGTTTCTCATCCATCGATAGAGAAAACAAGCAGGCTGGTGTCTCTCTCCCTTCTCTCTCTCTCTTTCTTCTTCTAACTTCTTCAACAACGTCATTACGTCCTTTATCTTCTATTGACGTAAGCACGCCCCACACACACATACACACACACTCTCTATCTTAAAGGGACTTTCACTGAGTCCATAACAACTGAAAGACTGTTGGAACATCACAGTGGAAAGTCCATGCTACTGTGGCAATAGTTCAGCTGCTTTCCATATGAGAGCTATTTTTCTTAAATTTAAGATTAGAATTTAAGAAAGCATTCAATGGAAAAAAATTAACAGGATCCACAAGCAGGCAATTTGCTCTGCAGATTGTTGGCCAGAGACCAATGTTAAAACTAAATAACCAACACAACCACAACCCCCTCCCTCCACCTCACATAATTCCTAATAAACTCAAAAGGATAGCTGACCTAAAGGTTTTTGCTGGCCTCATGCTTTTCAGTGATGTAGAGTGAACCAGTTTAGATCAGTTAAAGATCTACAAATCTGAATGTGCAGACATGATGGCCAGTGACAAAGGCAAAGCACTCACAGTTCTTTTGTGCTTACAGAAGCCCACAAATACTTTTCAGGCTTTTAAACCACAAAGTGAGATTCATAGAGATCAATTTATCAATGCATTATCCTCTGCAGGGATCTGGAGTGTGTATGAATGTGACGAGCAAGTGTGCCTCTTCATCCAATTAGACTGAACGTTTCTTGTCAGGAAGTATAATTTAGAATGATTAATTGTGTAAAATGACACAAAAAAGCTAAAATAAGGAGACTGAAAGATTGGAACAATATATAAAGCATCAATTAAAAGTTAACAAGTATTATGCATTAGGCCTAACTTTTCCATGGGGGGGTGGGGGAGAGGTATTTAGTTGTGGCGATGGTCAAGGGATGGTTACTCACAACTTCATATTTTTTACATGGATTTCAATGCCAAGTTTCTCGATGAGGTACCCCCCAGTGTAGTAGGTCATGAGAAGGAATAGAGAAAACTGCCCAGTAGTTTAACCGTGCATAGACTGATGTTGTCTTATTTAGGATTTACTGACAATCTCTCATTTTTAATCAAAATTAAGGACTGATGGTGTTTCCCCTTGAATTATTTATAGTTTCTATTGGTGGTAATATAATTATTAAGATTAAAAGGCGTTGTAGAAAAATAATCCTTTGATTACCATGAGATTCTGCAGAATATGTTTATAATTGATAAGGTAACTTGTTTGTGTACTGACAAAATGGGTTTGTTAAAGGCAAACTCTAAATCTCTACAATATCCCAATGCTTATTTTAGTTTCCTCTCCCCCCCCCCACTCTTTTTTTCTGAAAACTATTCCCACCTTGAAGTAAACAGCTTCAAACTTCCTACCAATGTGATGTTCACATCATTTTCTTCACTCCCTGGAAGAATTGCTGGTTCATTTCAACATTCCCCAGTGTCTCTATGGCCATGATTTTGAACCCATCGATACCTATGAATTAGTGTATAAACTTGTTAACGTATAGCATCATGTTGATTTAACATTCGTTATTCACTGTTTTAAGCTTTCTTATTCATTCATTCACAGACAAAGTGCTGCCAGCAAAGGCTCATCAAAAGGTGATGGCAAAATGCTGCAGTCTTTGTGCCGAGGATTCTATAACAGAGGAGGGGGGAGATCTAACAATGACAAAAAAATGACAGTATTTTTCCAAGTCAGGGTGGCATGTAACATGATGGTGGTGGTGCTCTTATCCTCCCGTGTCTTTCTTGGTGGTTCTGAACAGAAGTTAGGGAAGTATTATCAAAAAAAACCTTGGTGAATTGCTGTAATACGTCTTATAGTGGCACTCATTGCAATTGAGGTGTGCCAATGGTGGATTGGATGTGAATCAAGCAGTTTGATTTGTCCTACTTCGTATTTAGCTTTCTGTATCATAGGAGCTGTATTCAGTCAAGCAACTGGAAAGTATACCATCATGTTCCTGACTTGTGCCTTGTAGGTGGCTTTGGGGAATTAGCAGGTGAGTCACTTTCTGCAGTTAACCTAGTTTCTGTTAAATGTTTTTTTGTGAAATGATAGTGAAACAATTCACTCCTTTAAATGAATCATTAATTCATTTAAATTAATCAGATCAATACTGACAGTAAATTAACAAAGTAATTTTGTTAACAAAATGACCCAGTTCTTTTACCTCACTGTTACATCAAACATGGACATCATCTTCTTTACAAAATATCTGTAAAGGAATGTAGTTCAACTGCAAAATGCAAATGTATTTTTGACCCTCCAAGAGTATACTATTTTTGACAAAGGACAAATGGAATATTTACAAGCAGATAATTACTTCTAGAAATCCCAGTCCTAAATCTGGAATTCTGTCAATGCCTTGTTTAAATATTTAAGGCATTCTCGTCACACAAGTATAATTGAAATGTCATTTTAATTACAGTATGCATTGCCAACCACTGCCATTTAGATGAGTTATAATTAGCTGCTGAAAGCTTACCCAAAGCTGCTATCACTGGCTTCTTGTTATCTCCCTTTGTGGATGTTGCTTTTATTTTAGAGAGTGGATTTCTTTAAATTTTGAAGAGTCCCTGCAGTTTCCATTTGCACTGCAAGAGAGAGAATTATGTGGCTGCAATGATTGAATAACAGTTTACAAGCTAGGAGTTTGTAAAAGCTGTGGGAATGTCAGTGTAAAGCTTGCAGCAAAACGTGCAGAGTTGTAGAGTCATACAGCATGCAAATAGGCCTTTCAGCAGTTAGTTACACTCATCCTACGTTAATCTCATTTTTTTTAATCCCTTCCTCCTCCCGCCCCCCCTCCTCTTCCCAACAACTCTCCCAGATTCGACACTAACCTACACATAAGGAGCAATTTATAGTGGCCAATTAACCTACCAACTTGCATGTCTTTGAGATATGGGAGGGAACTGGACCACCCAGACGAATCTCACGGGGTCACAGGGAGAACATGCAAACCCTGCACAGACAGCACCGGCGGTCAGGATTGAGGCCAAGTGGCCGATGCCGTGAGACAGCAGCACTATTAGCTGCACCAGTGTGTCGCATTAAGGAAGCAGTAAGAATGTATGAATGTTCATTTAACTCGAGATTGAAAGAGATTGTTGGTACATGAGTAACAGGGGTGTAGTGAATAGAACAGTGCCTAAGGCTAGAGGTGCTGTTTGCAATAATACATTTCAATACGCATTCACATAATTGGCCACTCATGTCAAATTATTGAATAGACTATGGCATTTCAACCAGGTACTCAGGGTTTGACTCATGGCATTGGACTCCATGGCATGAATAGAACAATCTGCTTCCGTCTCCTCTGCAGATACAAGATGTTCTTCCTGTTTTCTAATTCTTCCACCAAGACTTCACTGCAGCAACTGCAAACCTTGAAACCCATGCTATCCTTTGTGCTATTCTTGAATAATTCCCAGATAGAACTTTCTCCCTAAACAACTGTCAGTTACTGTTCCAGCCACAAAAGTCACTTCCTTTTTAAGAGGTGCAGAGTAGGTCAGAGCAGACGCAAAACACTGAGGATATTGGAAATCTGGAATAAAAACTAAAAATGCTGGAAATAGTTGGCAGATCAAGCAGCATCAATGGTCAGAGAAATAGTGATGATGTTTCAAGTTAATGACCTATCACCTGAACTCAAGCTTTAAGTAATGTAGTTTAATGTAGTCTAGCTTTTACTGCAACTCATAAGTTATGGTAATTTCCCTCTGATGATAGATGCAGCAAATCATCACCATGGTTAGTCGTGGCTACACACAAAAATCATAATAATCAGATAAGTTAATATGAAATTGTGCGTTATGACCCCATGCCCATTTTTGCAGCCTATCCAATTTAGCCTCCTATCTCTAATAATAACATGTATTCCATTTATTTTAGTAGCTAATGCTCTTCAGGTGCTGCATTTAATGTCTTGTGATTCATAACCTTTCTATCCCTCTGCTTTTCCCTATCGACGACCCAATCAATGTGTGATTATATTTTACTTAGTAAAATGTATCACCTGTAAATTTACTGTCATTGGATTGCATCTGCTATTCACGTTATTGATACACCTTGGCAGCTTTGTTTGAATTGCTTCAAAAGTATTTATTATGCATCATATTTTAATATTATCTGTAAATATAGTAAGCATTTCTTACAGCCCTATATCCAAAATGACAAAAGGAGAATTGAAAAGATTCCACTATCCATGTACATACTAAGTGGCCTTACTCCTCCATTTTCAACCTTTCTGCCTGACTTAACCTTCTCCAAGAGCCTCTTGTGTGGCACCTAGTCAAAGATTTTCTAAGATACAACAAATTTGCACCATTTCCCTCTCCAGTCTTGCATCGCCTCCTACAAAGAATCAAATCAGGTTTATCAGACTTGATCTTCCTGAAATACCTGTTGATTTGCTTTCAAATTTTTTTATTACAGATGTTGAACAAACTTGCCAAAACTTCCTGGGTTAGTTCTACCTGACGTATATAAAAAAAGGGTGTAAGATTGTCTATTCTCCAGTTCTATTGACACAGTGTGTCAATAATATATTCTCTTTGAGCCCCATCTTATTTCTTTCCCCCATTTCCTGAAGGTGTCCTGGTTAAGTCCTCTCAGGTTAAGGAAGTTAATCCTCCTTTGCCTACTTACCCTCTAACAGTTTACTTTTCAAAAAATGAACATCTGTAAAATGTTTTGGATCAAATTAAATTAAATAGGTTTAAGTATCCCCACTATTAATTTTACACATAGATTTCTGAGGGATTAATCAGAACCATCCTGGGCTCAGAACAGAAATGAAGAACAGCTCAGGGTAGAATAACCCAGATGCATATGGAGAATAGGGAAATGCTATAAGTGATACTTGCACCCTTTACATTACTTAAGCTCTCAGTGAACTTGTAAATTCTGACAAGTTACTGATTGAGAACACCATTGGCTGTGATCTGGCTAATTATGCCAATTAAGCCATAAACAAATTCTGGAGCTTGAATTTTTAATCACAATTGTAAGGTTATAATTTATTCAGCTTTGTTACTTTAAGACAATTGTTTATGAATACAGAGTTATGCATAATTCTAATGTCAGTACATGTTAGTTTCTCTGGATGAGCTCCCACATGTCCCAGTTGAGTCACTTGAATGATCGTTTTGAAGTTTGTTTCTTAAAAGAGCAAAGGAAATTAAATGATGTTAAAAAATAATTTTCAGTCCTGTCACGTAATGGAAAACAAGAAAATGAGAGCAGGAGTTGAGTTGACTGCACCTGGCCTCTTAAGCCTGTCCTACTTCATGGCAGATCTGCCCCAGGCCTCTGCGCTCCTCTTTTGTGCCAGTTCCCCATAGCCCTAAGTTCCCCAATCTTTCAAAAACGTATCTACCTCTTTTTTTAGTAGCTTTCTTTCTATCAATTACTTCAGGAGAATACAGTCACCTCATGCCACAAAGAAAAAAATCTCTTGATCTCAAAGGTCAAGGGCAAATACTTTTCACTCAGAACAGTAATGACATGGTAATTTTTACACCCACATGAGAGAGCAAAAAGAGCCAATTTTTTAAGTTTCCTCTGAAATATGGCACTGTCGGCAATGTACCATCGACTTGCCTGCCCTGTCAGACGCCTCCTGCCCCAACTGTGGAAAAGTCTGCAGTTTCCACATTGGTCTTATCAGCCACCTCAGAACCCATAAAACTGGACTAGAAGCAAGTCATCCTCAATACCAAGGGAAAGTCTCAGAAGAAGATCACTCCAAAGTACTGCACTGGAATGTCAGTCTAGATTTGTACAAGTTACTGGAATGGGATCTTTTTACTCAGAGGTGACCTGCAGCTAAGTATATAAATAAAACTCAAGGTGCCAACCTCACAATGTTGATCTTAGATCCACTAACAACAAAGAAATGTAATGTTTCTGGTAACGTTGGCTAGCAATTTGGATATCATCATATAAAACAATTTAAAGTGAGTTGTTCATTTTTCAGTGAAGGGCTTTTATATAATTAGTTTATTTGGTATTGTTTTTCAACATGCAAGATCAAAACCAAGCAAGGTTTCTATCAGCTAATTCTAAAAGTTAGTACTTAAAGTAACAAGTAGTGTGCCTCACTTCATAGTCTTTCTATATGCAGTAGCCACTACAAAAATGGATTGATATAAATTTCTAATGCAAATTATTGTAAAACTGAAATCTTAATAAAAGTTTAATGTTCACAGATTATTACAGAATAGGCTAGGAATTTCTTCAAAATTTCCTCCTCTGGCTCCATAACTTCACCAGAAATGTGGCTGAAAACTTATGACTGAAGGACTGTAGGGATAAGGCAGGCATTTACAGGCCTGAACATCTAATGTCAGCAGAAAGGACTTTATTACAAACAATACTAAGGGGCAGGATTATTTCTGCACTTCAAACGACAAGCATTAATCAAAGATAGTCAGCATGGCTTTGTCAGGGGGAGATGGTTTTGATATTGAGGAGAATAGTCACAGACAACAGGATGATATTGATCAATTGGTAAGATGGAATTTAATCTTGATAAGTGTGAGGTGATGCATTTTGGGAGAATTAATAAGGTTAGGACGTGCACAATAAATGGTAGGGCCTTGGGGAGTGTTAAGAAACTGAGGAACTTTGGTTTACAAGTCCCAGGATCCCTGAAGATGGTTGAACACATAGATAAGGTGGTGAAGAAAGTATAAGATATATTTGTCTTCATCAGCGGGGGCACTGAATATAAGAGCAGGGTGGTTATGATCCAACTTTATAAAACATTGGTTAGGCCACAGTTGCAATACTTTGCCCATTTCTGTTTGCCACAAAATAGGAATGATGTGATTGCACAGGAGAGGGTGCAGAGAAGATTTGCCGGGATGTTGCCTGGGATCGGGTGCTTCAGTTTCGAGGAGAGCTGGGCTTGTTTTCCTTGGAGCTGGAGGAGGCTGAAGGGGGACCTGATAGAGGTACACAAAATTACAAAAGGCATAGATGGGCTAGATAGTGGAAACTTTTCTCCATAGCAAACTAGAGCACATAGGTTTAGGATAATGGGTAAGAGTTTTGGAAGGAATCCAATGAAAAACTTTTTCAACACAAGTTAGCTGGAATCTGGAATGCACTCTGAGTGAGTGGTAGAGACAGGTACGTTCACAGCATTTAAGAAATACTCTGATAATCCGGCATCTGATTATTTGGAAATCCCGATGGTCTGACCACTGGCTCACTCATTAGTCTGGAATGGAAGTCGGGGGCCCAGAACACAAGTGGTTTGGATGGCCAGAGCTGCGGATCTAAAGTGCGGCCAAGGTCAGGGTGTGAACTGCAACCAGAGCCCAGTTAGGGGTCTAGAACATCAGGAGTCAGGAGCGTTGATAGATTTACAGATGGAGCTGGGCCAGGAATGCCAGTATATTTCTTGATCCCTTCGATCTCACAGGCTTCACTGGAAAATTTATTATATCACTGCGTAACTTGCAAAAAAAAGTGGTTTGGATTAACTTCCAATAGTCCAGAAAATCTGCTAGTCCGGCACCACAAACCTCCTAAAAGTGTTATATTATCAGAGTTTGTACCGAGGAACACTTGAATGGTGGTGTCATTGAAGGCTATCAACCAAGTGCTGGTAAGTGGGATGCGTACAGATGGGTACTTGATGGTCAGGAGGGACATGATGGCTACTTCTGTGCTGTATGACTCAATGAAATTCCCGTATTAGATTATTGTTTCTCTTTCTGGTGAAGGAGCAAAAAAAATTAAAACGTTTGCAGTTTCATGTTCTTAGAAGAAGGAAGTGTGAAAGAAGGAAGAAACAATGCCCCGTCACGTCCATTCCTACAACACGTGTAAGCGTTATCATGCATTCACTCCGTTATCTGCTGCGATTTAACTAGACACGGAAAACTGTCTGAGCCCTGGCAGTCCAGGATTGTGAATGAAGTATATTCACTGTGGAGGCCCTTACCCTGTCAAGTGACCTTAATAACAATTCTGTGTGACAGCCCCACACTGTGCTAGAGTTGCCGGCTCTTACCTTTGCAGGTCGGAAGGTAGGTGGGGTGCACACCGCCTGGCGAGCCAGCGGCTTTCTGACCGACCTGTCAGCGGTGAAGTCAGCGATTCACCGCGCTGCTGAGAGCGAGTAATCCTGTCCTTCCCCTCGGGGGACGACCTCTGCTGGCAACAATCCAGGCACCGCTCGGATTTTTCTTTTGATGCAGCTGGATTGCTGAGCTTTTTGGGGTGTTTTTCAGCCTCCGGAGAGTGACAAAATAATTTAGAAAAAAATCTAGATTTTGGAAGTCTGAAAGAAAAACTGAGAATGCTGGAAAAACAGCGCGTCAGGCAGCATCTGTGAAAAGAGAAACAGGGTTAATGTCTCTGATCTAAAACATTAATTTTATTTCTCTTTCCGCAGATGCCGCCTGATCTTCTGCGTGTTTCCAGCATTTTCTGTTTTTATTCCGGCAAGTGAGACCCCGGGAAGGAGCCCTTGCACCATCTGGTCCCCTGGAGAGGTGAGAAGTGTAACAAGTTAATAATATTCCAAAACTGATTCGGTTTGATGACATTTTAGCAAGACAATTGTGATGAAACATCAACCTGAAACCTGCTATCTCCACAGATGCTGTCTACATTTTCAGATTTTGTTTTCATTTAAACCTTAGCATTTTTTTAAGTGCTCCAAATTTACCGTGGCTATCCCATCAACCTTCACAACTTTTTGGCAACTGTGAGATCAGCCCCTAATAAGATGATGCAACACTGGCTAAACAGTCCATGACAGTTGCAGAGACTACTTGGTGGTACTACATATTTCCAAAGTCTTGTATTGCTCTGGATTTTCATTGTTGTCGGCATCCCGGTTCAATAGGATTCCCTTCCGCAACCTTGCTAATCAATGCTCTTATCATGTTGAGTTTCCTGAAGAGTGTCTTTTTTACTCCTTAGATACATATACAGAAAGGAAATGTAGTCTGACTTACACTCATAGAGTTTAATCTTTAATTTTGTTTACAACAGACTGAATTTTGAGCAGGCAATCTGGAACCTCTAAAGATAAAGGAAAAGAGTAGCAAGGACAAATGTGGCCCCCTTACAAGACAGAGATGGGAGAATATATGAAGGGGAAGTAAGGAAATTTAAAAGGAATTAAATAAATACTTCGTGCTTCTCTCCATTGAAGAAATACGGGAGAAGTGAGGGTTCAGTGCAAATGAGTAAATAAAAAAATTAGTATTAGATTTAAAAATCTACTGGAGAAGATAGAGGGAGTGCAGCAGACTCTTTACTGGGATGGCAGATCTATTGTACCGGGTTAGACCAGCTTTCTCTAGAGTTTAGAAGTATGAGGTATGACCTAATTGAAGCATGCAGAATTCTTTGGGAGCTATACAGGGTATCTGC
This sequence comes from Pristis pectinata, assembly GCF_009764475.1. Taxonomy (NCBI): domain Eukaryota; kingdom Metazoa; phylum Chordata; class Chondrichthyes; order Rhinopristiformes; family Pristidae; genus Pristis; species Pristis pectinata. The sequence continues at coordinate 128,207,792 of NC_067406.1, forward strand.
GGGAAAGATATTTAATTCGACTAAGGAGTCCAGAACTTGGAGTCACAAAATAAGAGTTAAACCTTTTTAGGACTGAAATAAGGAAAACTTCACTCAAAAGTGGTGAATCATTAGAATTATCTCCCCAAGAGAGCTGTGGAGGCTCTGGCATTTAACTGCGTTCAAAACAGAGATCCCTAGGTTCCTGTATATTAAAAGAATCAAGAGATATTAGGATCAGGCAAGATAATGGGGTTTAAGGTAAAAGATCAGGCATGATGTTGAATGGCAGTGCAGGCTCAAGTTGCCTGATTGGCCTACTCCTATTTCTTATGTCCTTGTTGACATTCCAACAGTTATGACATTTCCTCCCTAGAATTGAAGCTAATTTTGTGATATAAATGGCTGTATTATTGCCATGGACACCAGCATTTAGACTGTTTAAAGCTGAAGCGCAGGCTAAAATATTCCAATTGTTCCATGATGAGTTCTTTGCAAATTGTTTGTGTGTTATTTGATGTTTTCATTTGTCTGCATAAAATTAAACTGTTGAAACTGAACTACATTTTTAAGACTAAATGAAGGCAAAATTGCATTTTGCTTTTCTGTTCATAGAACATAGAACATTTCAGCACAGTACAGGCCCTTCGGCCCACGATGTTGCGCCGACATTTTATCCTGCTCTAAGATCTATTTAACCCTTCCCTCCCACATAGCCTTCCATTTTCCTTTCATTCATGTGGCTATCTAAGAGTCTCTTAAATGTCCCTAAAGTATTTGTCTCCACCACCTCTGCCAGCAGTGCGTTCCACGCACCCACCACTCCCTGTGTAAAAAAACCTTACCTCTGACATCCCCCCATACCTCCCTTCGATCACCTTAAAATTATGTCCCCACGTGTTAGCCATTTTCGCCCTGGGAAAAAATCTCTGATTGTCCACTCGATTTATGCCTCTTATCATCTTGTACACCTCTATCAAGTCACCTCTCATCCTCCTTCTTTCCAAAGAGAAATGCCCTAGCTTGCTCAACCTATCCTCATAAGACATGCTCTCCAATCTAGGCAGCATCTTGGTAAATCTCCTCTGCACCATCTCTAAAGCTTCAACATCCTTCCTATAATGAGGTGACCAGAACTGAACACAATACTCCAAGTGTGGTCTAACCAGAGTTTTATAGAGCTGCAACATTACTTCACGACTCTTGAACTCAATCCCCTGACTAATGAAGGCCAACACACCATACGCCTTCTTAACAACCCAATCAACCTGCGTGGCAACCTTGAGGGATCTATGGATGAGGACGCCAAGATCCCTCTGTTCCTCCACACTGCCAAAAGTCCTGCCATTAACCTTGTATTCTGCCTTCAAATTCAATCTTCCAAAGTGTATTACTTCACACTTTTCCGGTTTGAACTCCATCTGCCACTTCTCAGCCCAGCTCTGCAATGTCCTGTTGTAACCTACAGCAATCTTCTACACTATCCACAACACCACCAACCTTCATGTCATCTGCAAACTTACTAACCCACCCTTCCACATTCTCATCCAAGTCATTTATAAAAATCCCAAAGAGCAGGGGTCCCAGAACAGATCCCCACAGAACACCACTGGTCGCCATCCTCCAGTCAGAATACGCTCCATCTACAACCACCCTCTGTCTTCTATGGGCGAGCCAATTCTGAATCCACACAGCCAAGTTTCCCTGGATCCCATGCCTGCTGACTTCCTGAATGAGCCTTCCATAATGAACCTTATCACACACCTTACTAAAATCCATGTACACCACATCCACCGCTCTACCTTCATCAATGTGCTTTGTCACATCCTCAAAGATGAGGTGGTCATCCTCATGGATGGTTATTGCACATAGGATATTCAGATATTAGGTTAGCATTGTTTACCACCACAATTAGTTGTGGTTCTGCAATTATATACAGCATATGACAAAAGGCATCTGAATTGTCTCTGACGTCTTCCTCATTTTCAAATTTTTATCCTTTGTGCCAGTGACAAAGAACTGGCGATTAGTGCTAATCTAATTTTCTAATAATGGTAGCAGCCTTGCACTGTGCTTAAATCAAGCTATTTCTTCCTCTTGTCCATTTCTGTAATATGAAAAGCCTTTCATGTTTCAGGTTCAGATATTGCTCCTGTGATGAAGTTTGAAAGTCAGTTTAGGTGGGGGGGGGTGTAACAGGGAGGATGTGGGGGTTCACAGGTGTTTAGACAGAGAGGTAAGGCGTTCAGACTGATGTCATAAATGTTTTTGAGGACAGTTCACGTGACCTCTTGCACCTACTGATGAGATCATTGTGGGGCAGGATTCACTGCAAGGAGAGGCAGCTGAACTCTGCTGGGAGTTTTCTAGAGTTCGTCGAGCAGCACCCATTGCAGGTAGGAAGCTGGTGAATGATGGATCTAGTGTTCCAGCCTATTAAGTCATTTGACAATACAACTCTGGCCAGCAGCATTGCTGGAGTACCTTCTTAAGATGCCTGCAGTGGTTCAAAAGGCAAATCAGCAACAGCTGGCATGGTACTGTAGCAGCGTAACGCTTTACAGCGCCAGCAACCCGGGTTCAAATCCAGCCACTGTCTGTAAGGAGTTTGTATGTTCTCCCCGTGTCTGCGTGGGTTTCCTCCGAGTGCTCCTGTTTCCTCCCACATTCCAAAGACATACAGGTTAGGAAGTTTTCGGCATGCTATGTTGGCGCCGGAAGCGTGGTGACACTTGCGGGCTGCCCCCCAAATCACTACGCAAAAAGATGTATTTCACTGTGTGTTTCAATGTACATGTGACTAATAAAGATATCTTAATTTGGGATGGGCAACAAATCTGGCATTTCTGCATCACTGAAAGTAAATAAATAAAACTGTGCTCCCCAGGTTATGATATGCAATTGTGGAAATATATATCAAACACTCCGTTTTCCATCATTTACATCCTAGCAAGCCTGGGTGTAAAGACTTACCATTTTCCAGATCTACTATGGGTTTGATAAATTTTGGTTTTAAAATGACCAATTTCGATATTGCAATTGATTACTGAATTATCAATAATGAAAACCATCTTTGTGAGTAATTCCCTACTTTAATCCCTCTACTAGGAAGATCTGCTTAGCCTTATTATGCTGCTTCAGATTTCCACTCCCATTCGCAGGACAGGTGTCCTAGAGTTGCTATATACTGTATGGTGCATGTGTCTGTAGAAAATATTCAAACACTTCAGGTGTCAATGTAAGAACTGGGATTAAATATCTGAGGTAAGGTTAAGTTGAAACTCCATTTACTCTATCTGCATGTGCCCTCACAGGAGTTTCTCACCTTTATGGTTTAAATGTAAACATATTTACTGCAAGTAAATGAAAGCAAAGAAAAACTGCAGATGCTGGAAATCTAAAATAAAAACATAAAGTGCTGGAAATACTCAGCAGGTGAGGCTGCATCTGTGTGATGGAAATCTAAAATAAAAACAGAAAATGCCAGAAGGGTTTTCAACTTGAAACATTAACTCTGTTTCTCTTCCCACAGATGTGGCCTGACCTACTGAGTATTTACAGCATTTTCTGTTTTTCCTATTGACTGCAAGTCTCTGTTTACCAGAAAGGCTAAAACTGACAATAAGGCTGTTATTCTCTAAATGAGTTAATCAATGGGCTATTCAGTGTCACACTGCAAATCTGGAGTTGCATCTCATGTATGAGATGAACAGGAAAATCAATGAGAATCTCACGTATTGATTAAGTGGTTACTCAGCTTGCTTTGATTAATCACCCTTTTCTAAGTGATGGAGGATATTTGGAGGGCTTTGAGTTGGAAGTTGGATGGTAAAATGGGTCTTCCCATGACTGAGTAAATATCTGAAATATCCAGTGAATAATTCAGTAACATAGGCCAGCAAGATCTTACATGCAATTCCCAGCTTGTGCTGAGCTATCTTCTCTCAACCAATGGATATTACAATTAATTTTAATGCCCTTTGATTAAAGAGGTGAATATAGTCATGAACGTCACTCAGAAAAACTATCCATTGTCCTTGGAGATACAAGAGACTGCAGATGCTGAAGGCTGGTGCAACAAACAATCTGCCGGAGGAACTCAGCAGGTCCCGCAGCATCTGTGGAGGGAAAGAAATTGTTGAAACCCTGCATCGAGAGTGGAAAGAGGAGATGGCTAATATAAAGAGAAGAGAAGGAGTGGTGAGACGGGAGACTGAGGTGATTGATGGACTGAGGAGGGGTGAAATATGGCAGGCAGGTTGCAAGACCACAGAGGGGGAGCAATGAGAGAGGGTCTCACAGAACTCCTGTCGGAGAGAGGAAGAAGACTTCTTCAAAGTCAGCATACCTTGAAGAGACTTTGCAGTGGAGTAGTAAAATGGAAAAACAAGAGACTGCAGATAGAGGAATCTGGAGCAATAAGCAATCCATGGAGAAACTCAGCGAGTCAAGCAGCATCTGTTGGCAGGGGGGAAGGAATTGTCAAAACCAAGCATCAGGACTGACCCCCGAACCCTTTCCACCTTCTGCAGGGATATCTCCCTCCGTGAATCCCTGGTCCACTCATCCCTCCCCACCCACCCCTCCCTGACCCCCTGACCCCTGGCACTTCCCCCTGGAATCACTGGAGGTGTAACACTTGTTCTTGCACCTCCTCCCTCACCAGCATCCAGGGCCCTGAACAGCCCTTCCAGGTGAGGCAGAGATTTACGTGCACTTCCTCCAACCTCATCTACTGAATTCAGTGCCTCCAATGTGGCCTCCTCTACATCAGCGAGACCAAGCGCAGACTGGGCGACCGTTTTGCAGAGCGCCTGTCCTCCATCTGCAATGGCCATCCTGAGCTCCCAGTTGCAAGCCATGTCAATTCCACTCCCATTCCCACACTGCCCTATCCATCCTCGGCCTTTTTCACTGCCAGGGGTGAGGACTAACGCAAACAAGAGGAACAACACCTCGCCGTTTTCCTGGGTAGGCTACAACCCAATGGCATGAACATTGAGTTTTCCAATCTTAGGTAACCCACCCCTGTGAGGCCAGATGCAGGTTGGAGGGACAACACCTCATATTCCGCCTTGGTAGTCTCCAACCTGATGGCCTCCACGTCGACTTCTCTAACTTGCGGTAACCCCTCCCCTCTTTTTTTCTCCCCCTTTGTCTTCCCTCCTTCCTGTGGGCCCCTCACCCCTTCTCTTTCCCCTGCCCCCTCCCTCATGACCTGCCCATCTATTCCCCACTTCCTTCCCTTTATTCCATGGTTCACTGCCCTCTCCTACCAGATTCCTTCTTCTTCAGCCCTTTCCCTCTTCTACCTATCACCTCTCAGCTTCTTACATCTCCCCCCTCCGCCATCCACCTACCTTCCTCCTCTCACCTGGACTCACCTATCGCCTGCCAGCCTGTGCTCCTCTCCAGTCCCCCGACCTTCTTATTCTGGCTTCTGCCCTCTTCCTTTCCAATCCTCCTCTGGTTCTCCCATTTTTTTGTCCCCTTTCTCACCTGCACCCCTCTAGCCCCCCAGCATCCACCTTCATCTTTCTCCCCCTCCTGGTTCCATCCACCAACTACAGACATAGTTCACCTACAGATTCCCTCCTCCTCCTTTCCTATCTGGTTTGAGTTCCATCTGCCATTCACCTCACCCCTGATGGTTCCCATTACGGCCTCGTTTACTTATTAGATTCCAGCACTAGTAGCCCTTTGTGTTTCCACATCACCCTCCAGCAGTTATCTCCAACCTTAACACTTCCCTCCCTCCCATCTCACTCCTATCTGCCTCTTCTCTCGCGTTGTCTCCTTACATCTATCATTCACCTGCCACTGTCATGCAAATCTTCCTCCCACCCCCGCCCTCCTACCTGGCACAACCTGCCTGTCATCTTTCACCCCTCTTCAATCCACCAATCACCTCAGGCTCCTGTCTCACCACTCCCCCTCTCCTCTATAATGGCCGTCTCCGCTCTCCATTCTCAGTCCTAAAAGAGGGTTTCGACCTGAAACGTCAACAATTCCTTTCCTCCCACAGATGCTGGTCGACCCACTGAGTTCCTCCAGCAGATTGTTTATTATCCATTGTTCTTCTCTGATAAGTCTATGCATGTGGATATATTGTGCTAGATTTTCATTTTCACCAGATGGGCATCAGGTATCATCTGAGAGGCTTGAGAAGAGGAGGAAACTATAACGGGAAGAACTGCATGTCCCTAACAGAAGAACATGATGAATTTCCTTCAGATCTCTCCTGATGAATCCCTCCTGCCTCACTCCAGCTTTCTTCTGGGCTTCACCCAGGTGATTAATGTAACATGAAAGAAAGGTGTGAATAGTATTGAGTCTTAGACAACCAGAGAAGTGAGGCTCTTTTACAGCAGATCATTTTGTGGAATAGCCTGTTGCTTAACACAGTAAAGGTAGAGCTCATTGTTGATTAGAAAAGATAAAGGACAATAGATAAAAGTTGCAAGAATATGGAGGAAGAAGAGTGCAAATGGCACTCTTTGGACTTGCTCTTCAGAAGAGCTGTCATTGACACAATGGGCCACATTGCCACCTTTTCCACTGTATTATTCTTGGATGTTGGTTCATCAGGGAGTAGAATGGCATGAAGTTTCAGGAGTGTTGTCAAACAGATTAAAGTAGTTTATGTGGCTAAAAATAAATTAGGACCTAAATTATAGTGAATGGGATGGTTTGATGTGCATTTTCTCATTTCTGTCCACTTGTTCTGAAGCTATTATCCTTCCTAGCTGTTGTTTGTTTTCTTGCATACATACCTTATATAATTGCTGTGCTGGCAAGGGAAATTAATTTTTGGGCTTTCTAAAGATCATATACACAAAAACAAAACAGACTACGAGACTGCAGTTAGAATTGCCAATTAAAGTTGCAGTTTTTAAACTGCTATGCTTTTCAAAAGCAGGAAAATTCTGACGTCAAAGGAAACTAAGGCTAGGTATTTCCCAACCGACTGAAGGGGAAGTGACAGACACCAGCACCAGTACTTCTTGCCCTAGTGATAGAGGTTTGAAAGCATATCGAGGGGCCAGTGTTCGAGGGTTTACCGGCCCATTCACTGGACTGGTGATTCAAACACCTGGAGTAGTGATCCAGAGAAACAAGTTCAAATTCTCCGTAGGATTTAAATTTTCTTAATTAAGTAATCTTGTATAAAACAGTAGCATCTGCAATGGTAAACATGTAATCAGAAAATTGTTATAAAGCCTAATTGTTTTTTACATTTGGTTATTCCTTCAATCTTCCACTTTTACCCCACATCTGACTCCAGGCCCACAGTAACTGCTTGATTTCAAACTGCCAACTGAAATGGCTCAGTTGCTAACTCAATTGCTATGTCAACAAACAAAAATACCAATAAGGTTGATCAGACCATCCAGCGTCAAATCAGGAGCTCAGTCTGGACCTACAAAGGTGCAGTCTGACCAGTGAAACCTGCACTTCCTTCTCGTAAACAAATGGAGATAGCCTAAATTAGGAGAGGCATCACATAGTTTAGTTATTCCACACTCTGACAGATTTATAACCACAGACTAAATCTTTCAGTCTATGTTCCAGATTCCTCAGTCGGGAGTTCTGGGTCTCTCCTGCGCCATCAAGAGGATAGACTCACCAGAGTGTTTTAATGTTTCCAGTGCAACAGAGAGGAACATAAAAGAGTTGGGGGAGTTGCATTCCTGATCCAGAGAATGTCACAGCCGCACTTAGGGAGGACATCCTGGAGGGCTCAGCCAGTGAGCCATTATGGGTAGAGCTCAGGAATAACAAAGGTGTAATCTCTATGTTGGGGTTATATTATAGGCCTCTCAATAACCCACAGGAGATAGAAGAACAGATATGTTGGCAGATTTTGGAAAGATGTGAATGAACAGGGTTGTTGCAGTGGCTGACTTTAATATTGACTGGGACTTCCTTAGTGCCAGAGACTTAGATGGGGCAGACTTTTGTTAGGTACATCCACCTTGTACTGCAAAATGAGCCTGGCCGGGTGATTGGAGTTTTGATGGGAGAGCATTTTGGGGACAGTGATCATAATTCTGTAGGTTTTCAGATAGTTATGGATAAGCATAAGACTGGACCTCAGGGGAAAGTGCTAAACTGGGATACAGCTAATTAAAACAGTATTAGGCAGGAGCTGGGCAGAGTAACTTGGGAGCTGCTGTTATTGAGTAAGTCCACACCTGATATGTGGAGAACATTTAAGGGTAACTGGCCAGAATTCAGGACCAACATGTTCCTGTGAGGAAGACAGATGTGGATGGCAAGGTTCCGAAATCTTGGATGAAGAGAGATTTAGTCAAAAAGGAAAAGGAATCATAGGAAATTGAAATCAGACAGGGCCTTTGAGGAATATAGGGAAAGCAGGATGGAAATTACATAGGGAATCAGGAGGGCTAAAAGGGATCATGAAATGTCTTTGGCAAGTAGGATTAAGAAGAATGCCAAAAATTTTATACATACATTAAAAACAAGAGGGTAGCCAAGGAGAGGGTAGGACCAATCAAGGACAAAACAGGGAATTTATGCCTGGAGCCAGAGGAAGTGGGTGAGATACTAAATGAGTACTTTGCATCAGTGTTCACCAAGGAGAAGGACATGGGGGATAGTGAGATCAGGAAGGGGTATGCTGAAATTCAGGGCATATTGATATCAAGAAGGAGGCTTCTTGGTTTTTTTCCAAGAAGATTAAGGTAGATTAGTCCCCAGGCCCTGTTGGGATCCATCCCAGGTCATTGCGAGATACAAGAAAGGGGATTGCTGGAACCTTGACAGAGATCTTTATATCCTCTTCAGCCACAGACGAGGTCCCAGAGGACTGGAGAATAGCCAACATTGTTCCTTTGTTTAAGAAGGGCAATGGGGACAAACCAGAAAATTATAGGCCGGTGATCCTTACATCGGTGGTAGGGAAACTATTGGAGAACATGCATCTGGAAAAACATGGACTTTTTAGGGATAGTTAGCATGGTTTTGTGTGGTGGAGGTCATGTCTTACAAACAGTTGAGTCTTTTGAGGAGGTGGCAAAATGATTGATGAGAGTAGGGCAGAGGATGTTATCTAATGGACTTCAGTAAAGCAATTGGCAAAGTCCCTCATGGTTGGCTGATCGAGAACGTTAACGCACATGGGATCCACAGAGGCTTGGATTCAAAATTGACTTTGCCATAGAAGACAGAATGTAGTGGTGGAGGGTTGTTATTCCCACTGGAAGTCTGTGACCAGTGGTGTTCCACAAGGATCAGTGCTGACACCTCCGTTGTTTGTGATATATATAAATGATTTGGATGAAAATATAGGTGGGTTGATGAGTAAATTTGCAGATGACACAAAAATTGGTGGAGTTATGGATTGTGAGGAAGATTGACAAAAGATACAGCATGATAAGGACCAGCTGGAAATACGGACGGAGAAATAGCAGATGAATTTTAATCCGAACAAGTGTGAGGTGTTGCATTTTGAGAGGTTAAATGTAAGAAGAAAGTATGCAGTAAATGAATATTGATGTACAAAGGGATCATGGAGTGCAAGTCCATAGCTCCCTGAAAGTGGCATCACAGTACATTAGGTGATAAAGAAGGCAAGTGGGATACTTGCCTTTATTGGTCGGAGCATTGAATATAAAAGTTGGGAAGTTATGTTGCTGTTCTATAAAACTTTGGTTAGACCGTATTTGGTGTAGTTGTGTGCAGTTCTGGTCACCATATTACCGGAAGGATGTGGAGGCTTTGGAGAGAGTGCAGAAGAGTTTCATCAGGATGTTGCCTGGATTAGAAGGTACTAGCTATAAGGAGAGGTTGGACAAACTTGCGTCGTTTTCTCTGGAATGTCAGAGGCTGAGGGACAACCTGAAAGATGTAGATAAAATTATAAGAGGTATAGTTAGGGCAGATAGTCAGAGTCGTTTTTCCCAGGATGGAAAGGTCAAATACTAGACCTTAGGTTGAGGCATAGATTTAAGGTGAGAGGGAGAAAGTTTAAAGGAGGAAACAGGGCAAGTTTTTTTAAACACACAGTGATAAGTGCCTGTAATGCACTGCCAGGGAAGCAGATGGAAGCTGCCAGGTGGAAGCAGATACGACAGCAACATTTAAGAGGCATTTAGACAGGCACATAAATGGACAAGGGATAGACTATGTACAGGCAGTTGGGATTAGTTTAAATTGGCATCATGGTTAGCACAGACATTGTGGGCTGAAGGGCCTGTTCCTGAGCTGTACTGTTCTATATTCTAGAAGTGACAGTCAGTGATTATATATTCAGAAGGGTATGGC